>NC_135656.1:53587240-53927852 GCF_964188315.1 Podarcis muralis
GCTTTTAGAAATGTATATTCTGTGAGGTGTTCAGAGTGGGATGGGAAAAATTAAAAGTCTTTCCTAAGAAACTATAAAATGTGCAGTATTTTCCAGAGAGAGAAGAAATGTTCTGTCTCCTGGGTTAATATTAAATTAAGCATATTTTTTTAAAAAAAGTTTAATGTTTTCCTCAGGGAGCAGCAGGCGCCACTCTTTCTCCTTTCCCTACCAACTTATGTCAGGCAATTTCTCTCCTCCCAGCAGTGTTAGCATTGCTGAAATGGACTCAGCCAATTACCCAGGCATACAGGGAATTTCATTGTCATAAAATCATGTTCTGTAGGCAGACACCAATGTAGGAAATTTCAGTCTCACTACCTGATGTTAAGTGTGTTTATCAGTTGTAGAGGGAAGTTGTGCTAAGTGTGAGTTGTAGAGCTGAGTGACAGTGGGGCAGGATTGAGCAGAAGCCAAGAGGAAGTAGTAATTTCTTGAGTTGGAAACTCCTTTCAAAATGATCATGCAAGTTCATCAAAGATAGATCTATGACTATAGCACATTAAAAGTGGTTTTTATCATGTTTGTTTTAAAAATCTGTTGATCTTTTCTACAGCTTGACATTTTTTTATTTGGTTACTGTTTTAATTGTTATTTTTAATGACTATTTTATGTAAAATGCTTGGAGATCTATTTATTTTTTGATAAAGTAGTCAGGCTATAAACCTTGCTGAATAAAAAGTATTCACAAAATGGCTTAAAGTCCTATTCCTTCACCATGCCACACACTACAAGGACATGGCACGAAACACAGCATTTCCCCAGGTGTCTCTTACCCTGAGACTCTTGTCTGCATTGCTAACTTTTCACAGGTTTGTAGCTGCTGCAGAACAAGTCCCCCTGCCTGTTTCGTTTCCCTATTTTGTCTCAACTTCATTATGCATCCAAACAAAGAGATAAAAAGAAAAGGCAGAAAGAAAGCTCCATAGGATGGCTCTTCAACTTGTGCTGGTCTCTGGCTGCCGGCTGCCAGGCTCTCTCAGTGTAATGGAGGAGAAACAAGCTGTCCGGACCACCAGGGACTCTGTTTGCTGTCGCCTCATCATTAGCCATCACTCTCATTTCTGAAGCTTGCCAAACAATGACAAATGCCTGACACTGGGGGAATTCAAGCGAGGACATCACTCTGTCCTTTGCATTTGCATGAACCTTCCTTCCCCTTGTTTCTCGATTCACGCATTCTGCTTTTTCAGGGACAGGATGGAGCTCAGAGAGGGGTGTGCCCTGCAAATGATTGTTTTGTAGTTTCACTGGGTGATCGGCTCCTCTTGGGCATCATCTTCTTCAAAACTTCGGCGGGGGGGGGGGGGACAATTCACGGAATAAAAGTTATTGAAAGGATAGAATGCTATGGGACACAGATCTATCAGATGAAGAATGGGGTACGCACACCAGCTGGGGAAGAATAAGACTTAGGATAAAACACATGGAAGAGATAACCAAGAAAAGGATCCGTCCACCAGTTTCAAGTATTTCAAATGAGAAAACAGTGATTGATGTAAAAGATACACATGTGTTTTGTACTCTGTTATTTGACTTGAAACAAAAAGCTGCATGAGAAGATATTGAAATTAATGAACAGAAAAACATGTGCAGGATTCCTGAGCTCATGGGAAAACAAGGACACTTGTGTCTGTAAGACGCCCAAAGGTGCTGTGTTTTCTTTGATGAGAATCAGTATGATTTTTCAGTGGCAACAGCTTTCATGGTACAGTTGAGGAAAGCAATGAGAGATCTGCATGTGGGAATCCCTAGGCCTAGGGTAGGGTACGGAAGCTCTTGCCCATGGGCCTGATTAATCCTGCCAGGCTTTCCTGTTCCATTTTGGCCAAGTCACACCTATGACAACAGGTGTAGGGCAGGTAAAAAAACTGACTCAGCCAAAGGGAGGTTTGCCAGCACAGCTGAAATGGCATGATCTGCCCTCCTAGTTAGCTATTGCAAACATGGGAAGGAAGAGGCAGTGGCAGATCTTGGGGACTCAGATTCCAGCGGTCTCCTGTGCACCAAAATCCAGTGCCCCTCTGCTTCTTGTGCACCATTCTAAATAATCGTTGCAGCATCCCCAATGGTGCCCCCAAGGCTCCACACCCAGTGCAACCGAACCAGTCATGTTCCCCTAAATCCACCTCTGGCAGAGCAATACGTTTGACATCCACTATGTTATAAGCCTGGAGTGATTATAAGTCCCTGTTCTGACACCCTCCAGCCTCTCCTTGAATTATGATTTGCAACACGTGAGCCATGAAACTGAATGAGGAATGGTTGTGGCTCAGTGGTAGAACATCTGCTTTACAGATCCCCAGCATCTCCAGTTAGGACTGCGAAAGTCCCCTAGGTGGAACCCTGGAGAGCCACAACCAGTCATGTTATACTGAGCTAGATGAGCTGATGGTCTGATGGCATAAGGCAGCTTTTCGTGTTCCTAATGCAGTGCAGCTGCCAGACACAGGGTCATCCCTTTGTTTTGGCAGCCCTTGCAGTAGGAAAAAATAAGGTGCTTACTGAGCCCCTGGTAGGACACTGTACATGGCTGGTGGGGAGCATTCAGCTTGGTGGGATACAAGTTGTGCAGGCCAGCCTTCCAGTAAAACTGCTTATTGATTAAGGGGTGTTGTTTTTTCTACCTGTTGAGTCGTGTGTTAAGAAAAAACACACACATTCATTTCCTTGCATCTTCAGAAAATCCTATAAAGGATATTGCTGTCACTTATTTCGGCATTTCTCACATGCTTCCAAGCTATTCTTTGACGCCATAAGGAAATTTGCTATAAAAGAAAAGAAGGGCGTGGACATACTCCAGATGGTAGACTGCTTTTGGTAAAGTTGACACTAAGAACAGCTTCCAAGCTTATGCAGTACATCTACAGTTCTACAAAACACAGCTTTCTTCCAACCTTCCTTTCCCCTCAGACAAAACTAGCCAGCTGTGCTGCAGGTTAAAGCACAGATCAGAGGGGTTTTTAAGTTTTGATTTTCAGAAGAGAATGAAATGGGGAACAATTTAATTTGTTATATCATAATGACAGCGAACTAAGCTATGCTGGTGTTTAGAAAAAGCAAACAAATGCAACAACTCTTTTGGAACAGCCAAGCTATCAAACTTTAAAAGTGTTGCCTGTATTGGCTCAAAAATGCTTTTGTTCCTGAAGTTAGCTGACAATAATTTCACGTCATGCAAAGATAAGATTCTGATATCTTTCAGGTCAACTAAGGCTAGATTTAAAGCTCAATGCTATCAATGAGTCTATTGATTTCAGCAGGCAAGCCTCGTAAATTGCCCCCCATTCCCCAGCTGTTCAGCTGATGCAGAATTGTTCTTTAATGTATATTGAAATCATTATACTGTAACATAATCCAGGGATATGGATGGCTCGGATAATGGATAGGCCATAGCACCTTTCATCGCTCACTAGACTGTTAATGCTGAATTCTGTCATGATTGCTGATGCCCAAAATTTGTTCTGTATCTAGCAGCTGTTTTTGTATATTCATGTAAAATGATCTTGGCTGTCTCCGTCTTGGGGACAATCATGCGGGTGCCTATCTCGTCATCATCTGTGATAGCATTGAAAACAGAGGCCGATTCCTGAGGATTACCTTTGTCATTGAGATTCTCAAATTGTGTTCTAATAAGTCTCCCAAAATAAAGCTTCCTAAGAAACAATGTCAAAATAAACTTTCTTCACCTTTTTCTGTGTAGGTTCGTTTGTTTAAGGAGATCAGCATAAGCTTGCTGACATTTTTCTTAAACTCATAGAAGAAGCCCTTCTATCAGTGGGGGCTAGAGACCTTTTTCCAGCATGAGGGCGGCATTCCCTTTTGGACAACCTCTGAAGGGGCCCTTGCCAGTGGTAGGGGGGAATGGCATCAGAAGCAAAAGTGGACAGAGCAACTGACATAAATACTACTTTTGTACAATAGGTTGGTCTATACCTCTTTATCCTCCCTCCAAAAGCATGGTGGGGATGTGTCTCTAACTATATCCCCTAAGTATGCTGCCAGGCCTATGACTGACAGAGGCAATTAGAACTCCAAGGTCACGTCCACACCACACATTTAAATCATGTTTAAGTCCCCCTGCTTGTGTGCATGCTTCCCTAGTGCATGGTCCGTTTTGTCATGAGCAGTATAATGGGTATTCACAAAAAGACATAGCAGGAATTGTCGACATAGGGCTCTTGCAGATATCCCTGCTCACAAAAATATCCACTGCACACATAATCCATTTCTGCTTTATGATGCTCTTGTCAACACAGTCCGTGTTATTTCATAATGCATGAATTGGCCCTAAATTACCTTCCTTTAAACATTTAAAGCATTTGAATTTAGAGGACTTAACATTTAAATCATTGTAGTTAAATCACTCCACTTCCTCCCTAAACCCTCTGTTCTTCATGGGCAGCGAAAGGGCGTGCACTGCAGGTACACAAGGAAAGGAAAAGATCTTCCCTATGTTACAAAAGCAGAAAAAGAGCCATCTACCATGTGCCTGCCCTAGGCTAAGTCACCTAGGCATTGTCTTGCTGTCAGCACAAGCTGAAGTTTACTTTGATATTAGAACCTCATACACAGCAGAACAACTTTACTTTACAGACTGATGCACATCTAGCTTGTGTCTGGAACTCCAAACGTGTAATCTTCCCTTTCTAAATCACATTTGCTCTTCTTCTAGTGGGTTTATCTTCTGAGCTGTTTATTATTATTTTTTATGTAGTTCCAGTTGTGTGAATTATACAGCATATTCGGGTGAGCTCTGCGCATTGTTTTCCCACAGGTAACTGTGAAAGAAATTTCAAACACCAGACATGAAAGAGATGTTCGCCTGTCTCCCATAAATACTGCAATCTCTACTTTTGCCGTTGCTTTTTATGCATATGAAAGGAGTACCTACAATCTCCTTTCTTGTCTTCCTTTTTAAACTGAGGTGGTGCAGGGGAAGCCCAAATATATTAATGTCTGATCAGGATGTGCTATCTTTTTATGTTTTCCTCAGGATCCAAGCTGTACACGAGTCCCAGGGAACATGTTTTATTAATGCTCGATATGGAACTTACACTAACGTTGTTGTTGCTGCAAATCTTCTCCCACCTTCCCTTGGTGGCAAGATTTGATCTGACTGCTTTTCAAGGGTAATGATGAGGCCAGCTAAGCGTCAACCCCATAGAAGGGTGATAAGCTACACGAACCTTATTCTACAGAACAAGGCTCAAACAACTGGTCTCTACTTCTCACCATGAGACTGGGGTACTTTGCTGCCCCTACACAGTGGAGTGTCTTTGTTGATTGTGGTCATTATTTAATATGAAGTTCTCACACATTTTTCATACTCAGACCACCATCTCTTCAGAGTCTGCAAAATTAGTGGGCTTACTCATGCAAATAGTTGCAAAAGACTGCTTTCACAAATGCATTTGCTTGTTTAGCAGAGGAAAGTAGTATTTTCGGTGCACATGCTGGGAATGCCAGTTCCCAGTGTATCAGGAAATGTATTAACCTCTGTTCAAGGGCTATGCAATGGCGAATTTAAAAGAGGGTGCAGAAGTATCTTAACTTGCTCCTATGAACTTGTTAGTTACAATATTTCTCTTCCAAAAATAAGAACAGCTGAAACGAAACAACTCAGGATAATCTGCAGTAACCCATTTCTTTTCCTTTCTTGCTTTGAGCCGTTCTCTTTCTCTTTCTCTTTGTTGTTGTTATTGTTTTTTGTGTATTAGAAATGAAAATAAAAGCAGTTACCAAAACAAAAAAAAATCATTATCAGAGGCCCTTCTCTGAGTCCTTCCGTCTTCTGAAGTTAGGCAGATGTGATCAGAACAGATGGCCTTTTCAGTGGCGGCACCAGGCGTAGGGAATGTTCTTCCAAAAGATAACAGGACACTAAATTTGCTATCTTTTCAGTGTCATCCAAATACCTATATATTTTCCCAGGGCTTCCAAACCTAGATAGTTTTGAACTGATGAGTCTTTTTTCCTGGGTTTTGTTTTTGTTTTTTGTTTTTGTTTTTGTTTTTGTTTTTGTTTTTGTTTTTGTTTTTGTTTTTGTTTTTGTTTTGTTTTTGTTTTGTTTTTGCTTGCTTGCTTGCTTGCTATTTTATAAGATTGTGGTTTTATATATATATTTTTTAAAAATATTATTTCATGATTTTTTAAACCACTCTAAAAATTGTTCATTTCTGCACAGTATGTAAATTATGCCCTCAGCGAGTAAGGAATGTTGAACAAGGTGAGAGGCTAACTTTTTGCTACCTGCACATGCAACCTGCTTGCCAGTTGGGAGCATCAAACATAAATTAGTCTAGCTCAGACAATGGCCAAATCAATTTTCAGTACCTTCTTGGGTGATAGCCAATGCATATCATGCTCAGTGGGTGATTCCACCCACTGAAATCAATAAACATAAGTAACCATTTATTTCAATGGGTCTACTCTGAGTATGACTTACTTAGTTGGCTACCACCCATGAATTGTTATTGGCTTCAGGGCCTGGAGCTGTGGCATATGTTCATATGAAGACTGGGGCAGGCAAGCCTCTCCCGAAAGTCCAAAGCAGAACTATACAGAACAAAACCCTATTGTTTTAAACCCATCACTGGATCATTCAGGAACTTTGCATTATCCAAATGGTGTTCTCTTTGGGGAGGTGATGGCAGGTTTTCCTTTCCAACTTGTACATTTTGATTGTCGGTAAATAGGGATATATGGCACTCTTTTGTACAATAACTCACAATAAGGAACATACTCAACAGCCAGCCAGGATAGGATTAGGAGCA
Source organism: Podarcis muralis (assembly GCF_964188315.1). Classification (NCBI taxonomy): domain Eukaryota; kingdom Metazoa; phylum Chordata; class Lepidosauria; order Squamata; family Lacertidae; genus Podarcis; species Podarcis muralis. The sequence goes on from NC_135656.1 coordinate 53,594,056, forward strand.
ACCATACGGTGAGAATGATAAAAAGAACTTTTGCTTCCTTCTAGAAATGCTGCCTTGCTATTTGGGGTATTTGTGTGCAGCTGTGAGAGGAGGAGCCAAGTTCAAAAAGTTTGAGAAATGCCACTTTAGTATAAAATCAGAGTGGAGAAAAGTGTGGGAAGGTACTTCCTTTTCCATGCCAAAACCATGACATCTCATCATGCAGACTTCATGGCACAGGACAGCTCATGCTGTGGAGCTGTGAAGTTTCTTTTGCACTTGTCCCCCTGTTGGATCTGACCTCACTCCCTTCAATAGAGCATCCTTGGAGAATATGGCTGCCTCTGTCTATAGAACATTTAGTAACTCTCTCTTGTCTCATTTATTTCTGCATCCAAATCCTCGGTTGCAGAAAGGAGATGCTTGTTAAACACACACACACACACACACACACACACACTTTGGCATATGCAAATTCTGATATCTGCAAGTTCCAATAGCACTGAAAACACTACTTCGGTTTGCTGATTTCTAGCATCGATAACCAACAGAGAGCGGATAGGATTGGAATATCCAGTGTTTGCTCAGTTATGCCTGTGGCAAAATGTGCTTAGTGTCCCAAGACTGATTAAGCTGAAACAACAAGTGAGAACAAAAAACAACAACACTGGCTGGACTGAAGCAGGAAGGATAGAGCTGTGAATGCTGAGTCTCTTCAGCTGGAATTCTGGAATATTGTCGGAATACTGTATAGTCAAATAAACTGCTGGATACTGAATATATCTTCTCAACTTATGGATTATCTCAATGTAAAAGTTTTGGATCGCTTGAGAAAGAACTGTTATATAGTTTCATTTCTTCTATTAGTCTACCTATTTGGATGGAAAGAAAGCTGCTGCCGCAAGACTTGACTATAAATTAATTGACAGGTGATTTAACTGCTCACTTGTAGGTCTCCCCTCTTTTTCTATTCATTCTCAATTGAATCTTCCCTCTGTGGGATCAGCTGGCCTGCTTCCGAAATGCTGCCCTGTGGAGTGTGCATCACTTTCTACCTGTGCTGTGGCAGCTTCTTCTCCTGAGCACACTCCCAAAATGCATATAATGGAAAGAGGCAGAGTCCTTGCATTATGTAACAAGCACAACACCTCAGTGCTGCTAATCTGATGTCTGTAGTGAGATTTCCTTTCCCCAGTTCTCCTCCTCATCTCCCTATGACACCAAATGTGCCTCTATTGATTTCCTCCCCACATTTGTTTTCATGATTTATTATTAATGGGATCATTTTTCCATCCTTCGAGCATGAAGGCAAATTTTGTGTAAAAATCAATTGAGTGAATGCCGCCGATGGCGTGTTTGGTTTTCTTTGCTTTCATCCCCCATGTGCTGTCCTCAGGAGACACAGCGCAGGATATTAGGAAACAAGCAGGGAACAGGGAGAGGAGGAATCAGTTGTTAGTGGCTCATATAGAGGAGCCCCTCTGTTCAATTGCATGCTCATTCACTCTCTGCCTGTATGTCATCCATTGCCTTCACACACACATACACACCAAACAGACTTGGCCCTGCCCAGGATATAGATCACCAGAGAAAAGTTTATTTTATAATGTGATCATTATTGTAAGAGATTCAGGAGAACTAACAGGGTCACATTCCTCCATCCATCTTCTGAAATGGGTTATGCAGCAGGGGGACTAAAACCACCTCAGTCTTTTTTCCACTCAATATAATCCAGGGTATCAGCTTTCCATATTGCCAAATACTATACACCATTGCATGTTAGCTACCAAATCCTATAAATGATCAACTTTCCAGTATCAAATATCACTGGGGTGGAAAGTACAGAATATGAAATACTGTTAAATCATCCAGCAATTAAATGAACCAGCAAAAACATTTGGACAATATGTGACAGCAAAATTAAAAAGATTCAGCAAAATTAATAAGGATTTAAGAAAGAATTGCAATGACAATTTTGGGGAGTACAATTGTTTTTTACCTCCTTTGTAATGTGGAGGACAAGTTATCCATGTCCTGACATCGTTACACTGTGCTTTTCTCCACTTTAGTGAATGAAGATAAGGCAAATAATATTTTAAAAATGGAGGGGAAATCACCATGTAATGATATCAGGGAAAGGATATGCTGCATCTGATATGCTGATAAGCCTATAATATAGTAGGAGAGGAAAACAACATGGGCTGAGGTTTTGGACATCAAATCTGCATCTTTCATTATGACAATGATCATCCGTGAAAAGTGTGTGAGAGCTCAGAATGCCTTCCCATGAATTAAGACAATGGTGCCATTTGGTCAGAACTCTTGGGGGTAGATGCTCAGAGTCCCTCTTGGCAGAATGAGCAAGAAGCCCCTCAGAAACATCCAGGCTGGCTTGCTACATTCTGAAAGAGCCCCAGCACCAACTACCCCAAGTAAGACCAGGATGTCCCCAAAGTCTAAATAAAATTACCTAACTGCACCAATGAGATTCAATCTAGTTTGTTAAGAAAATTCCCAAACTCGGATCCATGGGTGACTCTGGGTCATTTCTCTAAGGTAAGGTAAAGTAAAGGTAAAGGTAAAGGGACCCCTGACCATTAGGTCCAGTTATGACCTACTCTGGGGAAGGTAATCTATCTTAAAGTTTTTATGTGTTTATATGCCTATCACACTTTTAAACTTGAAATCCATTGTTGTGTATTGTTTTAAATGTTTGTTTTGCTATTGGGATTGTAGTTCCATTTGTGTTTCACAAGCTGGTCTCTGACTGTAATAAATTTCATGTTCACTCACTTCGAAATGAGATAAGTGGTTGAATTGTGAGCACTATATAGTTCCTATCCCTGACTATCAGATGCTGAGTAAGTAACAGAATCTAACCAAGCTCATGGAATCTTTCTTAATTTGCATTACTGATACGAGTCACAGAACCCAGCTTTTCTCGGTGCTGCATTCAGATTTTTAAGGAGGACGGGTGTGGCATCTGTTTTGCATGCACAAGGTCTTGGGTTCAATCCCCAGCATCTCCAGGTAAAGCTGGGAGCTGCCTTGGGTTCCTTAAGTTATGCAAATGTCCACCATTATGTTGGCATCACACGGGCATTGCTCATTTTCAACACTTCTGGCTCACCAGAGACATTCTCAAGCTCAAAAACAGCCTTTGCTTCTGCCTTACAAGTTTTCTAATGAGATCATCAAATTCCAGCTTGGCTCTTATTTTCAATTCTGAATCTGTACAGATCTTGAAAAATTCACCAGTGTGCCAGGTCTTGGTAATTCTCACTTGGTCTCTGTGCTTCAAAGAAGTGTTATTCTCTTACGCTGCATGTCAGAGTCTATCGAAAGTAATGTTTAATTTGAAAGTTCAGGGTAACACTCAGTTTGAAAGTAGAGCTGTCAGCACTGATGAAACAACCAGCTGAAGAAACTTACAACTTATTTAGTTGTATGGGAGTTTTCAGCAGGTCCTGGCCTAGATGGTTGGCAAGGCAAGGAGAATGCACAAAGAAGCGCTTTTTCTTACAGATAATGAAAACCAATGGCTACTCCACAAATGCTATGCATATGCTTCCTGCTAGCAGCTAGACAAATTTATGGAGGAGAGGGTGGTCAAAGGTTATCAAAGACTTACTAGCCATGATGGGAATTGATGCTTCCAAATACCAGTTGCTGGAAACTACAGGGAGGGAAAGTGCTCTTGTGCTTGAATCCTGCTTATGGGTTTCCCATTGGCATCTAGTTGGCCACTGTGAGAACAGGATGCTGGACTAGATGGGTCATTGGTCTGATCCAATAAGCTCTTCCTTATGTTCTTAGCTGTTTACATTGGACAAGCTAGTAATCAAAGAATCAAAGAAGTGTAGAGTTGAAAGGGACCCTGAGGATCATTGAGTCCAACCCCCTGCAATGCAGGAATATGCAGCTGTCCCGCATTGGGATCGAACCTGCAACCTTGGCATTATCAGCAGCATGCTCTAAGCAACTGGGCTATCCAGCTGATTTAATTTGCATTATAAGGCACAGATATTGCCATAGATCCATTTGCTGTACTTCCATGACCAGTGATTTAGCAAGGTGCGTGTGCGTGTGTGCACATGCATATGTGCACGTGCACACACACACACACACACAGATGCATGTGTGTGCACATGCAGAGAGAGAGAGAGAGAGAGAGAGAGAGAATGAATGAGATCCTTCCTATTTAAGCAAGAACAATACAGGTATGAGACAACATTATGCTCTCCATGCTTCTGCAACCATAAAGAAATCTCCAAAGTATGAGTTCAAATGTTGTGTAGGAGTGAGACATAGTGAGGTTTATATGAAGCAGCTCGGGTACGGGAGGAGGGGTAAGAGTTGCTGATACTTGTGCATCTGAGATCCCTATGGCATATTTTTGCACTGAGCTATAGCACAGCTGCCATCAGCACCCAATACCCGTGGACCACTCCTCCTGCCCAAACCTGCCCCTGTGTTGGCACTCCTGGTAAGCTGTTTCCATTGCCACAGGCTTATCTGGCAGCAGCACTTTAATCTCCTCAGATTTCCTCCAGTGCCATGGAGCACTCTGCTTTGCTTGGGGGGGGGGGCAATGTGGGATATGTAAGTGGTGGGCAGCTTCCCAGATCCAGCTGCTCCTGCCAAGGAAGCTGGTGTCTGTGGTGGGGACCAAACAATGGTTAAACCCAGTGATGATGAGCCACCTTCCCAGGCAGCTCCCCCCCCCCTTTCAAGAACCATAGCAGCACTCCCTCTCAGCTATGAAACTGAATGGCCTCATGCTGCTTGCTGAATCTTAGCCTAACTTCTCTCACAGTAAGGCTAAAATGAGAAAAATATTGCAGACCCGTCTTAGCTCATTGGATGAAGCATGGGATAAGCATGACAAATCAAATAGCTTCACAACAGGCAGAAACTCAGCAGGTGAAGATTCCCCCCACACACACACACTCCTTCTGCCTGGAAGGTTTACCTGCTGAATGTACACTTGTTATGTTACTGTAGAGCATACAGGAACCCTATCAATAGAAAAATTGACTCTGGGACAAATGCAACCTGAGGTTGAGGCATATGTTAACTGTCTATCTGACTGGATGAAGTGGGTTCATTTCACCAAATCAGGTTGATACAGACTGCCTTGTCTTATGTTTTAATTATATACCCTGAGATCTATTCAGAATTGCAGCCTAACATTTGAGCTGATGATTAACTCTTGGCTTCATCCCATCATGCTTGCCTAGAGGTGATAGCTCTCTTACTTTTGTAGGAATTCTCTCTCTGAAGAAAGGGGGGAGGGGGTTTAATCCCAAAGCAGTTATTATGTGCAGCTACAATCCACTCCTTGTATTAAAGGCAGGCATTCAGTTTTGATTCGGTTGCAAACTCTTTGGCTGGCCCTGCTCCTGGTCTTTTAACTGCAGCTTGACATTTAGCAGATGGAGTTTCTCCCATCACTTCATGACTTTTCCCAGGAAAATCTTCTCCTCCTCCTGCCACTGCTAAACCTGTCCGGGTTCTGTCAAAAGCAGTGGAGTACCATCCATAAGAAGCAAAGAGGCTGGTGATGCAAGTGAGAGCTTAAACTAAAGGGATGTATGCTTTCTTCTTTTAAGGTGCATGTGTGTGAATTAACTTTAAAATTCAGAAAGATGACTATGTGGATAAAACTAGGGTTCTTAATAAGCTGCATTACAGCAGAGCCAAGCACCTTTTTAGGTCTGTGGGCACATTTGGATTTTTGAGCAAGTGCTATGGGTGACAGCCCCTCTGGTCACATCTATCACCCCTCCCCCAGATCACCCACACAGAGAGAAAGAGAGGCAGGAAGAGGGAAAACACACAGGCACACACACACAAACTTTGCTTTTCGAAGGGATCAAATCCAGTAGAATCAAACTGAGCCTTGAAAAACATGTGACTGTACATCTGTGGAATGTCTCCCCTCTGAAATGTGCCTGACCCAAACTTTATGTTCATTAAATTGGGCCCTTTTATGGTCAGGTTTGTAGAGGTTTGTGGGTTAAGCCATTTTCAAATTATGCTGCTGCTAATTGAGTTCCTGTGAATAATATTACGTAGTATGTTGTATATTGCTTTATTTTGTTTTAACTACCCTGTGTATTTTTGGAGAAGGATGATATAGAAATCTCTTAATAATAAATAAACTTCCTCCAGCTTTTAATTCTGACTAAGGTGTGTGTGTGTGTGTGAGAGAGAGAGAGAGAGAGAGATGGAAGGAGGGAGGGAGCTCAGAAGGCATCTGAGGAGATCTCAAGAGCACCACTGTGCCCACAGGCACTCTGTTGGCAACCCCTGCATTATGGAAACATTGTGATAAATCGGAACTGGCAAACTTCTCTTCTTTCTCTGTGTCAAGAGCTGGTGAACTTGCAAGCAAACTGAGCTAACGAACAGAGAAGACTGCAGTAAGGGAATGTGAGTGTCATCTGAGCCTCTTCCACACTTTTGTACTGCATGTCAAGCTGCACCTGCCCACATTCCTACAAAACCGTAACAGGGTAAAAGGCTCCCTGTCCTTCTCTGGCCCCCTCGTCCTGTCAGATCAGGGGGAAATGGCACAGTCTTTCCTGACTGCTGTCATGTTGTAATCATGTCTGCATCAAGAAAAACTCCTTACAGAGCAGCAAAATGTCCAGATGGACCAACTCCTTGACTGGAATGTGTATAGAACTTTGGTCTTTTGTAGGACTCACATGCAGAAAGCAAGTTTTCTGTTTCACATCTTTTCATTCTCTTATTCAAGAAACAGCAGGCCACACACTTTCTTCAAATGTCTTTCATGAACAGTAGAAAAATGAACACTATAAGGTTCATACATTGCTATCATATCTCCATCTGGAGGATTGACTCGACCACCATGGAATGAGACTCTTATCTCACGGGTGAGGCAGCATTACTGGGAATGTTAAGTTTTCTCTTTGAGTTGAATACTACTCTCCTGGGCATACACAAGATTCTGTGTTGTGTCTCCCAATCAATTCATTTATTTCATGTATACCCCACCCTTTCTTTAAAGTGCTAAGAGCAGCGTAACTGGTTCTCCCTCTCTCCCATTTCATCCTCACAACAACTGTCTGAGGTAGGCTAGGCTTTGATATGGAGCCTGGCCCAAGGTCACCCAGTGAGCTTCATGGCTTGAATCCTGGACTCTGAGACCTTACTCTTAACACCCTAAGCACTATACCTCGCTGTCTCTCAGTTTTGCAAGAACAGCACCAAAAGCAGAGGCAGGCTCTACCAGGAAGCAAAGCAGAGTGACTGATTTGGGTGCCACTAAAGTTTGGCAGAGTGAGCGACAGACAGATCTCTCTGACCCAGAGGGCACAATCTACCAAGGAGAGTTCTTCCACAGTCCCCCTTAGATCCAGTAGGGTTTATTGTGGATAATTTCTCGCTCTGTGTGTGTGTGTTGGTGTTGTTGCTGTGTTCCATTAGTTAATGGAAATAGGAGCGACATTAAGATTTTCTGCCTCAGACAGCACTTAGACTAACCATGACCAAAATAAAACAAACCCTGCAAGTTCTCTGCTCTCTAAAATATAGACCTATTTGGTAGATGTTATTAATATTGAATAAAACAGAGTCGGGGAACCTTTTTCAGACGGTGGACCGTAATTCTCTTCTGGGCGACTTCCAGGGAACACATGCCAGTGGAAGGCAGGACTGGATGCAAAAGTGGGCAGTGAATGCAATGAATGCAAACTCACCTTTGTCCAGTAGGCTAGTTTCTACAGACCACCCACCCACCTACTATCTATCGGGTAGAGTCTATCCTACATCCAGGCAAGCAAGAAGCCTTTTCAAAGTTCAAGGACTTCTGACGAAGAACGAATCAATGGTCCAAGTGGATTTTTAAAACGTCCTAACTTAACCCATAATCGCTTCTCCTGTTATGGCCGGGACAGGTTTCCTCAAGTCCCTGTGAGTTCCGCAGGGCTTCCTTTCCAAGGAGTGGGGTGTGGGGGATGGCAGCCTCGTTCTTCTCGCGTCTGGCTTGGAAGAAGAGACCAGAAGACGCTCGGCTGGAAGTTCTGGTCAAAGGAAGCCTTCCTTTCGGGATGGAATGGCGCTGCCTGTGCGCTGAGTCCCCTTCCCCGCTCCCCTCCCGCCTGACCGGATCAGGTTCCCGCCGCCCTGCCCCTCCGCGGCGCTCATAATGAATGCTTTCATTCACAAACAAGGAAACTGACACGGGGCGTTTCTATCAGGAAGCTAATGGAGCCGCTTAATGACTAATTGATCAGATCCCCCAGCGCGACTCTAGCCCCGGCTGGCCCAGAGGAGCAGAGGCAATTACGAGGGGAGGTGACTTGGGAGGGGCTGATCCGGGCAGCGGGGGGCGAGATGGGGGAAGGGTGGGGGGAGCCCTCCTCCCCCTTGGTGTATGAGACGCGATCACTCAGTGGATTCGCAAGGGAGGAGGCAAGCAGGCCCGCAGGACTCGGAGAGTCACACACACAGAGGAAGGAGCATAGGAGCCCTTCCTTCTGCTGAGTCAGGCCCCTGGTCCGTTGGTAGAGCATCGCTCTTGGATGCAGAAGGTCCCACGTTCCTTCCCGGCCTCTCCAGGTAGCGGGGATAGACTGGGAGACAGCCCTGCCTGGATTCCTGCAGAGCCGCTGCCCATCCGTGGAGACAGACCATGTACTGGCTGACTCGGTATATGGTTCTCTTGGTCGGTAGAACATGAGACTCTTAATTTCAGTGTTGTGAGTTCGGACCCCACGTTGGGCCAAAGAGTCCTGAATAGTCCAACTCTACAATTGGATTATTCATTGAAAAAGCGAAAGGGGAAAGGCATCTGCACACTCACATCGGCCACCATATTACGAGAGAGAGAGAGAGAGAGAGAGAGAGAGAGATCATTCTACTGTTTCCTTCTACTTTATAAAGCAACTGAGGGGAACGAGAAATATCGGCAGGAACGAACGTATCATAGTTTTTTGTAGCCCATCACAAGAAATTGATAGAAGAAGAAGAAGAAGAAGAAGAAGAAGAAGAAGAAGAAGAAGAAGAAGAAGAAGAAGAAGAAGAAGAAGTTCTGAATTCTTTCTCTTCATACACAGAAACCAGCTGCTAGATAGATTCTGGCCCTCTGAGCTGCCAACCCTTTTGCATCCTTATGAGCGGGGTTTACTTCTAAGTAGGCATGTAGGAGACTTAGATGTTGGACACGTAAACAAACAAACAAAAACTGCACAGAAGCTGGAAAATGCTGAGACTGATTTCATCACCGCATGGGAAATTGTGGGTGGAAAGGGAAGACAAGCCTTCACTCAGCACGATGGGACTTGGGGTAAAAAAGAGACTGAAGGACAAGCTCTCGCTTGCGCTTACATCGGAATGAAAATGCATGGAAACCTATAGCAGAAGAAGGGATGGGGCCCCTCAAGACAACTAATCAAAATCCAGGCATAAGACATTTATCGTCCAATTACAAGTCCTTTAACATAGGCAGTTGGCACTATTCTGCACGTGTTAAAAATTAAGAAGGGTAACAGACCTCTCTCTCTCTCTCTCTCTCTCTCTCTGTGTGTGTGTGTGTGTGTTTCTCTGAGTCTCTCTCTCTTTCCCAGAATAGCTTTTGTTCTGCTTTATCTGATAAGTTCGGAACTTGCTTCCCGAAACATCCTCCCGATGGGCAATATAAAACTCACCAAACTGCAAGCTATATCCGGCAACAGTCAATGAGAAACCATCGCCCGCGTCATTCCCCTTTCCTGTTTTCTAACCCAGTGTGAGTAGCAGTCTGCTTGCCTGCCTGCCTTTGCGAGACAGGCTAAATGCAGCGCAGCGCGGTTCGTGGCAATCCACACAAGAAAGGAAGAAGCTAATAAAGTACAACAGCTGCTTATCAATAAAAGATGAGGTGTTTTTTTAAAGGGACGTACATCAAGAAATCCCTTCCAAAAGCACATCCTCTGGATTAAATCTGGGAAACTCCGTGGACAAGAAAGTTGCGTTCTTGAAGTGGAATGCCCTGAGGTTGTCTATGCAGGGAGCTGTCCAGGTGCTGAAATTGAGAACATCAACTTTGGAAGGCCAACTGGGTTTCAAAAAAGTTTCAAAAATCTGTTTCTGTTGACATGAGACTTTGGGGAAACTCTTCAGTTCCCGGGAAAGAGAGCGAGAACTAGAGAATTTGTTAAGCCTGTCTTAAAATTGAACGCGATTCTATTAAAGCAAATCCTCATAGAAACTGGATGTTTACCTAGAAAATCGAAGAAGAAAAGTCTCCCGAGCGGGGGAAGCACGAGGAAGGCAGATTATAATAAAGAGGGGGGGGGGGCACAAAAAAACCAAATAACACAGGAGGCTACGTTCAAAATACAGCAATGCAGCAGGCTAAGTAACCAGGAATGTTAAAATCATTAAATGCCTCTTACCTGTTAGTTTGTTTCTTAAATAAAAACAACCGCCACCAACCCTGAAAAGAGTATTTCTTGAAATCCAAGCGGATAGCAAAGACAGGATGCAGGCAGCATTGCTTTCTGCCCCTTTTATACCACGTTATCCAATTAATATTGCATCAACCTTATTTTAAAATTTCAGAACCCACAATATAATGTAATGACACAAGGGCATTTATTATTAAAGGACATTTGATTGGGGGAAATCATTGGGGCTCGCTGAGAAAACAAAATGAAACCAGGGCGTTGGAGGAGAGTTTAATGCTCTTTCTTACGATTTTCTTCATGGGACTAAAAAAAAAACTTTTAAAAAAACCACTCAGTAAGGATCTTTTCTTGTTATTTTTTCAAAGGAAGCAGAATGTGGTCGGAGTTTTGTTGCTGGATATTCATTGATATGCAAGGGCGAGACATTCCGAAGATCGCTGCGGTTCGAGCATTAATTTTTAATCCTTTAAGGTGCTTCGGGGATTTATAAACAAAAGCCCTACTTTCCTTTTAAGCAGAATTCCAAATCAACCTTTGATACAGTTGTTTTGATCGATTTCTTTCCTTCTCAATGGAACTTCAAACAAATACTGTAAGTTCAATCCTTGTCCTGCTGAGAAGGGCTTCGGCTAAACTTTCTTACAAAAACAATCAGTCCGGTATTTTGTTTTATTTTTTAATGAACAGCAATAAAATTTGATTATTTTTTTTTATGAACTGCGAAATTATTTTCACCATTAGTGGGCTCTGTAGGCTTTACCACAAGAAAGTTTTAAGATTTTGGCAAGGGATGTTGTTATATTAGAGTACTTCTCTCTCTCTCTCTCTCTCTCTCTCTCTCTCTCTCTCTCTCCAAAACATTGACCATCCAATAAAAAAGTTCGCACGTGGGAACAGCGGTAAGAAATGCATAAAAAAAAAAAAAGTCATATGGAGGGATGAGAATTAAGTGTTATCATTAACACTCAAAGTATGATATAATGTGAAGAAAAAACTGGTTTTCTAGGAAGAAGATGCGGGCCGAAATTAGGTATAACGTAATACAGTACATACAATAATCTTAAGGAACGGCTTGACCCCTATCGTAGCAACCCTGTAACGCTTTTCCGATGAGTTAGCCCCTCTGAACTCGGAGTACATCGTATAGGAAAATATTTGGAAAATCTAGTTCAGCAATACTTATATTGGGGTCAACCACAATGTCACAAAAGCGTGGCAAGCTTTCACCTTCTCCAGAACTCTTCGTCAGGCAAGATGTGCCTCTCTCTTTTCTGGCACAAATATCACTCGCTTCACTGAAACATTTTAGCGCGCCTAAAAATGTTTCTCCCTGTCCCCCACACTTCTCCATCTAAACAGAAAACAAGATCAACCACAAGATCAACCCACAAAACGGTCGTGGGGGCGGGAGAGGGAGAAAAAAAAACTTCAGTTCAGGTTGAAAAATAAAGCTTCTTTTATTTGAGAAATTTCATAATGTCTTTCCAGGGAGGCGGGGGCAGAAAGTTAGTGACAAAGAGAAAGGTGTAGAGATGACAGGAGTGGACAAAATGCCCCAATTACAGAGAGGAAATATAAATTTTCCAAGGAGAGGGGCGGATACAAATACAGACAAGACATTTTGCAAAAAGAACTCTTTACTTAGTGCAGAAACATGTTTAGATCAAAGCCCGGACGAGGACTGACAGCTATATTTTAAAAACTCCTGCGGGACTGTCTTCAGTTCAAAATGGGTTCCGCAGTGGGCCAAAAGTAAACTCTTTTCGGAGGTGCAATGAAAAGTCTCACATCTGTTGTTGTTGTTTTTCTTTTAAAGTCACTCAGACTCAACAGACTCAAGTGAAAGAGCTCGGATTTCAAGCCCGCTAGACCCACTAAACTCCAGTTCCAATGAGCTTTTATGCAGTTAGTGTTGCAGATCGTCCTGTGCGGGTGAAAGTTTACCTTACTAGAAGGGGAGTTTTACTTTTTGACCGGGATGAGGTGCCTTTTGGCCGGCGGGGGGTGGGCACACACGTTACGCCATGTGGATGCAGTGGCTCACCTCAGGCAAAAATCTATTACTTGTTGCTGGCTCAGTATGATCTTTCAACACGTGTTTGGAAATAATACCCATGGAAATCAAAAAGTAAACGCATCCACGAGTCGCTGATGGAGGGTGGGGAATGCAAGTTCCCCCACTCCCCAACAAAGATTTCCATTCGACATGGATTTATTTTAGATAACCCCCTCTTCCTTCCTCTCTCCTCACCCAAGAAACAACGAACTATACTGCATCTGGAGAGAGGCATGCGTGTGTGTGTGTGAAAAATAAGACCAAGCCATTTTGCTGTTAAAAACAAAGCTCGGCCCACCTCCGCTTTTTAAGAAGGAATCGGGTTTTGTTTTGTGTTTTTAAGTTATCCACAGCATGCAATTGACCAAGCATGTAAAAGGCGGTGGAGCAACAAAAACTACCCAAACCTGGCTTCAAATTACAATAGCGGACTTTCAGAAAATAGCCTCCCCCTGCCCACCGATACAAATCCACAAAATCTGAATAAATCTTCATTCTCTTCTCTCCCGGTCCTCTCCCCCCCCCCCCCACCTCTCTCTGCATAAATCCAGGTGCGGTTTATTCCCCCTCCGAACTGCATCTACCACTGCCGTTCTTATTGCGTCATTTTTTGTTTTAATTTTTTTAAAAAAAGAAATCAGTACCTCTCGAGTTTAAACTCTTCCAACAAAAATGACAAGCTTCATACACTCTCTAGGACGCCAGAAGACACACACTCGGGTGAGAAGAGAAACCCAGAAGGATGAAACGGGGAAAGATGGCTTGGAGGTTGGGGGAGAAACAAACTTTTTGTGTGTGCGCGCGTTTTATTTTGGATGGTTAGTAGTTTTGATTTGCAGCCGCTCCCGCAGGGAGGAACAACAGTAAGCTGTGCCAACTGAATGATGATGATGAAAATAATTAATAAGCAATAAATAGTAATAATAATAATAATAAATAAAATAAATAAACCAGGCGGCCGATGGCCAGAGGAAAAGAAGGAAGCGTTTGTTGGTTGGTTAAGGTCCATGGCTTTGTGGCTCGGTAGGGCTGTCCTTGCAGAGATCCATTTATTCAGCTCCCTGTTGCCGTCGAGCAACATCTATAGAGATCTATATAGATATAGCTATAGATATATGTATGTGATCTATGGTCTTTGGTGCACCTGGCGTTCTCAGTGCCCCGCCGAGTACTTCATGCGCTTCTGCTTCTGCCTCTGGTTGCAGAACCAGACGCGCACGACGTTCTTCTTGAGCTCCAGCTTGTCGGCGATGGCGGCGATCTTCTCGGACGACGGGCGCGGCTGCAGCGCGAAGTAAGCTTCCAGCGAGCGCTTCTCCGGCGCCGCGATGGACGTGCGCTTGCGCTTGCGCTCGGCGCCGCGCAGCAGCTCGGCCTGCGCGCTCCTCTCGCGACAGGCGGCCTCGGCCTCGTCGAGCCACGCTTGCAAGACGGGCTTGAGCGCGATCATGTTGTTGTGCGACAGCGTGAGCGACTCGAAGCGGCAGATGGTGCTCTGGCTCAGCGAGCCGACGCCGGGCAGCTTCAGGCTGGCCAGCGCCGCGCCCACATCGGCTTGGGTCACGCCCAGCTTGATGCGCCGCTGCTTGAAGCGCTCGGCGAACGCCTCCAGCTCGCGAGGGTCCGACTCCACGTCGCCCAGGCAAGGCAAACCCGCGTGGGGAGCCGGCACCGGGGCCGTCGAGGGAGGCGGCGGCGGAGGAGCGTGCGCCATGCTCGCCATGGCTTGGTGGAGGTGGCCCATGGCTGCGCCCAGGTGTGGGTGCGCGTGAGGGTGCATGGGGCCGGCCAGCACCGCGCCCGGCTCGGGGCCGCCCAGCAGCGCGGGAGAGAGGTGCTCCAGGAGGTCTCCGCCGTCGAGGCTTTGGTGCTGCGCCCCGGCGTGGTGGTGCGGGTGGGGATGGTGCGGGTGATGGTGAGGATGTTGCGCGTGGTGGTGGTGATGGTGGTGCGAGGGCGCCGAGATGGCCACGGGGGGCGAGGAGCTGGACGCCGCCGACGTGCAGGGGACGCTGCTCATGGTATGGTAGGTGGCGTCGGGCTTGAAAGGATGGCTCTTGCCGTGCGAGACCAGGTCCACCGCCGCCAGAGCTTCCGCGCGGGCCAGCAGACTCTCATCAAAGCTCCCGAATATATTGCCCTGCAGCTGCAAGCAAGAACGCGCAGAGCGCCGTCAGTGGGGAATACCGTCAAGTCGGCATTCAAACACATTTTCTCTCTCTCAAGCACAGAGATTCCTCTTCTCAAAGCTCAGGTCATAAAAATTAATATGAAGGCGCAAGATGCTTTGCTGGAACAGACATGTGGATCAGAGAGAGGGAGGGGGAGAGGGAGAGAGAGAGAGGGAGATTGTGCAGGAGACATGAAAAAAACATTAAGCCGGGCCTGTCAGAAAATGTGCCTTCGAGCAGTCGCGAGGCTCCGTCTACGTACCTGCGGGGCTGGCAGGCACACGCGGCGCATCGCCTCCGAGCTGGAGTGCAGGCTGGCGAACTTGGCTTCCTGCAGGGCAGGGTGCACGCCGAAAGGCGCCTTGGCGTTCATGCCCAGCATCTTGGCGCACCTGGCCGGGACGCGGCGTCGGGCATCGAGGCCGCCTTGGTTCTCTGGCGGGCGCCTGTCAAAGTGAGCGGTGCTCAAGGACAACGCTTCCCTTGCCACGGCGCTGCGCCTCGGCCCCCCCGCCCCGCGCCTGCTTCCACCTCGGCTTCTTCACTCATCTTACAAGCCGTGCCTGCCATGGGACCAGCACCCTGTGCGCACGCGTGCTGCTGCTGCTGGTGCCGGCCAAGAGGGAAGGGGGGGGAGCCCCAGGGATGGGAGCCAAGCAGGAGGAGAGCAGGGGGTCCCCAGCTGAGGCGCTGGGAAGGATCCTGCCAAAAGCCATTTTTTAAAAAGGCCGCCCCGTCGACTGTGACAGGGATTGCTTTCTGGCCGCTCGTTAAGAGGCCGGAGAACTGGCCAGGACGAAGAAAGCAGGTAAATGCGCACCGTCCCAAGGCGACAAACCTGGCCAGTTGTGGCGCTCCGTGCGTTTTTTTCCAGCTCCAGAGGGGTCCGAGTTTCAAATCATAGAATTGGGATCCTGAGGATCATCTAGTCCAACCCCCTGCAATGCCGGAATATGCATCTGTCCCATACAGAGATCCAACCTGCAACTTTGGTGTTATCATCACTTCGTAGTCTAGCCAACTGAGCTATCCATTTTTTTTTTTAACAACAGCAGAATACGTAATAATTTGGAGGCTTGGAAAAGAACCGTGTCTTTTCGCTGTGCTGCACATTGCAGATCTGCTGGATATATTATAACATAGCTTTCCTTTTTTTAAAAAAAAAATATTTATTAAAGATTTTAAACATTCAAAACACCAAACACATATAAAACCATCACCATTCTACATTGAACAAAAGTAGAAAAACACACACACACAAATATAACAAAAAACAAACAAACAAACACATACTGCAAAGCAACAACAAAATCAAGTAGTTCGTAACCATATTTTCCTTCTTTTGGACCTCCTCACATCTCCCGTTCCTGCGTTCCCAATTTCTAGAGTTATAAACAGCAAGTTATGACCTTATTTCATATCTTATTTTGTGATTTTCCAATACTATGTCTATAAATATAAATATTTTTATCCTAAACTTGAATACTTAATTTAAACATAATATTAATCTTTAGATTTTTCTTCTTCTGAGATTTCACTTATTCTCATATTCTCTTCACCTTATTTACTGATGCCCTGTTGTTCTCATTCCTGCACCTTTCTTAACACTCATATAGTTTACAATGTTTTTGTAAATAACTCTTGAATTTCTTCCAATCCTCTTCCACTGCTTCTTCTCCCAAGTCTCGGATTCTGCCGGTCATTTCTGCGAGTTCCATATAGTCTATCAGTTGCGCCTGCCATTCTTCCAGCGTGGGCAAATCTTGAACTTTCCAATTCTTAGCGATGAGTATCCTTGCTGCTGTTGTTGCATACATAAAAAATGTTCGGTCCTCCTTTAACACCCTCTGGCCAACAATGGCCAAAAGGAAGGCCTCTGGTTTCTTAGGGAAGGTATACTTAAATACCTTTTTCAACTCATTATATATCATTTCCCAGAAAGCCTTAACCCTAGGGCAGGTCCACCAGAGGTGAAAGAAAGTTCCTTCAGTTTCTTTACATTTCCAACATTTATTATCAGGCAAGTGATATACTTTTGCAAGCTTGACTGGGGTCATGTACCACCTATATAT
Organism: Podarcis muralis; assembly: GCF_964188315.1. Lineage (NCBI taxonomy): Eukaryota > Metazoa > Chordata > Lepidosauria > Squamata > Lacertidae > Podarcis > Podarcis muralis. The sequence continues at coordinate 53,610,752 of NC_135656.1, forward strand.
CATTTTCATATTTTCCTTTAAGGCATTACATGCCGTGAACTTCACACCGGTGGTCCATAACTTTTCCCAGTCAGCAAACATAATATTGTACCCAATATCCTGTGCCCATTTTATCATAGCTGACTTAACCGTTTCATCCTGTGTATTCCATTTTAACAGCAAGTTGTACATTTTTGAAAGTACCTTAGTCTTGGGTTCTAACAGTTCTGTTTCTAACTTCGATTTTTCCACCTGGAATCCTATCTTTTTGTCCAATTTAAAAGCCTCTTTAATCTGAGCGTAATGTAACCAATCTCACACCTTATCTTTTAATTTCTCCAGACTCTGCAACTTCCAAGTATCTCCATCCTTTTCTAGTATCTCCCAATATTTCGGCCATTTGGCCTCCATATTGTGTCTTTTCGGGGCCTTAGCTTCCATTGGTGACAACCACCTCGGGGTTTTATTTTCTAATAAGTCTTTGTATTTCATCCAGACATTAAACACTGCTTTCCTGACAATATGGTTCTTAAAAGCCTTATGAACCTTAACCTTGTCATACCACAAATATGCATGCCACCCATAAGCATTGTTAAATCCTTCTAAATCTAAAAGATCAGTGTTTTCAAGAAGCAGCCAATCCTTCAACCAGCAGAAAGCTGCTGATTCATAATACAACATTAAGTCTGGCAGGGCAAACCCCCCTCTTTCTTTAGCATCAGTTAGTATTTTAAACTTAATTCTGGGCTTTTTGCCCTGCCAGACAAATTTAGAAATATCTCTCTGCCACTTCCTGAAACAGTCCACTTTGTCCACAATCTGTAAAGTCTGAAACAAAAACAGCATTTTTGGCAATACGTTCATCTTTATAGCAGCAATTCGGCCCAACATAACATAGCTTTCCTCCCAGGCAACATACATAGGTTACCTCTCTCTTTTATCTTTACAGCTACAACAGCCTAGTGAGGTAAGGTTCGGCAGAGAGACAGACAGACACCAGTCCAGGATCAAATTCTGGCCTAGTGGGGATTTGAAACCTCCCCAAGTCTACTCTGATACTCTAATCACTACACACAGAAGAGAATTTATCCTGGAATAACGAACACCCCCTTTGTTAAATGACGTTCACACACACCCATTGCCTCTGCATGCATACCTTGGCTCTGCACGCCAAGTCCTAATAAATAAACACTTTCTCTTGCTCCTCTACCTACCAGTCATGGGTGTAGCCAATATTCTTGAGGGGGGGGCAGGACTTTGTTGGGGGGCAGAACTCATGTGATTGGTCAGTCAGTCAAATATTTCTATTGTTTTACTTGATCTAGGGGGGCAGCTGCCCCCCCTTCCCCCCACACTACCCATATTTCTTTCATGAAGGTGGAACCTGTTTGCACAAAATTTGACTCAGGTCCAAGGAAATCTCCACTCATCTAGGGCACTGCCGGTTCTTCTCCCCAGTCGCAAAAAATGCCTATGGGTTCCAGATGTTTTCTATCTCCTGGGTGTCATAATCTGAGTCTATTAAAGGCGTTGATCTTAAATGCTTTTTTCGTTTCTTTTTTCTTTTTCTTTTTTGACAGCTGCACAAATCTCTGGTTCTTTTAATGAAGGATAAAGTATGTTTAGTGCTTCTCTTCGGTCGGCTTCTAAAAACCTAGCAGTGCAGAAACTCTTTCCTTGAACGGTACGTAGACTTTCCTGCAATGACTTGTGTGGCTACTTAGCCAGGGAAACAACTCGCAGAGAGAAACACCTCCTGAAAATGGGCCAATGGGAGAGACCTGTTACTGGGGGTTGGTTAACAAGGGTTGTTGACCGATCATGGGGAACTTATGCAACTGTGTACACAAGCACTGCGGGACAGGTTAGGTCAACCTAGAAAAGAGCTCGTCTGCTCTGTCTGCCCTCTGACCACGCATCATTGTCCCACCACCAATACCTTGGCTCTGAGCCTTCTTCCTCTGGGGGTTCCCATGGGATTCCCAACTGGTGCTTCCCAGCCAGTCCCTGACACACATAGCCATCATAGCTAGGAGTCATGGATAACCTTATACATGAGGATTTGTATAATCCTCTCTTAAAACCATCCCAGTGGGTATCCAGCCAACTACTACAACCTGTGGGAACCTGTTTTGCCCAGGAACTTCTAGTCTCTGCCCCATTAGAGCTTGGGGGCAGGGAGGGAGAATCTTCATCACCTGTTTTTTTGTGAAGGGGATCTAGCTCTCCCTCCTGGCTAACTAAAGCTGTCCAAATTTTCTCCCATCTGTCTCACTCCTGGAACTGTGTGGCAAGCGAGCACAGCAGAGTAACGCAACAGGTGCCCCAGGTTAGAGCCGCCACATGTTCAGAGCTGCCGCCAGGGCAAAGGGAAGCAGCTCAGAGCCAGCACAGGGCACCACAAGGGAAGGAACCACAAAGTATTTGGGGCAGTGGGGGGGGGGGAGGGGAAGAAGAGGAACACAGTCTGATTCCAGGCTGGAGGAATTCATGTGGTGTGTAAGGGGGCACTCTCAGGCGCCCCCTCTCAGTTGTGCACTCTCAGATGTACAGCCAGGATCAGCTGCTAGAGGCCACACAGCCAAACCCAACCCTTTACCACACAATTCCTAGGAGTATCAGCTGCCCCCACAGTTGCCATTCTGGAGGCAGAAGCAGTGCTTGGTGAGGAGCAGTGATGGGGGGGGGGGGGAACAGGGTGCTGTCATTCCACCTTTGGGATCCATGGATACAGCTCTTGCCACTTGCCCTCTGTCTGAGGTGAGGGTAGCCAATGGTTCTCAAACCCTCAGTGAGTTTGGGAATATCCCCTGCTTGTGAAGACAGGCTCCAGCAGATTGAGAGGATGAGACCAATAGCAGATCTAATGGTCAAGAAGGAGGTTTCTGCATGTGCTGTAGGGGGAAGTGAGGGGCAGATGGACCTTGTCAATCTGATAATTTAGCCTGTCTAAGAGAACGAAAAATCAGATACCAAACCTCTGCTGCCTTGAAAGATATCTTCAGGAGAAGAAAAGTCTAAGGGGTAAACCCTACACAAATTTGGAGTGGAGTCCCTAAGATGGTTGGACAACGTCTTGTACACCTCCCTCCGGCAACTCCTGCAGCCAAGTTGGTGCTAAATATGTTGCTCTGGTTTCCTTTGGACCAAATCAGTGAGGCTGAGAGGGGGGTCTGAGCAGCCCAGGACCTCCATACACACTGCCCAGGCTTGCACCCTGGGAAGGTCACTTAGGTGCTGCTAATGCAGTGGTTTGACTTCATCCCCAGAGGTGCACTCCATTATCTCTAGAGACAAACGGATGCCAATAATGACTGAAGCATCTCTGGTTAATGTAAGAGTGTACAATCTCCTCTCTCCTCCCCCTGCACACTGTTCTGGAGGTTCTCCTGAGCCAATTTTGGGGGTGGGGTGGAAAACAGGCATGCAGGGACATGTGGAAGGCGGAGAGGGCAAAAGCCCCATTGTACTTTCCCTTTCACTGACAGCACTCATTAGTTGAATCCTGCCCCATGTATGCCACCTTGGGTGTCATGCTATAGAAACAAAGAAATAAAACAATCCATTCATACTAATTGATCCCAGAGGTTTTTTTTAATGTTCTTGTAGTGGGCTTGCCCAATCTTAAATTGTCACCACCAGCAACAAGGACAGGGGAACATGTGTCTCTCCAGATACTCCAGGAGTACAATTCTCATCATTCCTGACTATGGGCTATGCTGGCCAAGGCTGATGGGAGCAGGAGTCCTACAACATCTGGAGATTCACAGGTTTCCTCTCCCTGACATAGCATTTCCAGTTACTAAAAACTGGAGGAATATCTAGTGGTCCATTCTCCATCCCAGTTCTCACTCTGTTGCCTGCTCAGGCCTCTGCGGAGACAGGACATGGATCACAACCAGTCATGCTATCCAGCAAAATCCAGGAAGGAGCCGAGTATAATTGGCCGCCTGCCTGCCTTCTTTCCAGAAACATATTAGCCGCTCTTCAACTGAAGCTCTTGGAGAAGCTTACCAAATGTGGAATCATGTACAGTAAAATATACTGAAACAGGAAACAACAGCAATAAAATCCCAGCATAAAATTAATCTAACTAACATAGAGTTAAAAGACCCAGGCAATCTTAAAACACTATTTGCCTGGTGCTGTTAACAGAGGGGTGGGGACATTTTTTACTCTGAGGGCCACATTCCCTTATGGAGGCGACATACCAGTTGTGAGAGGAGCCAGTGGCAAAAGTGGACAGAGCCACAAAGGTAAAGCTTATCTTGGTTACAGTAGGCTAGTTTCTACACACACACACACACACACACACACACAGAGAGAGAGAGAGAGAGAGAGAGAGAGAGAGAGAGAGAGAGAGAGAGTGCTCTCTATCCTCTATCCAAGAGGCCTAAACCTTCATCAGTTTTTACTGCTCAACCAAATACAGGTTATAGCCCCCCATCATCACAAGGAAACAAACAGGCCTCAAAAACATATTATGACACATATGATCAAATCATTATAATACACAAAGAGGCCTTATCAGAGTTCAAGGAGACATTCAAGCCAGGCAAAAGACACCCAGGGTGGGAAGCAGGACCAGTGAGGGGTCTGGGGAGATTTTCAAAAGCCAGACAAAGAGGCCTTGGAAAGGATTATGGGATGGGGCAGTCACCTCTCCACAGTGAGTCCAGCAGCATCTCTCTGTTCTCTGCTGGTACAGGGCCATTAAAGCGCTACCTCCTTGCCCCCCTTCTTTCCCCCTTTAAATTCCTTAGATCTGCTGGCAACATGACAAGGCAGCCCAAGGAGCAGAGGGCCTGATGACAAGACTGCAGCACGCCATCACTTCCCATCAAGCCTTAGAGCCAGGCAATTGGAAGTGGAACATGAACTAGGCTTTGAAAGGCAAAAGGCAGAGAGAGAGAGAGAGAGAGAGAGAGAGAGAGAGAGAGAGAGAGAGAGCGAGAGAGAGAGCTTCCTCCCAACAGGGGGGGAATCGGTGTGTTGTCGCATAGCTCCATGCCTTGATTTATGATAAAAAATTTAAAGGAAATCATTTATATTTCAAAGGGCCTAAATAGCTGCATGAAAGTTTTATCTAAAGTAGCACTGTATTTACAGACGGCCCTACCATGCTAGAGGTAATTAATAGATGGATAAATGGCAGGCCTTTGTCTTTTTGCTTAACCCTCCTGCTATTTGGAACTTGCGAGTTAAAGTAAATAAATAAAAGGGGAAATGTAGGATTGCATACAAGAGCCCTTAGCAATGGGTTTCTCCTGCTCAGCCAGCCGCTGCCAGCTATTCAGATAATGAAACTGACACTTGATCTTCAGTTTCATGCACAAGGACTTAAAATGTCCCTTTAACTAAGATTACTGGGGCTGGGGCATAAGATGAGAGGCCATTTTAATAAAGCATATTTTTATAGGGGTCTCAAAAACAAGGCACTGTTTTAAAGACACATTCCAGATAAACACTGAAGGCTCAGATATGATATTCACTTGGAACAAATCTCTTGTCAGTCACTCTTTGTTTTCTGATAAGAATTCCACCCAAGTGCTTCCTGCTTCCCTGAATGAATGAATGAATTTATGAATTTTGGCTTGACTGATTTTCTTTTTAGGCATGGACTGCTCCATCTAACTGAGCTGACTCTTTATTGCATGGGGTTTAAAAAATCAAATCAAATCAAACCTTTCTGGCTCCGTCTGGTTTGTCTAAACCCCACAAACAGAAAAGTTCAAAACCATAAACAGGAAGAAGTTAGACCCAGATGGCTGGCCATCAAGCAACTCTGTTCACATGAATAAAAGGAAAGCTGCAACCAACTTGAGAGATCATTCTCCTCCCAGTAAATTATTGATGGTCTTTCTGGAGGGAGGAGATGGAGAAGGAGGAGGAAATAAACAACACCCTGACAATGCTCCAGTGAACTCACTCCAAACACAAAATTATATGAAAAGTTTATGGATCTTTTCACGTGAATCATTTTATTATCTGACCCAGTTCAGAGATTAGGAGGAAACAGGCAGTTGTATAATGGAAGACTCTCTTTACAGTTAAACTTTACAACTAAGGAAACAACAAAACGTGGGACCCAGAATATTTTGCCTCATAGTTCAAAGTGTATAGCATTGACATGATTTCTCTTTCCATGTTTCAGGCACACATTATACATCCTGTTCAAGCAATCAGATGCATTAAATCACCTTAGTTGTTTTGCCTGACCCAATATCCTATTGCTCTTGATGTGCTCTAGGGGCCAGTTTGGTTCCTAAACTGGGTACTTTGGTACTGTTGCAGGTAACTGAATATCTGAAACATCAGATATTCACTTGAGCCAGCTATCCATGCTGGTCCTACCTGGGCCAGCAAAAAAGCCAAAGGAAAATTTATATGCCAAATCCCATATAAGGGGTCAGAGTGAGTCTAAGCTGAAGGCCAGGCGGAACAGTTTTGTCTTGCAGGCCCTGCGGAAAGATGTCAAATCCTGCAGGGCCCTAGTCTCTTGTGGCAGAGCATTCCACCAAGTTGGGGCCAGTGCTGAAAAGGCCCTGGCCCTAGCTGAAACCAATCTAACCTCCTTGAGGCTCGGTACCTCCAAAATGTTGTTATTTATAGACCTTAAGGTCCTCTGTGGGGCATACCAGGAGAGGCGGTCCTATCTTTCCTAACCTAAAGAATTTTACTTCACCTTGCCACCTTACAGATTCTCTGCAACCAGCTGCATGAGTAGAATTTTCAAGAAGATAAAATTTCATTATGAACTTTGGATCAATTGGTTTGCTAGTGGTGTGGTGCACTTGGGTAGGTTTGCTGAGAGTAATTCCAAAAGATTTCAATGAGGCTTACTTCCAAGCAAGTATGCATAGGGTTGCAGCCTAAAGAAACACTTTCCACAAATGTTTATGTTTCTGGTGCCTTCATATATACAGGGTGATTCATAATGAAGTATACAGTCAACGCACTATAAAAAAGAAGAATGTAATATGTCTTATGTTACCTGTAACAGAATTGTAGGGGAATGTTTAAAGTTTTTTTAGAAATAGTCACAGATGTTCTATGTGTGCACCCTTTGTCACACAACACATATCGAACCCATAATCCATTTCTGCCCAAATGCAACTCATTCTCCACGTTGATTTTCCTGGGCTTCATCGAATGGCTGTACAAACACTATCAACTTCTTCCAATACACATGGTCATCCAGGACTTCTAAGTTTGCACCACCCGTAGTTTCAAATTTTTTATGCCAATCGTAGATACATTTTGTGCTTAAAGGTTTTTTCCCAAACCACTTCTACAGCCCTGCCGCTTGTGCCAGAGAGAGTGGGAGGTAAGCAGGCAGGAAATAAACTGCCAGGCAGTGGACTTGACACAGGATCTAGTGGATCCCAGGCATTCCAGGTGGTGGGGGATGAGGGGTCTTCAGCCCCCCCCATTTTTCAAGCAAGGGGCTGGGCTCCCCCAAAACCCTGTGGCCCGCTCTGCCTCCTCTCCACCAATATCACAAGGGGAGGAGGAGGCAGAGTGTAGAGCCCAGCTCTGTGCCCCCCACTCCCCACCCAGTGTATGAGCACCTGGACACCTGTGTGTCCTGACCTGGCGAGCGAGTCAGTGCACTAGGTGGGGGCAGGATGCATCACATGATGTGTAATGTGACACGTCACCTGACGCGTCCCTGCAATGTGGGGGGCAAGTCGGCACCCTTGGTGGATCCTGTGCCGGCCTTGCCTCTCCCTGTCTCCAATGTGCCCTGTTTAGGGGAGTTCTACTGGCTACTGCTGGTGAGGAAAGTCGCCATTGGTAGCTTCCTCCCACCTACTTCTTGGGCAGGCACATTGGAGTGCTTCTCCATAGTGGGGCATCCCTACCAGTGGCAAAGGCATACCTCCACTCCATCCAAAACTTGTTCAGCTGGATGTATTAGGAGTTGGATTACTCTGTGAGTTACCCATTCAAGGGTGAAAACCCTATTCAGAAGCACATCCAACCACCTTGGATTCTCCTTCCTGGGATATTTTCCTGAATATTCTGAATTGACACCTCCAGGGCTCACCTTAGCCATGGGATATCTTGCGTTACCACTGGAGTACCTTACTTCTGGTGTGTCTTCCAGATCATGTGGGGGTTGGTCCTGAAAAAAGCACCTGCAAAGGTGTTACATAATTAATGGGTGCCCCCTTAGTATCCATTTAGTATCTGTTTCATGCTCTGAATAACCCTTCAGTATGCCTACTAATTGCATTTTTACTTTTTCCCTGATTTCCCCTGCCCCAGTTTCTCAGGAAAGATATTCAGGTTGAATTATAATGTGACTGTTTGCTGGTAGATGTGGCTTTTCATAAGCATTCCCTAAGTTCCATCCACAGGACTCTGCCGTTTGTCTAACTTTTCCTTCTCCTGGACTGCGAAGTTTCACCATGTGTGGGCAGCTTGGTCAGGTATCCCCTGTAGCTTAGCAACTTTCCTCTTGCTTTGTTAAACTAGGCTGTTCAATCTCCTTAATGAATAAGAGAATCAAGCCAGGTAATTGATGCTTGGCTATTTAGCTGATGAATAATTGACCGTCTGGGTAACACTAGACATTTCCTCGATCAGATTGGACAATGGAAGAGCCATGTCATCTCCTGTGCGGAGCTTCTCTCTAGTGTCAATGAAAGTGCTTTTCAAATACAGTGGTAAAAGACATTGCAATGGCTTAAAAAAAAGCCACTAGCTATTTCTTGGGGAGAAGAATAATTTTTGGAGGCTACTTAGGTCATTTCTTATATTTATGTATACCTAAACCAAGGACATTAATGTTGCACCTTGCTTTGTATTTGCACTGTATTTAAGAGTATGGTGCACAGGGTGGGTTTTGTTTTGATTGTGTTTCTGGTCTGTTCACTGCAATAAATTGGTGGTGATGATGATAAAAATATGAGAAAGGCAGTCAAAAGAAAACAATAAGGTTAAGCAGAATGGATAAAACCAGCTAGATTAAAACCAATTTACACTACATGCTGGAATGCCCAGGCCAACAAAAACAACAACAATAGATGCTGGAAAGTTGGTGCAGGGCAAATTTCCCATAGGAAACATTCTATTTTCTCACAGATTGGTGGACATTTTGCTGATTTGTCAGTAACATTCCAAGCCCATTTTTTCAGTAAGAATGAATTAAATATATCTGGCAGGAAACAATTTATATAGTCCAATGACTAAAAAAAAAAAAAAAAAAAATCAACAAGAAGAAAAATGTGGCACATGTAGTTGAATCAAAGATCCCCGAAAGAATCTTGTTGATACGACAAAAGTTTCCAGTAAATACCCAACTTTGTCAGCATTATTGATTGGTTCTGGCAATACACGTTCATGCTTCATATTATTCAACTGTTGCTGTTGAAACAGATCAATGGGCAGTGTGAGCAGCAGTAAGTTTTCACCAGCCGTTGAACACTATTTTTTGTTTTCCCTTTCTCCATGATGCAGCTAGCCTGTAATTCACTTTGCTGTGAATGACAAAATATTTATTCAAATTCCACTGTGGTTTGCTGCTTTTACTGCAACTCATTGGCTGGAATCTTATTTGCCTTTGGCTTTGTGTAGACATTTTATTTTCAACTTGTTAATCAGATATAATGTAGAAAGCACCTTTTTTCAAATCACTGAGACTATACTGAAATAGAGACTTGTGTCCAATAAAGGATCATAAACATAAAATGGTTTCTTTTAATCTTCTAACAAAATGTTTTATTAATGATTTTGTTTTTAATTGAATGTTTCACCCAAACCTAATCTGTAGAGGGGTGTGGACTGCTGACAACTATCAGGAACAACCAAAGAAAGGAAGAGATTCTTCCAAACGAAAAAGAAGTGTTGTACTTCCTATTCCCTGGCTTGGATCCCAAGTGGCTTCTGTCTTCTTGGGAGGAGGGCTGAAACAGAGGTCTGAAACACAACAACTGGAGTCGAATATCATCCAAAGGGCCACAGGTTTCCCATTCTTGCTTTACTGCCTGTACTCAACCATGCTTGTGATGAATGGGTCCTTTGCAAAAGGCGCGCCGAGTTGCGCCCAACATTTTTGGGGTGTGTGTGTGTCTCACATGTGCATGACGTCACACGCATGACCCCCCCCCCAACACCCACCGGGTGCATTTTCTGGAGGGAGCGACCAGGCGCCCCCTCCCTCCAACAAGCTCTCATCGAAGCCTGGCTTTAGCGTGTGAGGGAACTTCCTCAGAGTGAAGAGCTGGCGGCAGAGAGCTGCTGCCCTTCTTCTCTACTGGGCTGCAAGCACACAGCTCCTCCGCAGCAGAAAGAGGCTGCTGGCTGGGGCAGAGAGAGGCTGCGGTGTGCCTAGCTGCGGCTGCTCTGTCCCCGGGTCAGGCCTGACCCAAGGGGCGGAGACAGGCTGCGGCGCGCAAGGGATTGGGCGCACGGATTGGTTCACCCTCGCGCGTCCCGCCCGGCTGCCGAGCACTCAACATTGGGGAGGCTGAGCTCCGTGCCCCAAAATATTGAGGTGGCTGAAGCCCCCTCCGCCCCATATACCGGTGCTCGGCGTCGCTGCTCTGCAATGTTGCTGTGAGTACAGAGGGCTTCTCCACTCTTTCCATGCTTTAAAGCTCTGCGTCCAAGCACACTTTTTTTTGCTCCAGAGCTGTGGAAACTTGCACTTTAAAGCTCAATCGGAGCAAACAGCAATCCACGGAAAACCCGAGTCGATGTTTGCTCAGACTGAGCGCTAAAGAGCGGGTCTTGTGGAAAAGGCTCTGGAGCAAACAACAAGTTTGTTTTTCTGAGATGGTGCTTTTAAGCGCAGACCTGTGCCTGGAAAGAGCAAGGCAAAAGATAAGGGCATCTAAGCCATAAGTGCCAATTTTGGCATCACATTACCAAATATTCCAAAGGGGTATCTTGTGATAGGGAGAGCTGCAGCATATGGTTGTGGCATATTTAGATAGCCGTTTTGCTCCAGAAGCCTGGCAAATCTGGGTACTTAAAAAAAGTGACAACCCACAAGCAGACTACATGAATCCTCCGCATGTTGTCACTTGCCCTTCCTGACCCACATTCGCTAGAAACCAATATCAAAACAGCCGCGTATTGGACCTGCAACTCAGAAACATGACTAGCATTAGTGTTTGGATTTGCCTGCTTCTTAGCATCAGTGCTCACTGAAACCTTCATTAAACTTTGAAGGCGAAACGTAACAAAGTGGGAGGACAAAAACCCCAACATGTCACCTGAAATTAGAACAATCTCTTTCCGGTTGCATTTCCCCCCAAGTTTGTACAGTAATTAATTGTAAAAGCAAAACAGAATAGTGGTGTGCTTGACTTTGGGGAAGAATAGGCAGTTGCACATTGGCCAAAAAGACGTGCGTGGTTCATCACATGCTTGCTGAAATCCCATGTACGGTGTCAGAGCTGACAAGCCATGGCTTCCTGTGCCATTTTAACTATGTTTTATTAAGGAGTGGGACCCGCTGGGCCTTGTAGCTGGCACGGCTTCCTTCTCACATACCAGCTGAATTCCCACCACTGCCTCAGACACTCTCTGGCTGGATGCATTACATGGTATTTTTAGAAGCCCTGCGTGCCATCTTCTGTCACATGTCTCTCGAGATTTTTCCACTGTTTTTCACCCATCAAAGATATGTCCTGTTGTTTTGTGCGGGTTTCAGCACTTGGGGAAGGAAGCAGGGAGGTCTTAGAACATGCTGCATTGTTAAACAGTGCAGCTGAAATGAAACAAGATGTGCACATGTTACATGTTATGACAGAAAATATCTAGGGGTGGCTTTCAGCCGCCTGCTCCCTGCAACAAAATGCCCAAGAAATTCAACACCTCAAGCCATAGTGGTCTGTTTGCTTGCTCCCAGTTTTGGCCTCAACGTTCAATTCTACTCCTCCTGCATCACGCAACCTTCTCTGACAACAGGTTTGTACTGAGCATGTGCAGGGGACACCCTTATGACTGTATAACATTGGCCACAAAAATGCCTTTTAATAAAAACTGTAAGCATGTTCTACAACTCATGGATTATGGCACATTACTAGAGATGCTCTCATGGGCTTCAGAAAACAATTTCCCCAAAGGCAAACATAGAAATCATTCCCCCCAAACCACCCCAGCAAAGTCTATGGTAGGAAAACATACATCACTTGACAACTTCTCGAGATCATTCACCACAGCTTTAATTCATACAAAAACAAGCCATTTCTCATAGTTTCCGGTGGTAGCTGGTGCCCATTAGGCTGGTGGAGTGGAATCAGGGCCACCAACAGGAGCCAGAGCCAGAGCCAGACCCAATGACAGGTGAAGCCAACTCATTCAAGGTGTGCCCCAAGCCTCCACCCTACTAAGTTCAGAAAGCGTTGCCAAGCCCTGGACCGGTTGCAAGAAGGCAGGCAGGTATGGGCTGGATGAGGGGTGTCCCATTCCTTACCCTCCAACATTTCTCTGATGAAAATAGGGACGTCCTAAGGAAAAGAGGGACATTCTGGGATCAAATCAGAAACCGGGACATCTTCTGTAAATCTGGGACTGTCCCTGAAAAATAGGGACAATTGGAGGGTCTGCCATCTGCCCTAATGGATCAGCTTCCACTAATCCTTTCTACCCCAAGTTAAGCATGAGCCTAAATTTAAGAATTTATCTCTGTTAGATTGATGAGCTTCAAATCTGCCTGTTGAATCATTTTCTAATGATAAGTCACAGAATCTAGTCCTCACCCACAATTTCTTATTATCACCCTTAAAATAAATGAATATGTATATGGAGGGAGTGCGGGTGTAAGATTTAAATAATATATAATATAGGACCGCAAAATGTCTTATTTAAATATGTACATCATTTTCTGTATGTGTCCTGTCTCTCTCACACCCACACACCCTCCACAAAGATATACTTTTCTTCACAACAAACATTTTGAAAGCTGGAAAGTTCTGTGAAACCCCAAAGCTATGATGGTCTAATAAAAGGCAGCATCTTTAAAACATGGCTATCACCTAAATACTAAATCATTTCGAATAAACTGCCATGCGAATGCAACCACAGTGAGCTTTTTGGAAGAAGCATGGGATTCAAGCACAGCAGATAGACAGACAAACAGACAAACAAACAAACAAACAAACATGCATACATATACAGCCTATGACTAAGTAATGAAGGAAAGAATTCGGGAAAGCCTTTCAAACAAAAGGTGTACTTTGAGCACAAGAAGAGTAGCATCGGCACAGAGTATAACCCTCGCTGCTTATGAAATGGATTTCAAATGTTCAAGGCCTGCTCTCTTCAAAAACTGTTCCTTATCTTTCCCTGACCTGTGAATAACCCAAAGTCACTCTAAAATGTGAATCCAGAAAGTGGATGGAACTGTTGTTTGACATATTTTTGGCCACAGGAGACCATACCAGGAGTACATTATAGTGGCTCGACTCCAAATAATTTTCACATGAATTACTAAAGTGCCATAAATGTATAATTTATTAGCATTTAAATAAATCACAGAGACCATGAGTGCTTTAAAGTTATCAGCATAAAGATGCACAGAATACCAAATTATAATTACTTAAAAAAGGTTCTTCAGTACAATAACCTCATGTGTACTATATTGCATGTTCAAAACAAGATGAGCAGAGTTAAGCACCAAGATGATCATAGCCATTTTCAGACTGTGCTCTGGAGAAGCCTTGATAAAGTTTATTGGGAGATATTCAGTGAGCAGATAAGGTCATGGCAGGCAAACTTCTCTGGAAGGTGGTTCACTCACTACAAGCTGCCAGTGCTGCAGTTAAGTTAAGTAATTGTAGACCAGGGCGGGGAAAGAACTTGCGGCCCTCCAGAGTTGTTGTTGGGCTCCACTTTTCTTTCATCCCAGCCAGCACGACCAATGGTCAGGGATTATTGGAGTTGCAGCTCAACATCACCTAGACATTCCCTACTGAGTGGTCACCTGAGGGGTGTGTGTGAGAAAATGAGCTATTGCTTTATCTTGCTAGGAAAAAAACAACTGGGAAAGACGCAATCCACCTAGTCTAATTCTGTCGCTTACCCCGTTTTCACAGCCAAAACTCAAAGGACAAAAATGACCCATGTGAAGAGCAACTTAGTTTATTCACTTTGACATCCTTCCTTCAAATCACTGTGGTTGGAGTGCACTGGGAAGATTATTCAATCAATCAATCAATCAATCAATCAATCAATCATTGCATTTGTTTGCTGCCTTTTTAAAGTTAAAACTATGCTCGAGGCAGCTTGCAACATGTAAAAAAATTACATAACTACAACCATAACTAAAGTAGTCATAAACAATAATTGAAACATCAAAAAATACACAACCAATTTGAACGATGAATCATGAGATTCAAAATAAAGATACGAAAAATTAACGTCAACAACACCAACAACCCCCACCCACTTTTAATCACTGTGATTAAAAACTGGACCTGTCCATCAAAACTAAAGACCCTGCCCCAATTCTTTCACCCCACGTCTCCTGACTAATTTCTCAGAAAAGAAGAGAGGGATGGGGGCTTGACATTTTGTGCTTGACATTTTGGAAATGCTGAAGCAACAGAGCTACTCCAAAGTTGAGGATTCCCTGATTCACCCTGATGTGCCTTGTTCACAATCCAATTTGGGAATGTGAGAGTCTGCCTTGAATCATCCCAATTTACCTGGTTATCTGGAATACACAAAGAGCCGATGCACATCCCTAGAATACACTGTCTGTCTTGAGAAGTGCCATGCTGATGAGAGCTTTCAAATAATTGTGGCCAATTGCACAACTTAAGTAACGTCCACACCATACTTTTAATTCACTCCTACACTACTTTTAACAGTCGTGGCTTCCCCCAAAGAATCCTGGGAAGTGTAGTTTGTTAAGAGTACTGGGAAACAAAGCTCTGTGGGGGGATAAACTACAGTTCCCAGGATCCTTTGATGGCATCTGTGACTGTTAAAGTGACATAAGCCTCTTTATGCAGCATTCTGAACCTTCAAAAGCTACGTATTTCATAATATGTTGGGATTCCAGTATGGCCTAGGTGCGGGTGTATCATAAATGCTCCTTTTTAATCTTTATGCAAACGTGCCCACAAATACACAAGGCTCTTGCTAAGCAACCTGGCCGTGACATTGATCTAGTAGTTCCCCAAAATTACACAAAAAAGAAAAAAGAAAAGATTGAGGCACTTGCCTATCGATGCTGAAAGCATGGAGTATTGTTGGCGGGAGGATCCTGTGTTCTGAACACTGTCTCAAGGCAGCCCAGCTCAACATGCAACATCAGCCTTTTCTATCAAAACACTGCTACAAAGATATAAAATTGAAATTCTCAATAACTGAAAGAAATTTATGAATGTTTATTTTACAGTACGTCTAAATGGCTAGCTGAAGGAAAATAATGCAAACCAGTATGAGCAATGTCTAAAAAACTGAAAGATCATCATAATCTGTCTTGCTGCTGCAAAGGCGCATTTCAGTTTATATTGAAAACAAAATAAAATGGCCAAAAATATTATGAAGTGCATCACATTTCTTGGGCGGACATAGCTAGGGTCACAACAGATATTGCTTTTAAATATGTTTATCTGCAGATTAACATAAAGACTGTTCTGTAGAGTCTCCAATAAATGGGATTTGTTTTCTGCGTTGCCCTCCTCCCAGGGGATCTGAGCTCAGATTCAGCTTGCAGATGAAGATGGATGAAGTTAAGTCTGACAGACATAAATAATGCAGCCTGCTAGAAGTAACACTGTACCATAGCTAGGTGCACCTCCTTTCAGGGGAGGTGGGATACAGTTAGGAATGGATAGCCTTTTTCCAAGTGCTCACTCAGAGAGGTTCACATCATTATCTTAGTTATCTTCATAATAACCCTGTATGGAAGATTATTACCCCCACAATCCACATGGGAGAAAGAGCATGGCCGTCACATAAAACCATTCACCATTTTTGTACCTTCTTTTCTCATGTATTGCTTCTTCCAATACTTTTGGGTCTTGCTCGTGAGGATGGCGAGCTCTTGTACAGACAAGGCCCGAGAGCCAACAGACACACAATGCTGACCTGAGATCTTTTGCTGCTCAAAGCAGGGATGAGGTAGGACCCAGATAGCACCCAGAGGCAGCCTGACTACAAGCAAGCCTTGAAGGCTTTTCAGCAGAGGTTGGATGGTCATCTGTCATGTATGATCTGGCTGAGATTCCTGCATTGCAGGTTAGGCTAGATGACCCTCAGGGTCCCTTCCAACTCTACAATTCAATGATTCCATGCCATGTTGGGGTTTGTAAAAGCCTTTCAGAATTTCCCTCAGTTTTATAGAGAGCATGAAGACACATCATGCCCTCAGATTACAGATTCAGTGATGTAGTTAAAGTCTTTCTGCTCCCAGTAACAAAAAATTAAGGAATTCTTTACCACTGTTATGCAGGTATCGAAGTACTGAAGATTAGAAATAAAGGCCATTTGCGGTGGTGGATTAGAGCAAATTTAACATGTACGTATTTCTCATTAATCTTCTACACAGAAAGATCTAGGCTGCATCGAACTTCTAAAAGTGTTCCCAACTGCCAGGGCAGTTTTTCAGAAATAAAATGGTGGTGGTGGGGGATCTTTATACATGTAAAGGTGAATTTTTAGAGCAAAAGAAAACACATTATCACAAAAGCTCACAAGCTGCTTCAAGACCAGAATGGTAAATCATTCACAAGCACAGTGGGCAACCTCGGAGAATTTAATTTCTCAGAGCCTAACAATGGCTCCCTGATAGTGCGCTAGCATGGGCCAGCCTAATTTAGGAATTACTGTTCTTCCGTGTCTTAGCTCTTAAAAGGTATGGCCTAAAAACAGAGGAAGCAAATATTACGCAACCTAGCAGATCTAGGTTGCCTAGATGCAGAATTGTCTAGAAAATGTACCTTACCTTGAGTTCAAAGATATACAGGCAAATCTGTTTTCATAAATTACTGATGTTTTCCTGCTTTTGCCATGACGTGAATTTCAGAATAGTGAACAATATCCTTCAGTTACTATTGTCCTAATACTTGATATCTTACTATCCCTCCCTCTTTACCATCGTCATCAAGAGAACTCCACTACCCATTTTATTAGAGTTAAGTTGGAGGCAAACAAGATTAAAAAGCATACTATTCATTTTATCCATGTAATAAAAAGTGAGCTTTACGGCTGTATTAATTTTATAGATGATGATGATGATTATTATTAGTAAGCTGCCTCCCAAACAACACAAATTCATTGGAAAGGTGAGGTAAAATAGTTTTCCAGATCAGAATAGTTAAGTTGGGGCAGGGCAGTTAAGTTGTCCAAGAATTTTCCTGAAGGTTCTGTCACAAATCTGCTGTTTATCTCAAACTGCCCTTCCTGAGAGGAAATAGCAAAATTCTGAGGTAAGCATTCACATCTGTCACAGGCTTAACCAACCTGTATTACTTCAATAAAGATACCCAACATTTTACCACAAAAGAACTGCACCTTCTCTCCAACTGCTTATGTCTATGCGTATGAATATGTATACGTATGTATTTATTAACACACACTCTGCACCAAGCACTCACGCGAGTATATCTCGGAAGAAATGAAGCAATACAGCTCTTTTTCTGATTATAATTTTTTGGGAATGGCTATTTTTCCAAATTTCAATTCAATTCAATCTGTTTTATGCCTTTTTCATTTGTAGTTTTATGCCATTCCATATTCTTTCTTTATTGCAAAAAAGTCAACATGCATCTTAGAAATTCAGAGTGTAATCAATAAAACAAACATTACATGTATGAATTTAAATGTATAAACAGTTAGAAATCCAACAATATCTCCTAATATACTATTACACAAGTTCACAATCTTGTAAAAACTATAATACAAGTTTACTATACATTGAGAGGAATTTACCATTCCTTTTCACATGATTTTGTTAAAAACTGTTGAAGCATCTCCACTGTATGTGGGCATATATTTTTCAAATCAGTTTTCAGATGCTAGGCTTTTTTATGCTCAAGGATTTAAAACAAACCAACCAAAATTTTTATACCACAGTTTAATTGACAGCTTATATAGTAGAAGCATTAATATCTGTAAAGGTTGAGGGGGGTGATTCACTGACCATTTACATTGTGGCATTCGTCTGGATTGCAATGGGATTACACACTAAGTGGTCAGTGAAGTGGTACTCCTTGTGTAGTAGCCTTTTATTTCAGATTGATTTATCATTCTCAAGTCACTTAGTAGGTATTATATTATGCTCTCCATCATAGCTTATGAATGCAGAAGTGACAATTCCACAGCAGTAAAAAATGAAGTGTTACCAGAAGTTACCTACCTAGAAACACAAATGGTATCCTACTAAGTTCTAATACACAACACAGGGAGATCCATAGCTATGTCAAAATGAAGGTCACTTTGAACTAGTTTTCCTTTCTCCTTTGTATTAAGTGAGTTACTACTATGCTGCCCATCACTTACATTCTCAGTAACGTAATAGTATGCTTTCAATACATGGGTTCAGGGGCACAACTCATTTTTGTGCTTCTGGCCTGAGAAATCACATTTAAGATGTCACCAGAGGATTTATGTAAGCCAACAAATATTTTAAAAGAAAAGAGAAGGGGGGAAAAATCCCCATTAAATAAATATTTTCCCCATGGCCCCTAATCTTTCTCGCTCCCCATGAAAAAAAAGCCAACACTCTGAGCAAGGACATCCATCCTGTTCTGAACAGTGTGCTAACAAAATGTTATTTTAAAACCATATGAAAAGGAATCCTATCCGGTCTACCTGTGCCAAAGGCTATTGAAATTTCTCTTACAGCTTCATTCACTCACTGTAATCTTCCGGATACAAAAATACAAGAATTCTTATGGAAATCTAGATGCTGGTAGTTTTAGTACACAAAAAAAGCAAAATATTTACACAATTATACAGTTTTAAGAAAACCCTGTACAATATATATATACACATATATAAATCCTTTGTTCCCTCTATCATTTGATTAAACTGTTCAGATTCAAGCATTTTGCTGCAATGGGTCAGTATATGTGATGGCCACATACTGAGTCACAGGCATTCCAAAGACATTGCAGGCAATGGGGGGAAGAGCAAGGCTTTGCCTGTTACGGTGTGCAATATTCGTGCTTTCTTCTTCTAACGTAATTCACTGAGATTAAACATTAGTCGGAATGTAGCAATAATCTAGAAAACAAAGGTCTTTGTGTAAAGGGCAAAAAACTGCTGACAAATTACACTCCTCTCCAAGTATGACTTGGAATTTAAATTGATACTACTTTGGACTTTACATACCACAACACACACAACAGTACCCAAAAGAATAGGAAGAACAGAGTGCTTGACTTTATGTGGCTAGCCGAGATCTAATGTAGTACTTCTGATACTTAAGAGAGGGTAAAGTACCATTTGCAGTAATACATTTTAATAGAAAACTTCAAAAATAATAGTTGTTTTTTTAACTTGCTTGCATTAGTGTTCCAGTACCACAGGAGTTGAGAACAGTACTGTTTGCTCTGCTTCTTTGACTCTAACATTCAGAACGCTGTGGCAAAACATACTTTCCTATATAAAATGGCCCTACTGTGTACTGGCATAGTACAGAGGCACCAAGAGTGTGTGTGTGTGGGGGGGGGGAATCTACAGGACAATGTGCTTAGGCTTAACAGAAGCAAGTGACACATGAATTGAGTATGAAGATCAATTGCCCTGGAAAGACAAAAAAGTTTAATACGGTTTCTACCACAATCTACCCCAGCTACTGTTAGGTGCTATAAAAAAAGTGGTGTTGGGGAAGGGAGGGAAAACATAACCAAACAGCATGGAAATAAAAAGCATCTAAGTTAATCAGTCTCTTTTCAACATTTCTTTTACCAAAGTTGCTCTCTTTAGAGTTAAGCACAATATTATTAGAAGTGATGGTCTCATATCATTTTAATGATTTTTCTAAAAAAGACCTAGGGCTTTCTGTCTTTAAAAAAAGAACAAGTTGCTTTGAATACTGTGGAGGCTTGACCTAAAAAGGTTAAAAAAAAAAAAAGAAGCAGCTTATTTAGCTACAAAGGACAAAAAATGAACTCAAATGGCTGGACACTTTTAAAAGCACTTAGATGCATTTACTCATACCAGCTATTCATCAAGCACTAACTGCTCTGTTCATTTTAATAGGATTCATGCAGGAGGTCCATGGATGCTCCATGAAAGTAAATGTGGAATTCACAGAGCAGTGGTAAGCTGCACCCAAAAAGTAGTAAGGCTGGGCTATGTCTGAAGATTAGATTGAGAAGAACTGCCATATTAGACAAGAGCAGCTGTCATTGATGTGGACTTGTTTGAATGTGGAAATTGGCAGCATTGCCCTGTAATTCTGCTAGATAGCTGAATGGTATAATCCACAGTAAGATTCGGAGCAATTCTAGACAGGAGTGAAACTCAAACTGGATAACTTGTCTGCCACCTAACTAAGGAGTCGACTTTTGAATTACCAAATTCCAGGAAATGTTGACGTATAAATGAACTTCACAGAAAGCTCTCATCTCACACTCTACATTACTAAATAAAGCCTATAAAGCCATTGATAGCTTGAAAAAGGTCCATATTTTAAAAACAAAATAAACACAAGTTGGGCTTGAAAGATTGATACATTCCATCTTCAGAGGATCACAACCACCTTTGCAACACTTAGCCTTCGGCTGATCGTGGCTACTTATTTGTTAAGTTTAATATCTCAAACTCACACTTGCTTTCTTGTGTGTATGAAAATAAAAACAAAAAACGAAAACAATTTTTGGCTCATTGACTTCCTTTAAATATTTTTTAAAAAGTTTTAGTTCAACAATTCTAAAACTATTGATTCCATTTCAAGTTTCATCTTCTCCAGGAACGAGATTCATCTTCGTCTTCGTCTTCGTCGTCATCATCTTCAGGCAAAAATAAATCTGAAGCTTCTGTCTCCTGAATAAAGACAAAATATAATATGCTTATTTTTTTAATGTACGATACCACAATAGTCAGTTGCAACCTTTTGGTCCATATCAGTGATTCTACTTGACTTGAAAAATGTGGGCAAAATTTTCCATTGGATATTCCTCTGTATACGCTACATGCCAGGGTTAAACATGCAGAGAAAACACAGCAAAAATGGAGCTGGGTGGTGAAATGTGACAACTGAATCTGAGTGCTCTGAAGTGATTAGAGAGCATAATGGACAGGGCTTTCTCAGCTGCGGCCCCTACCTTATGAAACGCCTTCTCAAGGGATGTGGTGGCCACTTCAGCTTAAAAAAACACATTTCAAATAGCCTTTATGTGTCTTATTGGTCATGCAATTGTTTTGTGGCTCTGGAAATGACTTTTGTATTTGCTAAAATATACTCTATTTTTTGATTATATAGCATCATAATAAACTATAAAGTAATACAGCTTTGAGTATTATTTTAACAGAAAAAGCAAGGTATAAAGATCAAATTAATCTAATATAATTATAATATATTCTTGTGTTTTATGCTTGTAGTTTGCTTGGCACCTTGGGTGGACTTGGTCCAGAAAGGTGGTGTATAAATTGCTAAAGAATTAAAAACAACCAACTGTCCACCATCTGATTCATGCTGTGCAGTTATGAACCAAATTAAAGAACAGGAGGATTTAGTCACAAAACGGCGAGAATGCAAACAACCTTAAGGTTCTCCTAAAAATATCTTAAGCATTCAGAAATGCCTTTCCAGGACAGTTCCTATAATGAGCTCAAAACAGTAAGAAGCAAACAAAAAATAGTGTTTGAGAGAGGCTTTGATAGACAAGCTGTGCTTAAACATAATTCCAGTACCTCTTCCTTGGGTTCCTCTTCCTCCGTTTCTGTGGACACAGAGGGTACCTTGGGTTTATGCCATGATATCTGTAGCCGTCGGTCTTTGAACTTTAATCCTTGGTTGGCCGCCTAGAGTAGGAATTTTTTTGGGGGGTGGGAGGGGTGGGAAGAGAAGACAATAATACAAATTATGTGCTAAGAAGCAGAGGCTATTTGCTGTTATAGCAGAAGGATCACCATGTGCACTTCCAAGAAGTGTAATAATCATGCCTATGCAAGGACTCCTGATTTAATGTGGGGTTAGATTTGGTGACCTGGACCTGCTCTGACCTGGTTTGGACCCTGAATCCAAATTGCAGTGCTACTGGTGTTGTAACTAACTGCAACACTAAGACACAAAGCTTTTTTTTATTTTTTAAATCCCTGGCTTCAAAGTTATAGTGGTCAATGAGCGAAGTCTAGCTCCCCTCCCACCTCATACAATGTTGTGTTGCAACATTTTCTGTCTGAGCTCTGAAATGGGCTCTGTCTGTCTCCCTGTTTTGAGCTCTGAATTGATTTGCCTTGATTTAGAGTTGCCTTAACCAGATTTTGTTCAGGGTTTGGCTAAATCGGTTGCACGGCCCAAATAATCAGAGTTTATACTCTCTACTACAAGCATTTATCTGAATCATAATTTAAACAAGCTTATTCATTGGCTGAATTATAAACCAGTGATCAAATATTCAATGCCTTTATAAAAGTAGCACCCTCCAAAATATATTAATGAACCACTTTCCATTCAAGCAGATATTTTAGTGTATCTTAGAGGAGTACCGTAATGTTAGCTTATAATTACTTACATTTTCAGCTTCAGAACGGGATTTAAATGTTAGAACAACACTTAAAGGAGAATCCTCCTCTTGAAGGCCTTCAATATCTCCAAATTTCTGTAAAACACATACTATGAATAAGATCTATGCATGCTCTTCTAGGGCTGCATGTTAATGAACCCTAACTTATTTAAAGCCAGTGCAATAGTAATAGTGATGGAGTAGAATCAGGGAGTTTGCAGGTTCAAATTCCTGCTCCTTGGACCATTTAATCTCTTAGCCTCAGTCTACTTCATATGTGAAGATCACACATACTTGGGAGGAGAGGCAGAATACAAAAAGTGGGAATATGAGCTCAGGTATATTTGTGTATGCCTGTGTGTGTATTTTATTAGTGACAGAACAAATTTCCAGGGGAGGCAGAAATTGCTCTCCCTCTCCTTCTAAGCATATATGCTTCCTGCTGCTCCAACAGTGCTAATTGGATATCGCCCATATTCTTGCCATCAAAAAGGCTTATGCTCCACCTACATTATGTTTACAGACAAGAAGACAATGGTGTATTGGATACCCAGAGTGAAATAGAAGAAAAGGAAGCAGAGACCAGTGTTTCTGCTTATTGTCTGTAGATCTTCAAAAACGCTTACCTGTCTATATGTAAAGAAAGGGTTAAAATTGTGGCAGTTCAATGGTATTGGGCTCTCACATGAAAACTGGCTGGACCAGTTTGCTTCAGGAGTAAAAAATAAGTTAACCTCAAGTGACTCAAAGGTTGACTAATATATAAAGGTCATCCAAAACAGCTTTAGACCCATGACAGTTCCACTAAAAGGCATTAAAAACATGTCTTGGACCATGTCGTGACTTGTCTGCGTAAGTAGCTTCCCAAAGATCAGAAATCTTAGAAGGAGGAGGTGGAAGTGGAAGTTACAGCTAGATATTCCTTGAGAGGGTTGATTTCCTTCAGAAGAAAGCTAAATGCAGGTGGATATATGACGCCATTCCATTTCTAATTTCAACTAGGAAGCAGACAAGATTAACCACAAAAGCAACTAACACTATACTCAAAATGAAGGAAGCTATGTTTTAGGGCAGGGATCAGCAAACTTTTTCAGCAGGGGGCCGGTCCACTGTCCCTCAGACCTTGGGGGGCGGCGGACTATATTTTTTTTGGGGGGGGGAAATGAACAAATTCCTATGCCCCACAAATAACCCATTTTAAATAAAACCGCATTTTAAATAAAAGGGCACATTCTACTCATGTAAAAACAGGCTGATTCCCAGACCGTCCACAGGCCAGATTTAGAAGGTGATTGGGCCAGATCTGGTCCCCGGGCCTTAGTTTGCCTACCCATGTTTTAGGACAATCATAGCTTTATACTATTCTAGAATACAGTACAGAAACCAGAACAATTTAATCTAATTTTAGTTACAAATTGCTGACTTACCGCAAAGTGCTGCAGCAACTCATCTTTCTCCTCTTCCACAAAGCCACCAATGGTTATTGCTTTGGGACGGTGGTCTACCACCATATGATTCACTGTACCTCTCCCTCTCCCTCCCCGACCTCGTCCTCGTCCTCTGCTTTGAGAAGGCATCGATTTTCCACGACCAGCGGGCAAGATACCTAAACGGGCAGCCTACAGACAAAAGGAATACACTTTATCTTCCATGAACATTGTAACAGGTTTCATGTATAATATACAGCACAATTAAGATAGTATATAACTTTGAAAACTTACCTCCACCTGTAACTGGGTGAGCTTTTTCCTTAATTCTGTTGTATCTTCCCCGGAAGACAGCCTTTTATGAAAGTCTAGCTCTGCATCCAAAAGTTCCTTCTGTGCCTTTAAAAGGGAATTGGGGATGGGGTGGGGAGAGCAAAAAGCAAGTTTGTTTGCATTTTATTCCATTTATCTCCATACCAAGGTGTGTTAAGATGCTACCTCTTGGGTTTTAATTCTTCTCACCCAGTATTTAAGGGCTTAGAGCCTTCTGGGTAAAAACAAATACTTGCAAGCTCCCTTGGGCATCTTTTTGGAACTACAAGCGAGGGATATAAAATGTGATAAATAAAATATTTAAAGGTAGGCTTTGACAGTTATAAAACTCTTATTACCCAGCATTGACACTAGCTGTGAGTAGCATGTGACCCCTAGAGGTGATTGGGCAAACTGCAGACTCTCATTAGAAAATCTGCAGATCCCGAGCACTTATGGCTGCAGAAACAGGTTTGAGAAGTTGATAGCGGAATAAAAAAGCAAAGTTTTAGAAACAAAACTGAACAGATTTGTAAAATTTCAATTTCACTGTGTTTACATTGCTCCTGATGAATAAATATCAACATTTTCCCATGGGCTGGCTGAATCAGGCCTTTTATGTTAACAGCTACAGAATTAAAAACTTCAACAAGTTAATCAATACAGCTTGCCACTTGCTATGAAAATGGAAAGGAGGTGCAAGTTAAAAGCACCAAAAATGCACATTCTTGGTCATGGGGTACTTCCATTGTTCATCTCAACGATGAACACGCCATGCTTTCGCAGAGCAATAACTTCATGGGATGCTGCCCAAAAGCGTATTGCAGATACATTGATTAGCATCGATGTGCCATTAAATCCCAATTTCCTGACCAGCAACGACTAAGCCAGCTCTGGGAACTTCCTTTGTGTCTGTGCGTGTCTGTGCGTGTCTGTGTGTGTGTGTGTGTGTGTGTGTGCAGGCTCTTGCTGGCCTTTGCTCAGAAATAAAAGCACTGTGGGCAACGGGACAACATTTAAGGTGAACATCCCTTTAGGGGAAGTGTGGGCACTCTTTGTTTTTATTAGTTATGGATCCTCTTCTCTGAGTGAGGGGAAGGGAAGAGTGTTGGGTAGAGTATCTGTGCGCGAGAGGCAGGCCAATTTCATTATACACTAAGTTTCTGGGGTCATCTTACAGCTTTAATAGGAGTCAGGGATGAGAAACCAGACAGAAGGAGGTGACTGAAACCATCTACTGTGGTTCCCTGTGAGGATTAATAGAAGTGGTATAATTTCACATATAGATAGAAGATAGAAGTGATATATTGCATGGAAGGGGTTCCACATTTTGAAGGGGCTGTTGGCAGGACATGCATGGTTCATGATTGTATGCTGGTGGAGGCCTTCTCAACACGTAAGGGAGCATGACCAGAAACCTGTCAAGGCACAGACGCAGCCAGTTGCCCCTTCAACACCTGGATGTCTCTTTATGAGGATAATGCATGAAAAGGTTGTATGATCAATGCTTAACAAAGACCCTCATGCTGGCTTTAATATAGGGAGATAAGTTTCCCGGAGGTACAAATTAGTACAGTGGTACCTCGGGTTACATAAGCTTCAGGTTACATACGCTTCAGGTTACAGACTCCGCTAACCCAGAAATATTACCTCGGGTTAAGAACTTTGCTTCAGGATGAGAACAGAAATCGTGCAGCGGTGGCGCAGCGGCAGCAGGAGGCCCCATTAGCTAAAGTGGTGCTTTAGGTTAAGAACAGTTTCAGGTTAAGAACAGACCTCCAGAACAAATTAAGTTCTTAACCTGAGGTACCACTGTAGTAGCTTCTGAAATGAAAACAGCTGTGTGTAAAGAGGACCTACCTCTGTTTTTGACTTCTGTTTTGATGCTGTAGAACTGGTAGATGAAGTTTTCAACTCATCTTTCAACTGAGAGATTTTTCCTGTTAGCTCTTTCAGTGTCTTCATTATATCTGCTCTTTCCTCTGGTTTTGTGGCCTTATTCTTTTCCAATTTTGATATTAACATCTATGGAAGTTAAAATAAAGAGGTGATGCAAGATTGAAAATACTTCATCCTCCACACTAGATAGAAAAGCATGCACCCTTAAAATGCTTACTAGGGGATACTCTGCTACTAAAAATTAAAATTAGACAGAACCAAAGTTAATGGCGAAGTTAAATGGAAAAAAAGCCAAGCATACCTTCTGACATTCTATTTGTTTCTCTAACATTTCTTGCTTTTTCTTCCTCATGTCTTGCTGCAGCTTCATTGCCTCCTAATCAAGAATAAAATGCTTTTAGTGAGCTATATGGCACATCCTAATAACAACGGCTAGAAAAAAATGGATTTAAACCACAATGTTAGGCAATATCATGAACAATTTAAATGTAAACATGATTCCACCAACTGCAGCATTAGAGTTTACAAGCGAACATAGCTATCTTCAGTTACAGATGCAAGTTGTGCTGTTGGTAGTTAGCAGAGTGGACAGATCCTGACAGCATTCATGGCTCCTGGAAAGCTGTTGCAATAAGCAATATCAAATAAATGTCTTTGGTCAAAATTCAGATTATGTTACATATTCAGACTATTAGTCCTATCACTATGCCTAGAGTTTCTATTCTTTCACACAGCACCCCAACTGCAGCTATTCTATGCTGAATTACATGATGCTTTTGACTTGCGGAAGGCTGAAAGCTTGTTTTGTTCTTGTAAAATGTGTAATCTCATGTGGGATTGGGGAAGATAAAAAAAGCAATGAAAGTCTTGCTGTGCATGCACAAATCTTGGATAGCTGCTGTAGAGTTCAGACAAACCAACTAACATGTAACAATTCAAGGTTCACTGAAGACCCCCCCCCTTGCCAACCAAAAGTTTGGCTATTAGCTCAAAAATGAGTATCCCTTTAACACAAAAATATTGAATTACATTTCAAAAGCCAAGGCTCATCACACTCAGGTCTGAATCGTCAAAGAAGAGGAATTTCCCATCTCCTGAATTCCAATCAGAACTAGGGGTAGGACTAACAGGAAAACATGTCACACACTGAACCCCATTTTAAAAACTCATGGCTATGAAATATATTGAAATAATATGCAAACAGTTACCTGTTTCTTTTTAAAAACTTCTTGGACATCATGAGATTTATTTCCTGTACCAGGCTTTATAGACGTCTTCAAATTGGAGGAACTGTAAACCATCTTTGAATGGCCAATTGAAGTGGGAAACATCTGAAAGCAGCAATATATTTTATGATGACATGTGCTGTGGCAAGATGAAGCTTTGTGCAAGCAACTTACTTATGCTGCTTAGAAACCATCTGTTCATAGATGAAACCAAACTATAAGCTATCTCTCTATGATATTTTAAGGATTGTGTGGGGATGAAGTAAAGACTCTTACCAGTAACAAACAGACTGAAGGATAGTAGGAGAATTTTGTCCTTAGGGTTTCAAAGATCTGGAACTAACCTGGCAGATACAACTTTCAAAACTAACCCTATCATTATGAAGGGGAAGACTCCACACAACATCACTCTAAAGAGAAAGGGGATATGTAAGATCTTTTGAATGGGAATTTCCCCCAACTCTCTTAATTGCAGTATCTGCTCCTTAATTGTACTGATTACATATTAAATAGGTAGAGTTAACAAGAATTAGAGTTTCATTTTATAAAATACTTACTATAGTTTAAAGAAAATGTACTTTAAAATTTTCCTGGCAATAGTTGAGAATTTTCTCAATTTTGCCGATATGATTATGCCTTCACTATTCTGTTTCTTCAGATGTTACAGATCAGTCTACAACTACTGAACTGAGCTTTCACTCTTCTCTCCTGCCTTTTTTTCTAACTCTGTTGTCACCTGGAAGGCCCCCCAAACCCATCATGTCTTTAAGGCATGAAAGCTGAAATCTTTTAATGCGGGTGAAAAAATTGGGGCTGTTTCTTGAGTTAGCACTGAGCCAGATTATCTCTGTGAATCTGATTTTCTTGATCAACCTGCGACCACTCTGCGGCCCACAAAACACCTGCCTTGACACAGCAGGTGGGTGAGAAGTTTCTAGTCCTTTTTTTTAGGTGGGGGATGGCATGGGATACCCCCCCAAATATCACTAGTGATTCTGCAGAAAGAGTGGACTAGTGGATTTGAGGGCTTCTCTGAAAGCTGTAGTAAGACTTCTTAATGTGTTGGCCCTAGCAGGAAATGGTACAATTTGGGCTCTGTTGGACACAGCATAAAATCTTGGACTAGACAGAGAACCCTGCTCAATAGCTGGAGATTTATCTAAAGAAGTAGCTGGAGGAAGACAGTTATGATTGTTTCAAACATGACCCCTATCTGCTCTGGATTTCCCCCCAGGAAACAAAAATTGCTGTGCTCATGCAATTATATTATTTAGTTAAATACCACCCTGTGATTCTTAGTTCTGGGAGAGAGCGTTGGTGAGCTTGAAACCTGCGAGGCAGATTTCACTAAGGCACATCATCTGGCCTAGCCATATCCACTGATAGTAGGGTGGTGGGCATACAGTGGTGGTGCATTGGGTTTCAAAGGACACAGTTTATTCATTTCCCTGTTGGATGCTGAATCATGATTAAGTTCAATACAGCAAGGTGAACACCCTTGACAGAACCAGGCAAACCTTAACATCCTAACCATGTTAAAGAAAAGATGTATGAATTTATGATTCATAATACACACTCTCCTTTACCTGAGCATCTTCTGCAGAAGCACTAGACTGGTTAAGCAATAAATGTTGAGCGTCTGGCTGATTTCCACCAGGTGCTCCAAGACGATGTTTAACTGGGGCCTTATTGATGACGTAAGCACCTGATGTCAGTGGCTTTGTTACCTGCATTGTGCATATAACATTGAAAAATGAGCTTTTTAATTTTGAAAACAGACCCACAGTTTTCTAAAGAGCTAAGGAAAAAGAAAAGTGATCAGGTTTATACAATGGCACTATACCTTTGCCATACTGCTGTGCATTGTTACGGCTGGAGGCTGTGGCAGCATTTGTTGCTGCAGGTGAAGCGGGTGATGAAGAGGTGGTGGCGCCTGCTGCTGCTGCTGGGATAGTGGCAATGGCTGCTGCTCATTGTTTTCTCGGTGCCATAGCACTCGTATAAACCGATTGTTCAACACGGCCTCTGTGCTAGAAATAGCTTTTCTCGCTTCATCATTTGTTAAGTACTGAATTAGAGCAGCTTCAGGATCACTCTTGAAGGCAACCTAAGAAAACATGAGGCAACATTACATAACAATACTACATTTTAAAAAGCACCCAAGGTATAATGCTTCAGTTTAAAAGGTTTTACTCCCTAATCCAAAGAGATGGATAGTGAACTGTGTATATATAGTATGTATCTGAGTCCCTTCTATGGAAGTTGCCAATCAAACCATTTTGGACTCACAGCTGTCCATGGAGGCACAGGTCAATTCTGTGTCCAGGGCAGCTGTCTACCAGCTCCATCTGGTACACAGGCTGAGATCCTACCTGCCTGCGGACTGTCTCGCCAGAGTGGTGCATGCTCTAGTTATCTCCCGCTTGGACTACCACAATGCGCTCTATGTGGGACTACCTTTGAAGGTGACCCGGAAACTACAACTAATTCAGAATGCAGCAGCTAGACTAGTGACTGGAAGTCGCCACCAAGACCATATAACAACAGTCCTGAAGGGCCTACATTGGCTCCCAGTATGTTTCTGAGCACAATTCAAAGTGTTGGTGCTGACCTTTAAAGCCCAGAACGGTTTCGGTCCAGTATACCTGAAGGAGTGTCTCCACCCCATTGTTCAGTCCGGACACGGAGGTCTAGCTCCGAGGGCCTTCTGGCGGTTCCTTCACTTCACTGAGAAGTGAGGTTACAGGGAACCAGGCAGAGGGCCTTCTGGGTAGGAACACCCTCCCATCAGATGTCAAGGAAATACAGTGGTACCTCGGGTTACATATGCTTCAGGTTACATATGCTTCAGGGTACACACTCCGCTAACCCAGAAATAGTACCTCGGGTTAAGAACTTTGCTTCAGGATGAGAACAGAAATCGTGTTCCGGCGGCGCAGCAGCAGCAGGAGGCCCCATTAGCTAAAGTGGTGCTTCAAGTTAAGAACAGTTTCAGGTTAAGTACGGACCTCCGGAAGGAATTAAGTACTTAACCAGAGGTACCACTGTAAACAACTATCTGACTTTTAGAAGACATCTGAAGACAGCCCTGTATCAGGAAATTTTTAATGTCTGATGTTTTACAATTTTTATATGTGCTGTAAGCCGCCCAGTATGGCTGGGGAAACCCATCCAAATGGGCGGGGTATAAATATTTATTACTATTACTATTATTATTATTATTAAATATGGTTCCACAAGCTATTGAATTGTAAGGTGTACTTTGTTTTTCACACATGACTTTTCCATTTTGGCTTTATTTCTGTAAAATGAATCATGACACAGTGTAGTATGTCATGTGTTGTTGTTCATCTGAGGTTGTATTTACCTAATTTTAAGACCTTCTAAGGAATAGATGACTGTTATTAGGTCTTCATATGTAAAACCAAAGAATTCAAAGAGGGTGCACTTTCTTTTTCTCATGACTGTATCATTGCCAAGTGGTTCTTCAA
Source organism: Podarcis muralis (assembly GCF_964188315.1). Lineage (NCBI taxonomy): Eukaryota > Metazoa > Chordata > Lepidosauria > Squamata > Lacertidae > Podarcis > Podarcis muralis. The sequence continues at coordinate 53,641,732 of NC_135656.1, forward strand.
GCAAGACTCTAAGTTAGATTTATTTACTCTACCAGAGAATAATGCAGTATAGAACAAAGTGGAATATATAGACTAGTCCCAGAAACTTCCTGTCCCTCTTTACATTGCTGTATTACTAACCACAAGTGGCATATTATTGGTTTTACCTGAATGTTGACAATTGTTCCAAATTTGCTGAAATGTTCATTAAGTTGAGTAATATTGTTTAGCTCTGGTGGTATTTTACGAACTTCCAATTTGGTGTTTGTATACTGGTTCTTCTTCAGGAATCCTGGCTTATTCTGGTTATTAGTTTGTCTGAAGAGAAAAAAGATGGATTGACTCTTAACATTAACAAAATTACATTTAAATGTAAATACAACGATTCCCTTTTATTGCCTATAACCATAATGGCTACCTTGCTGTGCTAAACCAATACCCACTAAGCCAAGCACTGTCTTTAAAAAAGACCCGTCAGATACCCCAGGAAGCTCAGAAGCCAAGTAATCTAGCACGGTGTTCCCAGCTTCAAGTAATTCTCTAACTATCAGGTTTTCATTAAAGTATTTCAACTAATATCCATATTAAGTTCCAGTCATTTCACACAATGACAGAGGGTTACATTGGGATGCAAAGAAATATAGTGGTGCCCCGCAAGACGAATGCCTCGCAAGATGAAAAACTCGCTAGACGAAAGGGTTTTTCGTTTTTTGAGGTGCTTCGCAAGACGAATTTCCCCATGGGCTTGCTTCGCAAGACGAAAACGTCTTGCGAGTTCTTGCGAGTTTGTTTCCTTTTTCTTAAAGCCGCTAAGCCGTTAATAGCCGCTAAGCCGCTAATAGCCGTGCTTCGCAAGAAGAAAAAACCGCAAGACGAAGAGACTCGTGGAACGGATTAATTTCGTCTTGCGAGGCACCACTGTATGCTTAATTCCTTGACCAACACTAGATAAATTCATTAGACACTAGATAGATCATTAGATAGTTCTGGTCAAATCACTATCTTTGAAGCACTTTGAAGCACACTCCATTTTATTGTCAGACTAAATTCACATGTTTTAAGGAAACCATTACATCTACAGAGTTGTGTCTAACCACCAAGGAGGACTTCTAATCACACGAGGATACAGGCTCACTGTTACATGGGTTTGCCGACAAGCATTTGGACTTCAAATGCTGTGGCATTCACTGTACTGACACGATGAACAAGCCGTTAACAAAGATGACGAAGGTGAAGCAGATGTTCCTCTAACCTGCCTCACAATGCTGTTTTGGGAATAAAATAAGTAAGATTTTAAATTTACAGCAGCCTGTCCTGACTCTGGGGAATGAAATGAAAATGACTCAACTACGTTGTCAATATCTGGACATGGAAGTCAAAGAGCTTATCACTGGAAGCCTTCCTCAGCATGGTGCCCTTCAACACCTATCAGTTTCAACCACCATTAACAATGGGCAGGTTTGGTGAGAGCTACAGTCATAATGTCTGGAGGACACCAGGTTGGGGAAGACTGACATTCCAGAAAATAAGGTGTAAAATTCCAAGCCCTTTGCCATATTATTGATTGCTGTTAAATTGCAGTGAGACTTTTTTGTATAGTGACTAACAAACACAATCTATTCTTTGCAACATTATCTTTGCAATGTATTCTTTGCAACACACAAGAGGAATTATTCACCAATTCTCATAAAAGAGTCTCATAAGTCAAACCAAATAATTTTCAAATGAACTGAATGGGGCTCATTTTCATTCTGCCTGTTCTCTATAGACACAGAAAATTCTTACTTTCCAATCCAGGGTTTCTTTGGAGATGGCCCTTCTACAGTGTTTGAAACCCGCTTCCTGTTGTCTGGCTCAAGCACCACTCTAGATACATTACTGCTGTTACTTGCAATGCCAATTGGAGGTTCAGTCTGGATGATAATATTAGCACCTGGAAAGAAAGCAAAGGATTGTATGCTTGCAATGAAGTGGGAGCAAATTGTATTTATAAAATGGTGAAGTGCAAACATGTATAAAACATTTTCCCAAAGGGCTCATAGCTATACTGTCTACAATGCATAGACTTTCCTAAGAAATATACACAATGCTGAAATATATAGGATGCTGCAAGTTCAGGGTTTCTGAGAACAAAAAATGCAAATAAATTGGACAAAATTAAAGATGCTCAGGGATGCAGGTGGCGCTGTGGGTTAAACCACAGAGCCTAGGACTTGTCAATCAGAAGGTCGGCGGTTCGAATCCCCGCGACGGGGTGAGCTCCTGTTGCTCAGTCCTTGCTCCTGCCAACCTAGCAGTTTGAAAGCATGTCAAAGTGCAAGTAGATAAATAGGTACCAATCCAGCGGGAAGGTAAACAGCGTTTCCATGTGCTGCTCTGGTTCGCCAGAAGCGGCTTAGTCATGCTGGCCACATGCTGTACGCCGGCTCCCTCAGCCAATAAAGCAAGATGAGTGCCGCAACCCCAGAGTCGGTCACGACTGGACCTAATGGTCAGAGGTCCCCTTTACCCCTTAAAGATGCTCAGACCAAGTACCACCTGCACATTAAGTTGGGTACAATTCAAAAATCAGGAACACAGGAAGATGCCTTATACCAAAACCAGACCATTTGTCCACCTGGCTCTGTATTGTCTATACTGATTGGCAGCAAGGTCCAGTGCCAGAGAGTGAACTGGGGATACAGAGCAGGTGCTCTACCACTAAGCTACCAACCTTCTTCTAAGTATGCATATGAAAAGTGTACATTGGATATTAACATAATACGAACCACTGTGGGGATTTGGGTTTCTCGGGCTTATTTTACATACAATTATAGCACTTTCTTATGAAGGGATCTCAGGGAAGATATATCTATTATTAGGCACAAACTGCATTTTAGTGCAAATATGGAAAAACTCATGCAGGAGAATCTGGATCTGAGTCCAGACTACAACACACTGAACAGCACTACGAAAGTAATTTCGTTGTCCCCGAGAGGGGGTAATGACAATAAAGATATATTATTATTATTATTATTATTATTATTATTATTATTATTAAGTTGTAAAGATGCTAGTGATCATTGTTTGCTTGCCACTCTTCAAATTGTACATTAAAGAAAGGGAAGGAAAATACAAATTAGACATGAGGGAAAGAAATCACTGCACACAGAAAAAGACAGCACTGTCATCAGCACTGGGTTCATTTGCTATGAATGCCAAAGTCTGTAATGCTCCCTTGCTAAGTATTCAGACTTTGAGGGTTTGGGTTTCAGGAAACAACATCTCACCTCTTGGATTTGTATCCATCTCACCAGATGTTAGGCCAATAAGATTTGGACGCTGCATTGGTGTCCTTGAAAAGAACTGTCGATACTGAGATCTACCAGTACTGGTAATACTAGGAGCCTCTGGATTGTAGCCATCTGGTTCATACGTATCTTTTGTGAAAGAAAAATATAGATTTCTGATTCATTTTTAAAAATCTTATGTGAGCAATATTATGCATTTGCTCAAGCAGAAGTGCTTTTTCACATTTTAATATTTTTAACATCTGTTTGTTTTAAAGTAGGGTTGTAAAACTTTCTTGATTTTACTGTTTTGTCTTGTGTAAACAACATTGAGATTTTTTTTTACATTCAAGCAGTGTGTAATTTTTATGAAATAAAAAAAATTGCACATAATTCACATGTACAATATATTTATATAGAAACGTGTTCAATTTGAGCTATGTAAATATGGCAGGAACCCTGCAACATGCATGTCATAACACAATTTTAAAATATTATTATTACTGTTTTGTTGCTTTACTCACAAAGGTGACCCAAAGGGACTTACAACACAGTATAACAAGACACTAATTAGACACCAGTCAGGCTTGCAAAAATTAATCCCACCCCTTTCCCCTTTATGTTGGAAGGATTGTGGAAAACTTGGTTCATTTATTCATGTTTGGTGAGAACGCCCCTATATTGAAAAATTTTGGAACAGAGTATTCTTCATTATATCCGCAATTACAAGCCAACCTTATTCTCCAAATCCAGCCTTAGCCCTGCTATCTTTGGAAAATAGACGGGCTCTACCCTGCACCAGAGAGAACTAATAGGCTTCTTAGTGACTGCAGCATGATTAAGAAAATGGAAGAACCAGGCTGAAATACCCATGAACACATGGGAAAATAATATCTGGGATACAGCAATGTCTGGGCAGCTCACCAGACGCAGGAGGGCAATTAAAGGCATAACAAAGAGATACCTTCCAAGAAAAGTGGACCTCTTTATTTAACCAAAATCAACTGCTCAACCTTCTCAGGGGAGAGGTTACGTTAAGTTATATGTTTGAACATTTAATGTGTAAGCTTATGTCTAAAATCAATGGATAGAACCACCACCATTTGATGTACTGCTGGATAAAAACCAATAAAAATTGTTGTCTTTTTTTTTAATAAAAAAATGATGCTTATTAAAGAAATGAGACCCCACTATTTCAGATGTGCAGTGTAAACAACATCACAAGTACTGGTAGAACACAAGAGAAGTGGAAATCTTTATTTCCTTACGTTCTGATACTGAATATAGTAGGTTTTGGGGTAGTGGAGGAGGTAGTCTAGCTCCCACTGGTGCAAGGCTGGGCACTGTAGTTGTTCCTGGCTGGTCACGGCTGTTAATCAAACTTGCCTGTGATAAAGGTGGCCCTGGAATGAAACATAAACATTCTAAAAAGCTAATTATGTTTTTTCATGCTTTACCACATTACAAAATATGGCTCTTCTTTTGAGGAGCTCAAAGCTAAATACTAATTTGTGTCCTGATTTTATATTGTCTGACCTTGGTTCCCTTACCTCTGGCCAGCACTTTGCTGCCAACTTCATTCATTCATTCAGCTGCTCTGACCATGTGGTGGGCCTCCTTACATCCCTATAACTGGCTTTCTGTCTGCTCCCGTCTCCAGCATAAGCTCCTCATTCTTAGCCTCAAAGCCCTCTGACTTTTTGCCTGCAGTGTGTTCCAAAAGAGTTTTGCCACAATCTATTTGTTCATAATATACTAATGCAACCCTACCAACAACTTTCATGATTTCAGCTTCACCAGCCTCAGCTGGGCTAAATTAATCTCTCTTTAATGACCTCACCCTCTCTCTGTCTCCTATGAACAAGACTCTCTCTCTCAAAACAGCTGTGTGAATTCATGTGAGTGTAGGATGGTCCCATCCTCCGTTGGTTCTGGCCCAACCCAGCTTTGTTTTGGTACCACCTCCTGCTGGTATGAAGTCCCCAGATGGGCTGGCAATAAAGAAATGCAGCTGAGGCTTAAAAAGGTTTGCCACCATAGGCTTAGGACACTGGGGTTCTCCAATTTTCTACTACTAGGGCTGGAGAGGACTGACAATTGCTGAGGCCCACTAGTCACAAAATGGTAGCAGATGGAGGTAGAGTTGGACATGATTAGCTGCAATTAACAATAGCATTTTTTATTAATACTTAATCCTATTTAGAAATTGCTAAACTCTTTGCCACTGTGATTTCCTTGTGGCATGGAGTGTTACAATTCTATTTCTTAAAGCCAGGTACACACATTGGCCTTGGAGATTACTGTGTCTTCCCATTTAAGGCAGAATTTGTTGATTCAGAAGCTCTAGGTGAAACAGACTAAACTTTATATTTTTATTCCTGCCCTCAACACCTCTCAAAATATTTTTACTCATCTCCTGCATTTTCTTCTTCTTTTCTCTTTCCACACTTTATTTAAAACTTATGCCTTTCCATTCCAAAAAAACTGATTTCTTTCATTCCTTTATCTTTCTCCATTCACCTTTTTCTCATATGACTGCTTCCTTCTCTTTCCAGATGATATTATTATTATTATTATTATTATTATTATTATTAACCTTTTATGTCTCCAGTTTTCCTAAAAGACTCCTTTGGCTCTTTCACCTTCGGAAAAGGACTTCCGCCCCAGTAAGCTCTCTGTCTCCTGGCCACCTTTACTCAGCATGCAAAGTTGCTGGTGTTAGGAGGGCCCAACCACAAGGCTACAATATGGACAGGTAGTGGAGCACTGAGGCCACATAGAAGTATAGGCTTGATTACAGACAGTTAAGCAACGTGGTATCATAGTCTTAACCTACATATTTTAATTGTTTTATATTTGCATTATTTACTGCGAGTGTTTAATTTTAACCTATGTATATTTACATGATCTCTATTGCTGTATATGCTGTATATGTTCTGGTCTGTGACCATAATAAATTGATTCATTCATTTATAGTGAATGGCACCAAGCCTTGGTTAAAGCTACAGTGGTGCCTCGCAAGACGAAATTAATTCATTCCGCGAGTTTTTTCGTCTTGCGAAGCATGGTTTCGGAAAAGTTTTGGAAAAGCTTCAAAAATACCAAAGTCTTCAAAAAAGGCTACCAGTTGCTATGAGTTGCTCCTCGAAGTCAAGTCGCAACTGTATTAACGGTTTTAAGTAAAAGGAAACAAACTTGCAAGACGTTTTCGTCTTGCGAAGCAAGCCCATAGGGAAATTCGTCTTGCGAAGCAACTCAAAAAACCAAAAACCCTTTCGTCTTGCGAGTTTTCCGTCTTGCGAGGCATTCGTCTTGCGAGGTACCACTGTACTTTTCAATAAACTGGAGAAATTATTTTTCTGTTGTAATGAACTTTCTGTGTGAGCTAGAAACAGGAAGAGCCAGTGGCATAACAATAACAATAGTAACAACTAAAACAACAACACAAACAGCAGCAGCAGCAACAACAACAACAACAACAACAACAACAACAACAACAACAACAACAACGGTGTGGTCATTCTGACCTTCCTGACAGCAAACCACATCTACTAAATATTTTCCACCTGTCCGATTACAACAATTCAGAATTTTTGCTTATTATTTCATCAACCTCAATAGAAATGTTGCAAAAAGGGTAGGACTGAAGAAAGAAAACACATTATCCTTGCTGACTGATCCAAAATAAGGGGCTCATCCTTTGCTGTGCAAGGACAGGCTTTGAACAAGTCATATACACATCTGCTGCTTGTTTAAACTGCTGGGTTCTTTTCTTATAATGGTCCATTGAAATAAACGGTCTTTGAAATAATCCCAAACTGATTTTGTTTTGCATTATAACCAATCTCTGAACAATCTTATTTTCCTGCATCCAACAGCTCTCGCACTTTTGTCTGCAGAGGATCTGCAGCTGCTGAACAAATACCCAAGCTGGTCACAGCTTCAGTGAGGGTGCACACAGAAAACGAGCCCATTCTTTCCAGTGTCAAGGAAGAGCCAAATCAAGTCCACTTCAAATTCTAGCCAAATTTCTCTCACACAATTTTTTCCACAATAGCTAAAGTGGACTTTCTATGTTAAATAATGCCTCTGAATATAAAGGAATATGGGAAGCTGTCTTACACTGACTCAAACCACTGGCCTTTCTAGCTCAGCATTATCTATATCTTTGGTCTTCAAGTGTGTGTATGTGTGTGTCAGGCCCCACTACTGCTTCACTTATCTAAGGCAGGTACAGCAGCACTATGGCCATAGAAGCAATACATTAAGAAACAGGTTCCCAAATGCTTGATTGGGTTTGCTATTTGTGGGTTTTCAGGAGCATCTGACTGGCTACTCTTGGAAATGGAATCTAAATTCTTCTAAATTTTTAATTATTCATCTGTTCTAGTGAATGCCCTAAATTATAATCCTACACACACACACACACAGAGAGAGAGAGATATTTTTCAAGTATGATACTTTGTATATCTAGCTGACCTCTTATGATGAGCTTGTACTTTGCTCAAATCTCCAAACCAGTAAATAACCAGTAAATAATTCAAAGACCTTAATTTACTCCCCTGACCCAATTTATCTCAGGATTAGTAATAAGTGATTACTGTGAATGATTTTTTTTAAATAATTAAAACACAGCATTAGTGGACTTCCCCTTAAAAACACATGCACGCAGTGGCATGTTCTCTATTTTTGGTCTGAAACTAAATTTAATCGAGCCAGTTCTTTCTACCATCTCCAATGTTTTAGAGAGAGAAAAAAAGGAAAAGCTTTTTCATTATCCAAAGGTTTGAAAAAAGGCCCAACTCCTGAAGAGGGCTGCTAGTTCAGGCAAGTCCAAAAATAATTGCCTTTATACAATGAAGTAAATAGGGAAATGCTTTGACATTACTGTTACCTAGGTGCCCAGTCTGTCTGACATCTGGAGCGTGGCCCTTAACTCTTCACCTCCTTTAGCACTGCTCTATAAGTGCCTATGCAAGGCAGAGGACTTCGATTAACCTGACAGAAAACACATACCTTGGCATATACCAGATATTCTTAAAAAGAGACAAACCTCCCCTTACTGCCTGGGAAAAGAGCTCCAGCTTGATGCAAATGTGTGATCTGGCACCTGATCTATCCGCCAACTGCCAACACAAGCACATGCTTCTATTTGCCCTGGCAGGAAAAAACCTTACACATCCTCAACATTACTGTCTCCACCAGTCAACAACTGTTTGCATGTCTTAAGGTCCAAGATACATTACACATTATACATTTAAGCTGCAATCCTGCACCATTATGCTGCAGTTATATACCCATGCTTGTATCCAATGGTATCACTAAGCAGAATGGGGGTGACACGAGCCCCATGGAGACATCCTGGTGGAAGTGGTCAAAAGGGAAGGAGGCATGGGACAAGGACAGGGCATTAGAGGAACTGGATCCCTGGAAGAGGTTTAGCAGCTTAGGTGTCCATCCAGTTCCAGGACAGTGGCTGTGTGGACTGACAGCAGAGTGCCTTGGACACCCCAAGCACCACATCACAGCAGACTGATGTGACCCTGGCCCTGTCTACTGTCAGGGATGAACCCTCCTGGGGTGCTGCCTGGGAAAAATGAGACAGTGGGCCAACCCCGTTGACTCTGCCTCCATCACCAAGGAAGTGGAGATGGCTGCATGGGCGCAAACACTCAGCAGGCCCAGCCTATTCAGAGGACAGCCATCTTGTTTGCCCAGCCCCATGGCTCAACCCATTTAGGGTGTGTCAAGTGTTGAGACAAAATCTTAGTTTCTGTTTAGCCATATACCTAGACCACTGCTGCACCCGTTAACCTGAAAGCGTCATAACCTGACTTATATATAGATATATCAAACTGATCTTCACATTAAAGCCTTTGGCAAAAACCTAGCTAGGAGTCCAAGCACTGGATCTACTAGAGGGTCTGGGCAGGAAGAAAGCAGTTTTCAGTTATTCCCCCTGCAGCTCCCTCACCCACCCTTAAATGTGCTCAAACCCCAGATTCCTGTAATGCTACGTTAGAGAAATAAAGCACCATTTATGAAATGTTCTCAGCTACTGTGCCGACTGCAGTATTTTAAAGTGCTATTTTAAGGAGGAAATCTTACTTGGTATAGGAATTCTAACAGGTGGCGGCGGCCGAGGATGTACATGTGGCCCTGGCATTCTCATGTTGTGAGTTGGGCCTTGCGCAGGAGGCATAAGCATTCCAGGAGGAGGAAGTCCTGGGGGTGGTGGAGGAAATGGAATCATGCTTGGCAAAGATACCTCATCCACAACCAAGGGGTCATTTCCGTGATCATATTGACAGAGGTCACCAAGTACACAAAATCCTCTCTCTGTAAAAGAAAAATAAATCACAATATAAACCATCATTAATGGTAGCTTGCCTTTATCTGATTGATTATATAGATTACATATGAATGAATTAAAATAGATTACATATAGATTTTAAGTCAAAGTCTCACTTATACTGTGTGGCTGGCAACAACAACAAAATAGTTCAAAACAGCATTCTTAATTGCAAAATCTAAGTAGAACAACCAGGAGTAACACTTACCGTCGTAATCTCGACAGCGTCTTTTTGGTGGAGCGTTTCTGCCAAACGAATTAGGAGCAGAATGATTGTTGTAGTAATTCGACCAGCTTTCTGTTGTGTTTTCAGGATGGTGAGCAGGTGCAATCACAGTAACAGCACTGGGAATACACTGTGCTCCAGAGGAATACTGTTCAGTAGAGTTAACGGAAGACAAAGCCACTGGGTTATATGAGCTCTCCATATCACTCCTTTCACATTTAAATTTGGCTCGATCTCTGTGATCTGAAAAAAAAAAATGTAATAGATTAGGTAAGTTTCTATGTTCGTCCTTCGTGCTTGGAGATTCTCTGACAGCATACAGAAAATTTAACACCATAACAAATGCGAGAAAAAAAGTATAAGTACAGCCTGGTTAATGTCTTAACAGTGTACTTAAGCTCGTTCTTGCAAGACAATGTGAATATTTGTCCTGCAACATATGCACTAACTAAACTGATTTCCTTTAGAAATAAAAAGTAAACTGTATTTTTCAAATAATTTCAATTACTTTCTTTTTTCTTGAAAGGTTATAGCAACACAAGACCTCAGTTATTTAGGGGCAGGGATCCATTAAAAGTTAAGAAAATCCAACATTTCTTCCTTGCCAAAAGAAACCTAACAATATAAAGCAGCAGCTTTTACCAACAGGGAAAGTATAACAGAAGGTACTGCTCTACCAGAATACACCTGAGAATATATCCCTAGATTAGGTTGCTCTCAGATCACAGCTTTTAGCCAGCTTTATAACAGGTCAGCAATCACTTCTTCTCAAATGCAATTCTATTTGTTGAATTTGCCAGAAATTCAGGATAAAACGTTCATTAAGAAGTATGACATTTCATTAACTCCCATGAAACTCAGGTTAGACGTTACTTGGCTATAATACTTAAACGACTCACCAACATTTCTGTTTGTATCCCTTTCTTTGTTTGCCTCCTGGTCTTTGCTTCTACCTCTGCTGCGGCTACGACTTCGGCTAAGTCCTCTACTTTTGCTGCGACTCTTACTTCTTCCCCTTCGCCAATCGTATTTGTCTCTATACAAATCATTCCGTTCGTAGTATCTATCATAATCTCTCCACTTGCCATCATCTCTTTTTCTCTCTCTAGTTCTATTAAGAAAAACAACACATGCAAACAGGTGGATTTAGAAAAGCTGAAAATGCTTATGGCATCAAAACAGAACAACAGTTTTGACAGACGGAAGTTTGTATGAAGAACTAAACGTAATTATATCCAAGTGACGTCGACATTGGAAAAAACTACAAAAAATGTTAGGTGTAATAGCCTTAAAGAAAATAAACTCCAAATTGTTTGTCTTATTAAGGATGCTAGTATTGCATAAAAATAAAATCATATTAATATGGCCCCCCTCCTGCAGAAAACAATTATTTGCATCCATGGGCACAGAAGATTCAATTCTTTCATTTATATCCCATCTTTCCTGCAGCAAGCTCAAGGTGGGGTACATAGTTCTCCTCCACCCATTTTACCCTCACAATAACCCTGTGAGGTAAGTTAGGCTAAAAGTGATTGTCTGGCCCTCAAGGTGACCTGTTAATGGATTATGTGAGAATCTGTAAAACTTCCTGATCATAATACAAAAGGAGGGGACACATACATTACTAAATTTATCACAAAACTTATTATGATGTCTGAAACAGAGAAGTTTAATTGATTAGGAGGCCAACAATTGCTAACAAGTGTTAAAGAAGAATACTTCAGGTACTAACCTTTGCTCATTAGAATCTGAACGATTTTTCTGTGGGCTAGTATATTTCTTCTTTTTACCCTCTCGCTCATCTTCAAAAGTCTCCTGAAATGGCTAAAGACAAAAAGCAAAACATCACCTCACACAAAGCTCACTCCCAGGGGCGAGGGGGAAGACCCCAAAGAATATAAAAACCCATTTAAGCAATAAGAGAGCAAGGCTCGAGACAAGTCACTGTATACACATTTTAAATTTGCTTCTAGTGTGAATTGTAATGAAGAGGACAACTACAAAACAACCATCTCTCCCCATATGAACCAACCTGGACCCTGCAATCATCACCTGAGGCTCTTCATCATATGCTTCCTCCACAAGAGGTCTGGAGGGTGACAACGTAAGAATGGGTCTGTTCTGTGGTGGCTCCCCCCTCCCCCCAGGGAGGCTTGCCTGGCACCTATTTGTAGGCGCTAGGCAAAAACACTCCTCTTCTCTCAGGCCTTTGCCTAATTAAACAATATATCGTCTTTTAAATGGGGTAGGTGGCCTGCTTTGGTTTGTTACTATGGTATTTATTTTTCTGTTATTATAAACTGCCCTGTAATCCTAGGGTGAAGGGTGGTATAAATATTCAACAAACAAACAAAAGTCCATCATCATTTTTTTTAATAATTGTTACCTTTAAAAAAAATTATTTTAATTTTGAAACTGCTACAATTTAGGTTTAAAAAGATTGCCTTTACAGTATAACTGTGGAAGCACTCATAATTTGTTGCAATATTCCTTGTGTTCAACAAGGCTGGATTACTACTTGGACTCAGAAGACTTCCACAAACTGGGCGGGGCGGTGGTGTCACAACTAATATGCTGTTTTATTACTTTCATTGGGTCTATGGGGAGAAGTCCATGAAGACATTTCAAGGCTTTAAAATGTCAAAACTAGAATTTCAAATTGGGGCCTGAAACAAACTGGCAACCAGAGCAGTCGGGCCAGAATTGGTGTGTGTTATATGTTCATGCTTCCTTGTTCTAGTTAACAATCTAGCTGCCATGTTCTGAAATAACTGTAATTTGGAAACTGTATTCAAAGTCAGCTCAATGTATGACACATTGCAGTAGTCTAATGTGAAGGTTACCAGAGCACAGACAACTGAAACCACGCTCATGTCTAGCTGGATAGGAACACAGCTGAGCTAGCTGGCAGAAGGCACTCCATGCCACTGAGGCAACCTATGCTTTCAATGACCAAGTTGGATCCAAGAGTACCATCAAGCTGCGCACCTGCTTCTTCAAAGGGAGTGCAACACCTTCAAAAAGAAGATGCATTCTACTCATGCAGACAGAGGACCTGCACATTACCAGTGTCTTAAGTCTTATTTGGATTAAGCTTCAATTTGTTGGCCCTCATCTAGCCCAGAGTTCCATGCAGTTGTTAAAAAGAATGGGAGATAAATTTGAACTCTGTGCTTTGGAAGCTTCATGCAGCTGAACAATATCTTCGAAGCACTACCTTCTGGAGAGAACAAACCAAGTAGGAACAAAGCCTATTCTCAACTCTGACAGCCTCTCTGTAAGAATATTATGGTCAATGGTATCAAAAAGTGCAGGGAGGTCAAGAAAAAATCAATATGGCCACATCCTCCCTGTCCCTTTCCTGACACCAGGCCAACAAAGGCAGTCTCAGCAACAAAGGCAGGCCTGAATGCCAACTGAAATGAAAAATCAGTCTCATCCAAGAGTTATTGGAGCTATTTCTGGGTTATTAGTTTTCATAAGCAGAAGAGCTGAAATCTCTAAACAGTCACTGAGAGGAGCTCTGCAAAAAGTTTGCAACAGTCTAACTCTGTAATCTCAAAGCCATTAGCTTTCATTACATGATGCAATTCATACTTTCTAAAAAAGTTTGTGGAAGAAAGACAACAATCTTTTGATATCTAAGAGAATTTAGAATTAGAAATAAAAATCACCTCTAACATTACATGAAATACAGGCATATGAGATGGGGGAGGAGCGGGACTGTGTGGTGTGGGGATATCATGTCTCATTTGACCTTATCTAAGTATAGCCAAATACTTTGCTGTAATATGTCCACCACTTACATCAGATCAGCCCGTCTGAGCTATGAACACATTACACTTTAACTGGTTTATTTCCTCCACTACTTACTCTTAAACAAGACACCCCTAGTACTATGAACTGTACAATCTTAGAACAGCCAAGGTTGTAGGATTTTAGCAAGCAATGTATGAAGTCAGGATTCAGGATACATAACAGCATGCAGGGGTACTTGAAGTTGTGGACTCTGGCAGAGCGCCTCTCTTTTCAAGTAAACTTTCTCAAAAAGCAGAAGGTTGCAGAGGTCTGGTTATCTGGCTTCAGAATCAACTTTAAAGCCTGGTTGCACTCCCTTAATAGGAGTGACATTAGATTTAATAGGTTTAGGCACTGGGTGTGCTGACTGATTCAGCTTCATCATTAGAAGGACAAGTGTAGCATGGAGAACCTTCTACCAGTTTAGATTGGTACAACAGTTACAACTGCAACTTTGCTGCACTTGCAGCACCGATGTGACCTCCCAGGGGCACAAGCCTGGGTAGGGTGTATGGAGGTCCTGGGCTGCCATACGACAAGACTTCCCTCTCGGTCTCGCCGATGTTGTCCAAAAGAAAGCAGAGCAATACATTGGGCACCTGTTTGGCTGCAGGAGTTACTAGGAGGAGGCATACAAGACACCATCCAACTGCCTTAGGCACCCCACTCTGGATTTGTGTAGAGTTTGCTCCTTAAGACTTTTATACTCCTAATTATGTCCTGCAAATCAGTGTGCATAGATTGTTCCTCAGGGTTTACTCCTGAAGCCTTTCATACAAATAAGTATAGCTGCAAGGTAGAGACGGTTTAGGATCAGTGTTTTCCTTCTCCTAGATGGGCTACCCTCCCAGGTTGACAAGCCCCATCAAGGACAACTGTAACTGGACAGATAGTTTAACTTGTTATCCACACCATGGTAACCACCTGTCTGGATTATGCAAGATGTTGTGTGTGGGCCTGTCTCTGAAAATTGTCCAGAAACCTCAGTCAGAATATGGCTGCAAGGTTACTAAGTGAGAGAGATGAGAACATTGCACCAGTGCTCATCACCTTCACTGGCTTCAAATCTGTTTCCAGGCCCAATTCAAAATGCTGATATTGACCTTCAGTCTTTTATGGCTGCGGGACAGGGTACCTGGAGGATTGCTTCATTCTATATGCACCTACAAGTCTTTGGGAGACCCATCACTGGGTGCTTCCACCAGGTGACTGCAGAGAGCATGGTATTATAATTTTTGGTACCACATGAATACCTCTTTTGTTACCCAAGAAAATCTTTTAATAAAAACAATTTAAAAAATAATAATAATCCAGGACTTTCAAAGTCTTTTATAGCTTTAAACTGTTTCAACCTTATTATTTTATTCTCATCTCCTTGTATTTTGGGTTGCATTGTTTTTAACTGATACTTTTTATTTCACTACTTAATCAATTTTAATTTGCTTTCTTTTATGTAGTAAGCTGCCTGAAGAACCTTGTTACAGAGTAGGCTATAAATAAATGTAAAAGCACAGTGTTGACACCTCAAGTTTACCAAGCCATTCATCATCTAAAAGGGCTGAACTATGAAAGAAATTTTCACTTTGCTAACTGCCATACATAGCTTTTCAAAATGACGTGCATAACTATTAACAATGGATCTGCACTATAAAAGATAGTGAAACTGTCACCTGCATGTGTGTGTCTACACATGTACGTACACACACCAGCTTATCTGCTGCCTTTGGATATTAAAGGGGGGAAAACTTCTCATGTTTCTAATAAAGCTAGACTAAGGCTGCAATCCTATAATTGCCTGTCAATAAGTCACATTGACGCGGGACGCGGGTGGCGCTGTGGGTTAAAGCCTCAGCGCCTAGGGCTTGCCGATCGAAAGGTCGGCGGTTCGAATCCCCGTGGCGGGGTGCGCTCCCATCGTTCGGTCCCAGCGCCTGCCAACCTAGCAGTTCGAAAGCACCTTCGGGTGCAAGTAGATAAATAGGGACCGCTTACCAGCGGGAAGGTAAACGGCGTTCCGTGTGCTGCGCTGGCTCGCCAGATGCAGCTTGTCACGCTGGCCACGTGACCCGGAAGTGTCTGCGGACAGCGCTGGCTCCCGGCCTATAGAGTGAGATGAGCGCACAACCCTAGAGTCTGGCAAGACTGGCCCGTACGGGCAGGGGTACCTTTACCTTTACCTTAAGTCACATTGAACTCAAGGGTGCTTGCTATTGAGTAGATATGTATAAGACTATACTGCATGGCTTCAATCCTATGCACACACTGGGACACACATCTGAACAAACATGCACAGGATTGCACCAAGAGACACAAGCAAGTGACAAAGAAATTTAACATTACCTCCTCTTTGATTTCTTCCTTGACCTGACACACAGGCTTCAACTCTGGCTTTGCTGGTTCATTGGGAGCTAGGTAATCCTTGGTGTATAGGCTCTCGAAGAGTTTATCAACAAAGCCTGAGGTTTCTGGAAGAGACATACAGAAAAAAGGAATCATTCCAAAAGAGATCCTACTCCCTAGTTTTATATTAATCACACTTCTGCTCTTTTGATCCAGGCCAGTTGAATTCCTTGTGCCTGAAAGAGCGCTGGTCTAGTTTTCTCATTAGCAAAAAGTCTGCCATGCTACACTGCAAGTCTCTTTAAAAGTAAGGAGTATTTAAAAATTAATTTGCCAAGTGACACGGAGGTCTACCATTTGAAGGAAATGAAATGTTCCACAAAAGTACACTCTTGTATGGTGTTGTCCTCTACCTAAACTAGCCCATTGGATCTATGCCATATGTTCTCAAAAATGCATTAAAACCTATTGGTTAATCATTTTGTGTACAGAAAATGATGGTGTAAGTGTTGGTGTAAGCAAATGGAGCTTGACGATTCCTTCCAATCCTGGAGTTCCAAAGCAGCGGTGAAGATGAATGCTGCCTCCTCATCAGCCCCATAGTTAGGTGCATATAATTTATTTTGGCTTTGCACCTGCCAGGCCCAAGAACAGGATCATAAGCATCCTCTACAACCTTCTTGGAAGCGAGCCAACTATAGTTTGTGAGCTTTCACCATAGTTAAGATCAACCAGTCTACGGTTCAGACAACTCACTAAACTGTAATTAATCTAATTACATTTTAGTCAGTGCTAAACTATGGTTTTGGGACGTGGGTGGCGCTGTGGGTAAAAGCCTCAGCGCCTAGGGCTTGCTGACCGAAAGGTCGGCGGTTTGAATCCCCGCGGTGGAGTGCGCTCCCGTTGCTCGGTCCCAGCGCCTGCCAACCTAGCAGTTTGAAAGCACCCCCGGGTGCAAGTAGATAAATAGGGACCGCTTACTCGCCAGAGCAGCGATGTCATGCTGGCCACGTGACCCGGAAGTGTCTCCGGACAGCGCTGGCCCCCGGCCTCTTGAGTGAGATGGGCACACAACCCTAGAGTCTGTCAAGACTGGCCCGTACGGGCAGGGGTACCTTAAACTATGGTTTAGTATTACCCTGAAATGCAGCCAATGTTTTGCGGCTTATGTTCAAACACTTTGTGATTCATATTTGTATTTCATAGCTAACACATGCTACACTAACTTAGAGATGAACTGGTTTGTGCCATAATAAAATTGTGCTCTAGTTACTTCTATTTTTTTGTCTTCATAAGTTAATATGGATACTTTTTGGCCAATGTAAAGATGTATTTCTCCAGTAATTGTGCACAGAAGTTAAAACTATCTGTGACGGGGCGGGGGGGAATGTTTCACACTCTTATATACTGCTTAATTGTAAATAGGCAAAGTTCCTTTATGAGTACAGTACAATTGTTTTACTGAGAAGTTTATACAGTTGGAGCTGCTATCATATAATTAAGCTCCATCTAGGTGACCCTTGGGGTCCCTTCAGACTCTACAAATCTATGATTCTATCTCCAGGTCTCCTACCTAAAGTTTCCTACCACCATATTCACAAAATCCTGCCATTAGCAAGAAATAAAATAAAATAAAAATCACAGCAGTACCTTTTTGCAGAAAGACATCTAGCTGATCAGCGCAGAAAGCCTTCAGTTCTTTTTCTGGTTTATCTTTTTTGACCAATGCCACAACATAGTTAGCCAAGGCTGATGGATCGGCATCACATCTAAGGAAAAAAATACTGCTATCGTTATGTAACTTACAGCATTATGAGTCTAATACACAATGAAGCATTACAATGGATTCCTCTTCAGTGAAAACATGTCATTAAGCATGAATATCTCCCCTCATTATTAAGTAGCATGTCCCACAAATTTTAGTGGGCCATGCTTCCAAGTACATATGCTTAGGCTCAGAGCCTTAGAATGAAGTCTTCTAATTCAAGGGTGGATAGAACATCTTGCTATTGTTTTAATTTAACTAGTGCTCGATACAAAAATAGAATTGATACAAAAATAGAAATTATGTTGAACAAATGCTATACAAACAAACAAGCAAACCTACTACTTGGTATGATTTTGACAGCTCTGTGGAAGAACTAAGAACATAAAAGAGCCCTGCTTGATCATGCCAAAGGTCCATCTAGTCCAATTCCCTGTTTTCACCATGGCCAACCTATGAGAAGCAAGCAGGGCATGACTGCAGCAGGGCTCTCCCCAATTCTGATTTCCACAGTTGAGCAAATAATCAATATTCTACCCTCAAAATGTCCTTTCTGAGGTTTTTAATTCAGCTGAATTAAACACTTCCTCTTTGCTCCTGGATGCTGAACCACAAATGGCTTAATTACCTGGGCAACTGGGCCATAGCAAAATGGTACGACATATGATTGGCATGCAAAGAGTATCAGTTTAATGCCTGGAGACTCCAGTTAAAGTCTAGATGGGACCCCGGCATGAGACTCAAGACAGCCAACTCAACAATAATGTGAGATGGACCAAAGGATCTGGCTCAGTATAAGGTAGCTGTAGATATTCAAGAAATCTAAAACATACGGTAAGTTAGAGACATTTTTCTACTTTTCGTATGTTAAATGAAGCATGTTTTTGTGACCAGTTCTGAAACCAGGGCTGAAAAAATGCATGTTGATCTAACAAGGACATAATATTCAAAACTAGGCTTCAGCAACTGTATTTACATACAGCTGTGACTGCAAGCATAACTCCAACAACTATCAATATTAACCAAATATGTAATTTAGCAGATTAACCAAAATGGTTTGCCCAGAAACTACTATGCACAACTAAATATACTGGGTGAAATTTAATGTTGTGCTATGATAAACATTCAATCTGCACAAGCTTATCCAGTAGCCAGAAGGAACGATTTATTCTACCCCCCCACCCCTGTACTAGGGGTACTCCTAACCCTCCTGAGCCAATTTCAGGGGGCAAGCAGGGGGAGGAGAGTGGGGAAGCCCCATTGCACAAACAGAAGCCCTTGCCTAGGACTTTCACTCATAGAGTTTGCTAGGTGAATCCCACCCACAGTAAAGAATTTAGGAACTTTTCATGGTCATAATTATGCAAGTCTGTAATTATGGATTAAATGCCAAAATTGCCCAGAAATGCAAATGTGAAATTGCTACTTCTTTATTGTTTAATAATAAATCAGAATTTTGTAGTAGTTGAAATAGGAAATGCATATTAAAGCAACAAAAACACAAAGGCAGTATAATTAGCACTTGAAATGTCTTCAAGGAACTGGGCAGGAATTTTAAAATTAATGCTTCACAACTCTATGCAGCAGAGAAGTACACATTAAGATTATACAAATGAGACAGAAATGTTGTCTATTTACAACAAGGTAGTTCAAGTTTAGTTTTAACTCACTCTTGGCATATTCAAGAGTGTCTGTAGTCTTAACTCTCTGTTCAGAACTTTAAACTGAAGTCACATATCAATTCAAGCTAATAGTTTAGTGTAGAGTACTTGCTCCCAAAGTTAAGTGCAGGGAAGTTGACATGTTAGCTCCTGGGCCAAAAAGACAATTAACAGACCAACTGCAAAAATATATATAATATAAGATTTCCGTCTACTGTCTCTGCCTGCTTATCACTGATGCAGTGATATACACTCAGAATTTAAGTGTCAGCTTGACAAAACACCAGCTTATTAAGCAACAATGGCAAACTCTCAGTATATATCCAGGATGGGGAACTGTATCTTAACAGTGGTCCAAAACTCCCCTACTCCCATGGGCCACTTTGACAACTGCAGATATGGGAGATAGCAAGGCTTTTGTGGAGGGTTGCTGTGAACCCCTCCAAATGGAGGCTCACATATATTATAAAGACACTACAGTCTCCACTGTGCCTCATTTCCAAAAAGTAAACACAGACCCTGGGTAAGCAGCCCAAGGAAACCCAAAGCAACTTATGACCAAAAGCTTGCAACTAAAAATAAAAACACAATCAAGATTGCCCTCTTCCGTCTGAAGTGCTCTTTTTAACTGCCCTAACAAACAACTTATCAACCCCCAACATTTCAGATGTTATGACAAAGGGATGAACACAGAACGGGGCAACATTTTGTCTCCACTGTCGCACTCCTGCAGTAAGGCACACTTGGCCTAATGCTGCATGTTTTGATTTTCAAGGAGCTGCTCTGAAGAGTAGTTCCCCTGGTTTTGTTAAAGTGATATATAGTGTGGTAGCTATGCATTATAAAACAATTAGTCACCAGATTACAGTTTGGAAGAACTACGAGCAATTGCAGAAGACAGAAAGCAGCACCCTGCATAGCCCAATAACCTCAGCACCTACTCTTTCCGTGTGTGTGTGTGTGTGTGTGTGTGTGTGTCCCACCCAAACAACCAACTTCCTCACGCGGCCCCTCAGCGGCCTCCCCGCCCCATAACCACTTATAACCTTAATCTCATTCCTGAGGCACACCCCTAGTTGACGCCAGTTGCCCCGCACCCCCTGCCGACCCACAGCAGCTCTTCACGAATCCCCTCTTGCCGCCGCCTCCTGGTACGAAGCCTATCCCCGCACATGTACCCCAGGACTTGAGGCATTTTACCAGTACCGACCCCCCCCTCACCTATTCATTCACCCCACTGACTCTTTAGCAAGGAGCCCCCACATACACGTAACTCCTCTTCCCCAGCTCGCCCCCCCCCTTCCCTCGGTTGCCTCTCACCCCTCGGCTCCCTTCTCCCACATGGGAAGGCCTCCACCGCTGCCCCTCGCCCTCTTCCTCCACTCCCCACAACCAGCCCCCGCCGCACTCACATTGGCTCCAGCAACTTGGCCAGCCAGGATTTGAGCGCGTCCACGTTCTCTATGATCATGATGGTGGCGGCGGCGGCGCTGCTGCTGCGGCGGCGGCTACACTCCGGGCAGCATCTCTCCGGCTCCCTTCCCCCACCCGCCGCTCCCCCGCGAGCAGTTACTCGCCCGCGGCAGCTCCCCCGCTGTCCTGTCGCCCAGGCAGGGCCTAAGAGTCAGACCAGGAACTAGCTGAGCCGAGAGCGCAGCCGAACCTGCTGGGTGCCGGAGAGGGGGGAGGGCGGGGACCCGGTCTCCCGGCGGAGCCAATCGCACGGCGAGGCCCCGAGTCGAGCGAGCCAATCCGCGGCCGCGGGAGGTAGTGGGCGAGCGGGTGTGGGAGGGGGGTGAGTGGTGAAAGGCCGCAGCAGGCTAGGTCGAGGCAGCACGCGTGAAACCCTTTGCGGGCGCGCGAGCAACGTGAGCGGGGGAGAGGAGGGGGGAAATAACAAGGGTCGTCACCGCTCCCGAGGGCCAGGTGGCTTCGAGCCAGGCCTCGGCACGCCGTATAGACGGCGCTCGGGAACGTGCGCAGTGACTGCGAAGGAAGGGGTTGTCTCTGAGCGCGTGCAGAGTCCAATCCCGCCCCCAACAGACACAGACATACACACGCACACACACAACCAGTGGATGGGACTGCAACCAAATAAAGTATGGTATGCCCTCTGCGTTTTCCAAAGCATGGAAGCATAGTTTCCATTTTATTTCTAGCAAGTGGAAGGTCGCTTGCGAATTATTGGTTCCGAGCTCAGTGGAATACGTATTAGGAGTCAACGTACATAGGAATCTTTCTTAGAGACATTTCTCTGTAAACTGCAATTCTAAACACGCGTACTAGAAAGTTCTGAGCTTGCGTGTTCTCCAATGGGGGTGGGGCCCTCATGGAATCTAAACCCCACCCCCTTGGTACGTAGAGATTTTAGCCAATCTCCCGGTGTTAGCTATAAGGGGTTGCCCCCTGGCCCCGCTGTGACTGGAACAGTGTCAGTGATCTGGACTTACGGTTTGGATTGTGCAGTACAGAACTCGTCTTTTCTCAGTAGGAAATTGGTCTGATCTGTGCATCTCTATTTCTAGAGATGTGCTTGCAAGGTGCGATGCTGCTTTGTTTTGCAAAGTATTGGATCGTGCGGCAGTGCACTCAACAAAGCAAGGAACAACCAGTTCCAGTTGAGATTGATGATGTCTGAAACAAAGGATATGATAGCAAAGTGCATTACTGGGTTGTTGGGTTTTTTTTGGGGGGGGGGAGGGAGAAATCACTTGACATACATTAAGTCCACAACTTAAGTGACGGTTATGTTCTGGGGATTGCACCTAAAACTAAAATTGTGTATAGTGAAAACCCATTGGGTTAAATGGTGGGTGAATATTGCCATAGTTACTGTACATTTTCCAGAACCTTTCTCCCTCTTTATTTTTTCTTTTGCAGTGTGCATAAAGCTGAATAAGCACAAGTTAAATGCATGTAAGTTGCGGGCTTACTGTACTGTGAAAGGAAAGCAGCAAACATAAAGTTGAATCATTCCTACTGATAGGAAGTTTCTTTGAATTCTAGGACTTATGACACTTATGATACACTTATGTACATGCATCTATTATAAGGTTGTCTGAAAGCTCTAGACATTGTGAAGCTGGGCACATGACCGTCCTCAGACCATTTCAGGTGGGCCTCAGTGCCAGAGGCTGTCCAGGGCCTCTTCGCTTGTCTGCCCTGCTCCATAGCCATTCCATAGCCTTATGGTTAGACCAGTGTCCATATGAGAAACTCCTTGCTTGCTGAGTAAAGGAGACAGATGAAGGGAAGGAAGTTCTTCCTCTGAAAGAAAAGAGCCACAAGACCTGTTGAAAGAAAGTAGAAAGGGAGATAAAAGGCTAATTATCATAATTGTTAATATTAATAATAAGAAGAAATAAACTCTGAATAATAATTATTAATAAATTTGGAACTTAAAGGAAGGTCATAAGAGTAGAAAGCTGTAAGAAGTTATTAAATAAACTGGTAGCCTGGAATGGAAGGAAATAAAGTACAGGTGGAGTTTGAAAGGAAAATGGGAGAAGAAATCACAGATTGATAAAAATACTTTGAAAGTTTTCTGAGAGTGGGAAGGGGGAAATGTAAAAGAAAAAGCATTCTCCGCTTAGAGCCTCTGGATCAGGAAATTCTACCCAAAATGGGGAGGCTGAGTTACAATACATTGAGAGTAAATGTCTTTACTTATCTTGAGAAACACTGAGCTATGGAATTCCTTGGCACAAAAAAATGCTGTGGCAAAGAATTTAGTAATTTCCGAAGACGGATTAGATATTAGTAGAAAGAGAAAGTAATTCCCAATTGTAAACACCTTTGACGGGTTTTGTTTTCTGTAAACTACTTGGAAGTGGTTGTTGTCTTTAACAACCAAGCAGTTATATACGTTTAATGAAGTAAATAAAATTATGACACACTCTGCCGCCATCTGCCACCATTTTGTGGCTGACACTGCCCTTACACTACCATTTTATGACTGATGGGCCTCTCTAATTTTCAGCTGGCTCAAGCCTATGGATAGAAGGTTCAAGGCCTGAACCCAGTTGGTTTAACTAAACTTTTAGTAGTGTGTCATTCCAATTTATTATGTACATGAGCATACCATAGTAAATATTATTTTGCTTTCTGATAGCAGGCAAAGATACATAGCTATATTAAGAACAATGAGTAAACAGCAGATTTGAAATGGCAGCCATTTTGAAATCACTCAGTGATGTTGTGTGTTAAAACAGTACTGTATATTAGCTTCACGTGGTTAAAGAACAACAGCATAACACCATAGCTATTTGAGGTACTAAAGCTTATGTTCTGTAAGTGCTGTATATTAGTTTCACACCCTGCTGAAGAACAAAGGTATAGAATGCACAATAAATTTGTTTAATTTTAACATTACTGTATTCTATCATGTTTTTAAGTGGACCTTTGGTTTTGTCAATGGATCTGTATAAATGAATACCATGTATAATCTGCAAACTGAACCAGTGTCTTGGGGCTAATATAGTTTCATCATGTTAAAGCTTCTGATCATTCCTTCATACCTTTCTATTTTTGAAACACAGGCTTTGACAAAGGCTTCTCATGGTTTCAGCACATTTATTTTACAGCATATTTTATTTATTATACATTTCCACACAGAATACAGTGGGACAATCCCAGGTGAATGGGTAAACGGGAACACTAACCCCAGTTAGTTGGAAGTAGTTGACATAGTGAATTTGGTGGGATTCGTATTTGAAAACACACACAATAAAGATTGCTTTGGGTGTCTACCATCCTCTGCACACTGACTGCATGTGACTTTGAAGGTGCAGAACCTGTTTCCCGCTTTTTAAGGTTTTTCTACAACTTTCAGGGACTTTGAATGCTTATGAGAGAACTATGCAGAAAACTGTACTGTCAAAATACATAGTCTCTACTCCTGTTAAAGCTCTTAGGGCAGGACTCCTGCAATACTATCGCATAGCCAAAACGGGCTCTTTTTTAAGCGAGAAGGAGGAATCAAAGGATATTCCCAAGCTGTCAATTCTTCGTTGTCACATGGACAAAGCGGGAGGGTGGAGGAAACAACAACGAAAAGGGCCGCTTTAGCGCCCTCCCCCTGCGGAATCGGAACAAGAAAATTAAAGGTTCGGACACCCCTGTTTTTAGACATTGGTGCGGCTCTCAGCCCCTGTGCATTAGGGGAATCGTAGTATTCCGTTCTAGGAAAGCTCGGCTCGTGAAGAACCACCCGGCGAGCGCGATGCCTTTCGGGAGTCGCAGTTCTACAGCCTTGTCAACGTTTGCTTTCGCGGCGTGTGGACTCCAGCTCCCGGGAGCCTTTGCGAAGGGAGCTGATGACATCCGCGCTCCCGTTGCATTGTGGGGGAACCGGCAGCGTGGAGTGGAGGAGGCTCGAGCCGTGAGAGCAGCTGTTGGCTGAAGAAGCTCGGGAGCGATGACGGTGAATACGGCAGTTGATTTTGGGTGGTCGCGGATGAGGGGGGCAGTAGTTTGGGGGGGGGGTCCGGCTTGGACCAGAAAATGGACCCCTCTCCTGCAAGCAGAAGGGAATGGAGGAAGGCCGACCAGCCACCGACCCCCCTCCCTTCCTATGGGCTTCCTATTGCAGTGACAGCTCCGTTAGCATTTCCATGTCAAATCGCTAAATGTGTTTCACGCCAGGCAAGCAAGTTGCATATGCTTATTTTAAGATACATAATAGAAAATAGCTTATTTGTCGGGGTTGTGATTGGGTCTAGTATTCCCGTTATGCGGTGGGCTCCATTAGATTGACTCAAATTCAAGAAACAGTAGATATTAATCTGCGAAGTTTCCCTTCAAGTGTCTTTTACCTCTTACCCTGAGGTATCCCATTATTTATTGTTTAGAATAGTTGGACATACTGTATTATAGAAGGTCTCACGATTTTAAAAGAATCCTAAAGTCATTGTTAAAAATCCTCAGCAGTAGTGCTGTGGAGAAGGGTTGAGATTTTATGCTGGAAACTCCTTTTCCTTCCTGAACGGTATCATGTCAGCATAGTTTCGTGGCTGAACGTTGCGCCTTTAATAGTAAAGTAGATGAGAGAACCATGGCGAATACAGCTTGCCATTTAGAGATGATAAAAGCTGTATTTATTGAAGTTATATATTTTATGCAACTGTTAAAGATATAAAATCCCATCCTGGTTCATCTCCTTCATCATCTCTGAGCTCTGCTTTTTATGGGGAAAGTGACAGTTGTGTAAGCCATTTAACAAAAGATGG
Organism: Podarcis muralis; assembly: GCF_964188315.1. Lineage (NCBI taxonomy): Eukaryota > Metazoa > Chordata > Lepidosauria > Squamata > Lacertidae > Podarcis > Podarcis muralis. The sequence continues at coordinate 53,667,349 of NC_135656.1, forward strand.
CATGCTTGTTAGGGTCTTCAGACAAAATTTGTTGCCACAGCTTTGTCTAAAGGTTGTATTGATGGACAATTTGTATTAAGTCTTATGCACAGTATTTTATAGATACCTTATGGTGTCTTGCCTTATTTTACTGGCCCCTTATTAGCAACATTAGAGTTTCTTTCCTGAGAAAGGCCAGTGGTCTTGAGCCTTTTGGGGTGGGACAGCCCCTCTACATTATTGATGTGGCTGATCTGCTGAAAGTGAACATCATAAATTCATTTCTGAGGTATAATACATTGCATCAAAAGTTGTGAGTCTGTGTCAAGGAGCTTTCATTTTAAATGTAAGATGCCTGTTTTCAAACTAGATTAATGATCATGGAAATAGGCGAGTTGGGTCTTTTTGTATTGCTATATTAGCTGCATCTACATTGGCTTCTAGTATGTTTGTGGCCCCAACTTAAAGTGCTAGTTATTGCTTTGAAAGTTCCATATGTTTTAGGATCTGCAAAACTGCCTTCTCCAGCCTGAATCTGCCCACATATTATGGTCAATGTAGAGATCATATTATATTTTCAGGATAATAATAATTTATTTTTTATATGCCACCCATCAGACTGGGTTACCCCAACCACTCTGGGTGGTTTCCAACAAATTAAAACACAGTAAGAAATCAAGCATTAGTGAGGATGCAAGGCGGGTGGTGGTGATGGCAGTGACGATGACAACTTCTGAATGCTTTCTACCCCTGGTTCATCTATATAATGTGCTAATTGCTTCAAATGTAATAAATCTGATGTGTTTGTGGTAACACTAGTCCGACTGCTCTTTGCCTCATTAACCAATAATATGACAGGCTGGGCTCAAATTTTTCATGCTCTTCTAGTCAGGAAGAATTGTCCGATTGTGCTTGAGCTTGCATAGCACCTCAGTCTCCAATTTAAAGCCACCAAGACTATCCAGCTGATGAAATGTAGTTAGAGTATGACAGATTAAAATTAATTTCGTTTCAGTGCTGTCAGTTAATACGTTGCAAAATAGTTTTGTGCAGATGAGCATTTTGTAATTAGATGTTACCTGTGTGTGTATTTCTTCTAGAGCTTCAAGCAAAAGTATCTGCATTGTAAAAGTCACTTGCTTTCACACTTTCTGTGCCTGGGCATTACTTTAATTCTTAAATTGTATCTTTTTCCAAGAGAAAACCTTTTCAGTTATACTTTTTTATTTAAAAGCAACCCCAAACCATATTTGAGACAGTGATGTAATTACGGGCTAATTAACCAGACTAAGAAAGCTCTAAAATTTTGTCACACTTTTGACAGACACCTTGTTTAGTCATCCTTGTAACTGAGTCCCTAACTGTCCCCATTTATTTCCTCCTGCAGACATGAGTGCATTGTTTAAGGGGATAGGTAGGGTTAAAGTTCTAAACTAGGCACAATGTTTTGATAAGGGCAACGCCTACATTACTTCTCTGAAATGGGATAGCTCAGTACCTCAATGTGGTCCAGTGCCTTTTCTGTCCAGAGTGTGCAGAAATGCATCAGACTCTGAAGATCACATAATAAACTCTGAAGAGAGCCTCATATTGCACACTGCCGATAATAATAATAAATTTTAAAATGTGTTTATTTATTATTTTCCTTTTGCATATGTCTCAAGGTGATATACATAATAATGCCAGACATTTTGCTTATTAAAGATGTCAAGATGAAGGTTTTTAATGCGTGGCAGCAACTAATAAATGAGTTTTCTGGCAAACTGACCTTGACATCTTGCAGAATTGATCATTCCAAAAAACATACACTAGGATCTAAGCTAATATGGAAGCAAGGATAGAAATTTAAAGTATTTTCCTGTAAATGCTCATAACTACTTTTTAATGCAGTAACCTTGAACAATGTATAGGAAACATCTTACTTGATGAATGTTGTGGAGGGTGTGTGATAGGTTCTGTACATAGTGGATTGTAATATTCCAGTGAGATTCTGTGTAGGCGTTTATTGACTTTTAAACTAATCACTTGCTCTAATAGATTTGTTTTCTTCCTTAAGGAACGGAAGGGGACAGCTAAAGTGGACTTCTTGAAGGCAATTGAAAAGGAAATCCAAAAGAAGTGGCATGATGAGGGAGCATTTGAAGTTAACGCAGCAGATGCTGCAAACCACAAAAGGTGGGGATACTCTTTCCAGAATTATGACAAAAACTAGAGGGGGGAATGTGCAGAATATTGAAGGTTTGGTTCACTGTGGCTTTTGAGGAGCCTGAATTGGAATCGGTGTCTTGAGTCTCAGTTGTACCTGTTTGGTTGACTTTGCATGCCATTGTGAGTTCACATTTGGATAACTATGGCAATTAGCACCATTAAAATACCTGAACAGCCACTGAGGAGATTCCAACCAGTTTTTTTTAATGTCAGTTTTTTTCTCTAGCATGAAAACTTGAGCTATTTGTACATTTGTATCAACAGTTGCATTGTGTTCTTAAAGAGCTATGCAGTCTATAAAAGAATTTTATTGTAACACTATAGACTTGGTATAGTTCTAGAATATTAGTAAATGTTGTCCACAATTTTGATATTACTTTAGGAAGTGTTTAACCTGTTTTTTGTAGAAATTGTGTGTCTCCAGCATCAACACGATTCAGAAGTCTCAGTGAGGGAAAAACTGGGGAAGATGCCATTCATGCAAATAGCAATTTTGTGAATGATCTACCTATCTATCATCTACTTACCGTAAATTTCGCTCTATAACACGCAGATTTTTTCTCCTAAAAAGTAAGGTGAAATGTCTGTGCGTGTTATAGAGCGAATGTGTGGTCCCTGGATCTGACTCTCCGGCGCTAAGGGGCAAAATAGGCAAAAATAAGGCAAAAATAAGATCGGGCGGCGGGCGGGCGGAGGGAAGGCGGAAGCTGTTGCTTTCCTGCATTCTGCCTCAGGGTCTTACTGCCCACCCGCTTCTGTTGCTGCGTTTGCTCAAACTCAACAAAGAGCAGGGAATCCCCTGCCCTCCTGGCAAGCAGAGGGTTAAGGAAATGATCGAGTCCTTCCGTGCAGGCTCCAGCCCACCACCTCCTCCTCTCCGTGCTCTAGGGACTCGCAGGCAGCCGAAAAACACGCAAGTGGGAGAGAGAGAGAGAGAGAGAGAGGGCTGGCTTGGGTGGGGTGAAGGGGACTTTTGCTTTACAATGGTAGGTTTCTCATTTCTTTTCCAAAAGCAGAGAGCCCTGCCCCCAGGCCCCCTCCAAATTACAGCTTCTCCAAGCAATGTACTGCTGGAGGGAGACAGTATGCTTGTTTGGAAGATAAACCCTGCTTCCCTGCTCGTAAGTAACAGCAGGCTGGATTGCAGAGTGAGACATGGAAATCTCTGGATTTATATGCTGTATATCAAATATCTTAATCTATACTTTCTAACGCGGCAGGTAAATCAGAATCTCCTGAGCCAGGAGGATTACAGCATCTCTCCTCTCCCCTTCATTAAAAGCCTAATACTCTTCTTTGAAGAAGTATAACGTGAGAATGTTTTTTATATATATTTTTTAAAGTTCATTTCCTCATTGTGCGCTATACACTGATAATTGCTGCCACAATAACAATTGATTGAAAATGGAATTTAGTCCCCCCCCCCCCCCATAGAGAGCTGTTCTTCAAACGTTTAGCCTTAATACAGTGGCTGATGTAATACCCTTCTGCTTCACTAGGCATTTTATATAGGGACATTAAAATTGATTTTCTACATCTTGGCAGATGAAAAAAACTGTGTTACATGCCCTATTGCCCAAAAGTGTGCAAGCACAGAGCAAAGGTTGCAGTGACAGAGGTGGCCAAAAAAGAAATACCGTAAATAAAAAAGAAATCATACTTCGTATATCCTGTCTGTTTTATCCTTAATAGGGACTTTTATAAGCATGGATCCACAGGATCTTTGCATTGGGTCACCCCAAATTCACCATCAGATAACATAGCATGTCCATGGCTACAGCCTGCACCAAAAAAATCACGCACCCACTGTTGCCTAGGGTCGCAGTGGTGCAAAAACGTGGTTACAAAGCATGGATCCACATGGATCCTCAGGATTTTTGCATTGGGCTACTCCAAACTCACTGTCAGATCACATGTCTGTGGCCACAGCATGAACCACAAAAATCATACATCCACTGTTTCATTTAGAATTTTTTTTTTCTTGTTTTCCTCCTCTAAAAACTATGTGCGTGTTATGGTCTGGTGTGTGTTATAGAGCGAAAAATACGGTATCTATCACCACCCCCATCCCGATTGGGACCATTCTGTTGTGTGGGGGAGTTGGGGGTGGGGGTAGGAAACCATCTCATTTAGTTTGCATTCAGTGAACTGAATAAATATGCATGGGATTGTAGCCTGAATGACGTAAGATTAAATTTTAACTGTGAATGGAAGAAGGTGTAAGGAGATTGTTGTGCATTTATGAAAGAAACTAAAACTTGATGCTCAGCTGGTAGCTTTTCCTTTTAAATCACTTTCTGAGTTGTATGCAGTGGTGGAAAGTGCATATAAAGCGGTGCATCCAATCTTCTTCAGCACCCCCTGTCCATTGCAATGGCTGGCACCCCTGAGACGCTGCTCCTGTGGATTGGAATACCCTTTAGAACAGTATATGATATAGCACAGAGAACAGCAGTGGGAAGCGGGGTGTTTGCAAAAATTACACAGCCCCTGTGCTTTTTGCTGGTGCAAAGTCACTACTGAATACAACCCTCTTTATAACATTCCATGTCAGTTTTAATTTGGACAGTAACCAAAGGTGATCATGAATAAATTAGGTTCTAGTTAACTGCACACAAAAAGAATTCTAATTATCCCACAAGTGGGGGAAGCTGTGGATGACCCTGTAGGCGGAGATAGTGAAGAACAGGAGCAGAAGACGGAAATTGGTTTAATGGGGTTCACCTCAACCCCAACAGTTATTTGGAGAGGACTTTTATGATTGTTGATGTGCATGTGTGAACATTATAATGATAAAATGCTCAAAACATTTTTACTTTGGAAGGCTAAAGTTTTGTTGTGATTTATGCTACTTTTCTGGTTTTTAATGCTGCAATGAAATTTTTAGTGCTCTATTTTATTTTTTTAAACATGTCACATGGGAAAAATGGTTTGAAAAGCAGGACATAAATATTTTTTTAAAATTTTGTTAATTGATTATGTACCCAGAAGGAGTTAGGGTTTTTTTCTATGCAACTTAAAAGATTTTAGGTGATTATCAGAAGAACATATTTAAAGAAAGTGCCAGTAGTGGCTTGTGATAGGTGTAGCAACTAGATATTACCTTCAAAGAACATTTCTATCACATAAGAGGGAAGACTTTTTCAAATATGATTCCTGCTATTCTACACATCTTTGTCATCTTCCTCTGGAGTTTTTATTTGCTTGGATGGACATTTAATCACTCATTTCAAGAAAACTCATATTTAATTGATGACAGTGCAATCCTATGCATTCATACTCAGAAGTTCTGCTGAGTGCAATATGATTTATTCCCTGGTGAGTGTGTTTAGAAGTGTAGTTTAAAACTGAATCTTTAGTTGGACGGCAGACCCAATTTATGACATTTTTAGTGTTCATACTGGAGTCAGTGCATTTGCCACAAGTGAAATGCCCTTTAGCAGGTACTGTGGTTGTATGCAACATCTTTCTTAAACATTTCTATATCACACATCCCTGAATAAGGGAATATAGAATTGTAGTATTTGTAATTTTTTAGTTTAGTTTCTGCAGATCATTTGATGCACATTTTTTTGTTTTGCAATCTCCATTCAGCAATGGCAAGTACTTTGCCACCTTTCCGTATCCATACATGAATGGCCGGCTTCATCTAGGACACACGTTTTCCGTATCCAAATGTGAGGTAAGAAATTTTCCTTGTTAGCAACAAGCCTCACCAGGGAAAATAAGTCCTTGAGCCATTTAAATGTAGGCCAACTTTTTCTAGCCTGGTGACCTCCAGATGTTGTTGGAGCACACCTGCCATTCTCCCTGCCTATTGGCCATTTGGCTAAGTCTGAGGGTTAAAAGAGTGCAAAACATCTGGAGGGCACCAGGTTGGGGAAGGCTGCTGTAGACTGGCCTAGAAAGCTCACTCTTGCATATTATCTGTGTCTCAGAGCAAGAAGTGCTCTGAGACACATATATAGAGGGGCGTCCTCAGTGATTTATATCACTGTTGACACTCTTCAGAGATCCGCTTACACAACACAGTTTTCAAATATTTGCAAGATGTTTTTATTTGTGCTTATCCTGACTGGGGGGTAAATGGAGGTTTTAGCAGTTGTTAAAGTTTTATTTCTCGTAACCTGGTCAGATAACGTGTTTTATATTAACTTAAAAATATGTATTGTTCCCAGTGCGGAGATTTTGAGATGGAGCAAACAAAAAATTTAAATCACTGTAGAATTTTTCTTTGCTCTAGGGAGTAGAAGCTCTCTAAAATCTCCGTTGTGAAGACATCAGGCTGTATCCAACAAAGTCATTGAGCTCAGGCAATGATTTGCCCTGGGGCAGATTGCAGGGGGTGGAGTAGGGAAGAGAGGGAGAGGAAATTCCATAGCATGAGCAGAAGTCGTTCTATGAACTCAGTAACTTAGCTGGGAATTAATAACTTTGCTTTTTCTGTTCCTTTCAAATTGTGTGTTGTAGCAGTTGTAGTACCACAAATAGCAGAAGGAAAGTGTGTGTCTTAAAAGCATTTCCAATGTTTACAACTAAATGCAAGCACTTCTTAATACTTCTAAACCACCTATTTGTGTTTGATCCCACCCATTTTTCCAGTCCTGCATGCTCTCCCCCTCCCTTTATTTTTCTTGAAACTCGGAAGCTTACTTGATATATGCTATATTATTGTCATTGTGATCCTGTTTCCCACAGTTTGCAGTTGGGTACCAGAAACTAAAAGGAAAAAGCTGCTTGTTCCCTTTTGGACTACATTGTACAGGCATGCCTATTAAGGTAAAATTGGGGTTTTGTTTTCTTCTTCTTGCTTTTTGGCTCTTATGCTATATGACTTTTTCTAAAAATAAAATATATTTTTTTAAACCATTCCATCTTTGTAGCAGGGGTACACAGATTCTGAGTTTAGAAACAAAGTGGTGTGTGTGTGACATGTTTTAGATTTGGAGATCAGTAGGTATAAAACATGCACATAGGTGTGTTGTGGTAAAAAATTCTGGTTTAGCATAGCTGTTTGAATGAGTTCTTTGTCATAGTAATCAGTACTCATGTGAGTGGCATAGCAGTTGCTTCCATATATGGGTTTAAAATTTTCTCAGGACCTGCAGATCTGTTAGGTGTGCTGAAGGGTTTGGGCACCTAGTGGGATTTTTAATTCTCTCTCCCCCCCCCCCTTTGAACATGTCACATTCTGTTTCCCCTCTGCTTCAAAAACAGTTTGCTAGGAATAGCAAGCAGATGTTCGACCACTCATTCCAAGTCTCTGTTACATGAAAGTAGTTACATGGTCCTTTGGATCCCTGACCATAATGTCCTAGTATCTCCCGTGTTTCTGGTATCATGAAGAAAATGTAGTAGAGCAACAGCTTGTTTATTTCTATAGCTTCTAGTAAGTTAGCTCTAATTGCTGATGCAGAGCATTTCTTTTCATCATTTCATTTTGAAGCAAAAATGAAGAGACTCGTTCTTTAAAATTTTTGCACACCATAACTGAGCCAGCCAGCCAGCCCTTTGAGGGACTGGCATGGCAGATCACTTACTACGCTGTCAACTTCAATTGAAGATGTGATGCCAGGTTTGGAATTGCAGAGGAAAAAACACCAGGAAGCATCCACAAAATGAACCGTCAAAACGAGAGACCAAGTGCCAGAATGCTGATGAATATTTATTGTTAAATGAATATTTATTGGTAGCCTGGCGTGTTTCAGCCAAAAGTCTGCCTTTAGGGGCTTTATATACTTGCACAGATATCTGGAATCTGCACAAGCAAATAAGCATATTGGACCACCAATAAATATTAATCAGCATCCTGACACCTGGCTTTTCTTTTTGGCAGCAAGTTTGGAATTGCCAAAATATTTTATCCCAAGCCTTGCATGGTTGAATCATTGATCCATCTATACTAACTGAGTCACTCTGGATTTTCCCATAGGCATGTGCTGATAAGTTGAAAAGAGAAATGGAGCTGTATGGCTGTCCACCAGAATTCCCCGATGAAGAGGAGGAGGAAGAGGAAGTGCCAAAGGGGGAAGAAGTGGTCATCAAAGACAAAGCTAAAGGCAAAAAGGTATAATTTAAAATATAAATGCTTTATGGTGCAGTTGTAAGATTGTTTGCATCTCGGGGTACCGATGTAGACTTGCATATATCGCCCATAAATGTGCAAAAAATTAATGGGCATGTTCATGCTACACTTATGAATATAATAAAACTGACATAGTTCGTCTGCTTTACTTTGTCTATTTACTTTGCTTTCTTATTTTCTTTGAAGAGTAAGGCTGCTGCCAAGACTGGCTCTTCAAAGTATCAATGGGGGATCATGAAATCTTTAGGTCTCTCTGATGAAGAAATAGTGAAATTTTCAGAGGCTGAACATTGGATTGATTATTTCCCACCCCAGGCTATTCAAGATTTAAAGAGCATGGGACTGAAGGTACTTGTTTATTCTAAAAGTATAACTTTTAAAAAGTCTTTCTCTTAGGTTAATTTATTTCCTCTGAGTGACCCTGTGATGTTATGCTGTAGATCTTTTAGAAAGAAAATGTTGAGTCACAAAGTTTGACATCAGCTGTAACAGTGTTTCATAAACAACTGCCTACTTATAGCAAATGTTTTGGTTGTTCTTATTTAGAGGGGAAATAGCCTTGAAATATTGAGTTACATCAGCAGTTATTGTTGCAGGAATTCTGAAGTTGGAAACGTTTACTTTTTCCGTTTTGAACGACTAATGTCTATGGCATATGACTTTTTGTTTTTGAAAGTCCCCTAGCTTTTATATTCATCTTGCCATGCCACATAGAATGGAGGCGATGCGGTTCTAAAGTCCTCTTGGAATTAGTTTCACAATTTGTGAGAACTCTTGATGGTGACGCAGAGTTTCCATATAAACTTTTGGAACATCATGCAACTCCTCATTTTTATGAACTTCTAGGTAGACTGGAGACGCTCCTTTGTCACCACTGATGTCAACCCCTATTACGATTCTTTTGTACGATGGCAATTTCTAACTCTGAGGGAAAGAAATAAAGTTAAATTTGGGAAACGGTAAGATAGTCCTTTAATATATTCGTTCTATAAAACTTGAAGAATTGATTGACGTATCCTCTTGCTTAGCAGTGTGTACCATTTCATAAACGTGGCCTGGGGAATTCTTTGATTATAGGCTTTCTGAGCTCACCAGTCCAATAGCCAATAGCTTCTTTGGTGTGAGTGCTTGTGGATAATTCTGTCAAATGTTGGAGAGTACATGTGCACCTTTAAACTTTGACTGAATTATCCCATTTATGAAATGAGAATTATTGACATGATCAGTAGTTTCCTTTTCAAATGAAGTAAAATAAATGATCAAATTAATAAAAGCAATTGTCAAAATGGCAAATTATTATCCTGCATTTTGTAAATGAGTAGATCATTAATTATATTGGTACAGGTGCTGTTGTTTTGCACCACGAGAACCAGAGTGGTCATGTGATATACACCTGCTTCTATACTGACTAGATAGATGGCATTCTATTTCAGTAAAGTAATAAAGAGAGCCTATGTTAGCCAAGTATTTTGACTTAGATTGAGGATCTTCTGTGGGAAGTGAAAGCCAAATAGAAAACAAGAAACAGTGCCCTCTTCAGTCCTGTCTAGATAGTAGCTTTCTCCTTGAAATTATTCAGCTATGAGGAAACCATTGAGAGCGTCTGAATTTCATTTTAAGCTGGCATTGTGACCTAAACACAAAGGATTTCCTGTTCATTCTCTCTTGCACTTATCTAAATAATGTATTTAATTTGTCTTTTAGATACACCATTTATTCTCCAAAAGATGGACAACCATGCATGGATCATGACAGGCAAACCGGGGAGGTAACAAAGGATGTTTGATTCATTTGACTGCTAATGATATACTGCATTTGGACTGAAGAAAATAAAGCATTTACAGTCTATTTGAATCCTCACTTAATTAATTTAAATATCTAAATGAGAACCTAAAGGGGTTTAGGTAAATTCTGCACAGAAGTCTTGTAGAAATAGTTTGATATGGAAGCAGGAATAAGTTTTTTATTGAGAGCAAAAAAGGACAAAAATAAGAAATTCCATTGGTCAATCTATTTAGATCTTGACCAGTGCATTTGTTTAACTGGAAGCTTGCATTTTTATGTTAGATTTTTCCACACAATCCCCACTTATTTATTTTAGCTTTCTGAAAGTTTTATCTTAGAAAGGATACATCATGGGTTATCTTAACTGCTGTCAATTAATAGGGATAGTTGCTGACATGCAGTCCATTCTAGTTTGCCGCTGGGCATCTGATCAGACTGAATAGTGGAAGTGGCGTGCTCATTATTGTTCATGTATTGTCTCTTAGGGTGTCGGACCTCAAGAATACACACTAATCAAAATGAAGGTGGTCGAACCTTATCCTGTAAAGCTAAGGTAATTATCCGCATCTTGGCTAATAAGTCTTTTTTGCATTGCGAGGTTAATTTGATTAGGAATCTCATAGATTATATTTATTATATAGAAACTGTCAGAAATAAAGGGGTAGAATTTCTAATACATAGTTTTAACTCCTCACACGTTTTCCCTTGGGGGACTTCCTTGGGAATTGTCATATCCTCAAATACTTTTCTTAATGCTGTATTGTTTTTAACACTTGATTGGAAGCCGCCCGGAGTGGCTGGGGAAACTCAGCCAGATGGGCGGGGTATAAATAATAAATTATTATTAAATTATTATTATTATTATTATTATTATTATTATTATTATTAGACAACTTCTCCTTTCTTTTCACAGTGGCCTTAAAGGAAAGAATATCTTCCTAGTAGCTGCAACTCTGAGACCGGAGACCATGTTTGGGCAGACTAATTGCTGGGTTCGCCCTGATATGAAGTATATTGGCTTTGAGACCCTGAATGGGGATATTTTTATTTGCACACAGAGAGCTGCCAGGAATATGTCCTACCAGGGCTTTACAAAAACTAATGGTGTAGTTCCAGTCGTGAAGGAGCTGATGGGAGAGGTGAGCAATGGTGTCATCTATTGTTAATGTGATTCATGAGGCAGAGGATGTGCCCTTATACGGGCAGGCGAACTTTGAGAAATGTTTAACTTGGAACTTGCAAATTCCACTAGTGCAGAAATGGCTAAGCAAGCCCTCCAGATGTTGTTGGAATCTCCACGTAATCTTGAAAATAAAAGTGGAGTCATCTTCAGAACCATGTGGTTAAAATGATACCGTGCTAAAGGGCAAATTCTCATACAAAAGCATAGCACTGCAAAAATGTATGTTTTGTATGCATACATATATAACAGAAATCTGCTACTTAATGCCTTACTCAGCTGTTGTGGTCTGGTTTCCGTGCCTTCCCTAGCATTTCTCTGCTGCATTTGACCTTTTTGTAAGCACAAAAAGTAAAATATTGTGACTTGGTTTCAGAGAAACTCTGTGTAAATGAAGGCACTAGGATGTTTCATTTGTAAGTGATCCTATGGCCATAATGTGGGAGTCACCTCATCTTTAAAAATATTTCTTTTTTTGAGTAGGAGATCCTTGGAGCTGCCCTCTCTGCCCCTCTAACATCCTATAAAGTTATCTACACTCTTCCTATGTTGACTATTAAAGAAGATAAAGGTAAGGTTGCTGCACCTTCTTCTGCATCAGTTGCATATTGTTTGCAGAAATAATTATTTTCTCATGGTGTAAGCCCATTCTATCCCATTTCTGCATTAATTCTTTTTTTAAAAAAATCAGTATGAAAATTCATATTTAAACACATGTTTAATAACAAGATACACATTTAAATATGTATTTCACACACATTTCTAAATGTATTCTATCCTCAAATATGAAATTTTCAAATTCCTTGTAATGTTTTTTAAAGCTGTGAACTATAGCACAAAAACTGGAGAGGTGTGAAATTGAAGGGTTTGGGAGGTGCAAATTAGGTCAGGTTGCTGAAAAATGCAGACCAAATGAAATTCTCCATCTGCACTAAACCAACATTTAGCGTGATGCGTACCAGATTGGCAGGTTTCTGGTTCACATGCCTCTCCCTTCCCGTCCTTCTACACTTCTGGAAAAAGGAGTTCAGAAGTTTTTGCTTTCAGTTTTGCTTAACTGTGGTTTAGTGTTTTGTGTAAACCAGCGCTGTGTTGTTGACATTAAATGCAGTTTATTTTCAAGTCAGATTGTTTCAAACAAACTATAGTTAATGTTAACCATGCTTGTTCCTGGCAGAATGTGAGAAACCTGTGGTAGGTTAATTGTGCTCTTCAACTCACCCAGGCAAGAACCATGCAACAATAATTTTGTAAATTCCTCCACTCCTCCTCCCTCTCCCATTCGTTTACTTCCATGACAGAGCCCATTAGAGAAAAGATAGTATCTTGCAGAGAAAATTACTTATTAAAAAAAACAGTAAAGTGAAAGAAGTAACTTTAAAGGCTACAGGTAAACAAGGGAGACATAACTAACAAAAGGAAGAATGAGTGGAGGAAGCGATGAAATTCATATCACGTGGTTCCTGCCTTGGTGAGTGGAAGAGACAATTAACCTGCTGTAGGCTGGCCCACTTATTCTGCCAGAAAACCACCAAGTAAACTTAAAGCAAGAGCTGTAGTTGCTTTTAAAAAGCTAACTCAGCCGTATGACTGAAATATGGGAATAATCCCACCCTTGCTGCTCTAGTCAAAGGATGTGGCTAATTTTTAATTAGCATTAACTGGATTTACGCATTTGTTTTTGCGAGGTACATGCACATAGAAACCTTTTGGAATATTTGCAATTAACTTTGCATTTTTATTCTGAATTTTGCCATAAAAATGCAAATGGGATAATATGTGTTTCCTGCTTCTAAGGCACTGGAGTTGTCACAAGTGTCCCGTCCGATTCCCCAGATGACATTGCAGCCCTGAGAGACTTAAAGAAAAAACAGGTGAACTGGTTAAGCCTGGGAAAACCTCAATTTGCTGGCAACTGATGGCCACAGTTTCTACAGGCGATAGCACAAGCTGTTTCTTGCAGACACAATAGATGTATTTGGGTATGACAGCCTTCTGCAACCTGGTGCCCTCCAAGTGTTGTTGGAGTACAACTGCCATAATCTCTGATTATGCTATCTGGAGTCAATGGGAGTTGGAATCTAACAATAACTGGAAAGAAAAGGCTGGTGTAGGGTATCAGAAGGCGATGAAAATGGGCAAAATCGAGCTCTTCATAAAACCTGTAAATGCATCAATTAAGATTTCTTTAATGAAAAGATGAATCAGTTAATTTCTGATACATCTGCATGACAGTAAAAAGAATTATTTGGAGGCACAAAAGCATATGCTCCTTTATAATGCATGCTTGTTTTGGGGCAGACATTATACTAAAATAGGTTTTTTCCCCTCTGTGTGTGTGAGAGGAAATGCCTGCTTTTAAAATGGTGCTTGGCAGCTGCAATTTTTTAAATTGCTTGCATTAAATGTAATGTGCTTTCTAGTTAATCAAGGCACTTTTTTAGTTGATCAGAAGTTCAGTTCATTAATGAAATTATTGACTTGATTAAATTTTGCAGTAAGGGCCAAGACCTGTTTGTCAGGATTTTGTAGATTTGATTTTCATATTTGTTTTCAATTTCTTCATAGGCACTTCGAACAAAGTATGGTATTAAAGATGAAATGGTCCTGCCATTTGAACCAGTAAGTGCAGCAGAGAAGGATTGTGTTGGGTGTTGGAATGGACAAAGCTGTCACTTTATATTCTCTCTGTTTATTTTTCTAGTTCAGTTTATTATTATTATTAAAAATTTTATATCTCCCTTTATTCGAGGATCACAGGGAGGTTTACAATATAAAAACACAAAATATACCACAGCAACAAAGAAAAACAAGAAACTCTCAACACATAATTTAAAAGGCCATAGATAATTTAATTAACCAAAGGCCTGGGAGAAGAGGAATGTTTTTCCTGGAGCCTAAAGATATGAGTTTTACACATTTCCACATCAGTGTGCATTATTTTAAAAGAGAAGCATTTTAGTGTGCATTTCTCCTAATGTACAAATTCTGTACACATTCTAATTTTGCAATTTTGCCTGATATGCACAGTATTATAGGCTATTCCCCCTAATATAATTTAAATTAGTATATTCATTTTAATGTACACTTTCCTCTAGTATACACATTCCGTATTTGGTCAGAGAACTTGAACTTGATTCCAAAATTTGGAAGAATACAAATTTATTTCAGTTTGTGGGGTTTTTTTTAGGGGGGAGTGCAAATCTGGCAGGTTTTTTAATGCAAAACAAACCAAAAACTGACCTCACCCATAGTTGGGTGTTCATGTTGGTCACCTGTGTTATCTGAGGGAATTATGTGTTTGTGTTGGTCTGCTTTTTCTTTTACGTACGTCATAGCTCTAGCCCTGCTAAAGTACTGCACAGCCAGGGGTGCTGTGAGACTCCTTGAGAATCCCATAGACTTGCCTTCTAGTCTTATCGGGAGGCCTGAGTCAGCCCTGTTAATTCTTTAAGGAGAAATGCACAGCTGTGTGACTCCATCTGAAAGTCAGATCCGGCTGTCTGATCTTTGGCTTCGCTTTGATTATGTATTTTGTTGTTACTTGCATGTTGCAGGCACAGGCCAGGCAGCTGTGCTTTTGATGCAAAATTGAGAACTGGGTGCCTATTGGATAACTTTTGAAGCCAATGCATGTAAAATTAATTGCCTCAATAAGTCCAGTGAACCTTTGATCACTGAGGAGCAACAGGTTTAAGAAGCAAAACCCAACTTTGGTATAGCAGACAAACCCGAAATTCAGCATATAATATTCTGCCCATCTGTCATATAGGTGTGAGAACCTTGCATATAGATGGAATTAAACAGGCTTCACTTTATTTTCTCTCTCCCCACTCCACATAGTTTACATTCCCTGCCCTTCAGACAGTAAACAATGCACATACTGTTGAAAAACCATAAAATGAAGATCCCTTTTCTTTGGAGGCTTTTGGAGTCACGGTTGAATCCCCTGCAAAACTCTTTGATTTACTTGCATGATTGAAAACAACTATTTTACAATGCTATGTGCTATTCCCAGGTGCCCATCATTGAGATCCCTGGCTATGGCAACCTTTCTGCTCCGTTGATCTGTGACGAGCTGAAAATCCAGAGTCAAAATGACAGAGAGAAACTTGCAGAAGCCAAGGAAAGATTATACCTGAAAGGATTTTATGAAGGAGTAAGTAAAAAATTAAGATTTCACAAGAGGGTGTGTGTGTTACAGAAGTGAATTTTTTTTCTTTTTTTTTTGTAGAGATGTTTGTATGTCACCACCTCTGCTTTTTAAAATACAGTGGTACATCAGGTTAGGAACTTAATTCGTTCTGGAGGTCTATTCTTAACCTGAAACTGTTATTAACCTGAAGCACCACTTTAGCTAATGGGGCCTCCTGCTGCCGCTGCGCCGCCGCCGCACGATTTCTGTTCTCATCCTGAAGCAAAGTTCTTAACCCGAGGTACTATTTCTGGGTTAGCAGAGTCTGTAACCTGAAGCGTCTGTAACCTGAAGCATATGTAACCTGAGGTACCACTGTATAAGGGTGAAAAGGAATTCATCCCAACTCTGATTGCTTGGTGACTCAGTGGATTTGAACACACCATTTTCTTTATTTACTACAGCCTTTCCCAACTTGTTTTGGACTCGCCTCAGCTAGGCAATGGTCAGGGCGCTGGGAGTTCTAGTCCAAAGCATCTGGAAGGGCACCAGGTTGGGAAAGCTAATTCACTTTATGGTTTGTTTCACTGAATGCAAGACTTGTCCTGTTCTCTTTTGGTCTCTGTCTGTTCCTTTGGATACATAACTAATCTGTAACTGGTACAGTCCATACCTTGGATCCTGAACGCCTTGCGAGTCTAACGTTTTGACTCCCAAACGCCACAAACCTAGAAGTGAGTGTTCTGCGTTGCGAACATTCTTTGGAACCCAAATGTCCAACGTGACTTTCACAGCTTCCAATTGGCTGCAGGAGCTTCCTGCAGTCAATTGGAAGTCGTGCCTTGGTTTCTGAATGTTTTGGAACTCGAACAGACTTCCGGAATGGATTCCGTTCAACTTCTGAGGTACCACTGTATTTGGTATGTATGGACTGGCTAGGCTTCATTCATTTTAGGCGATTTTCAGACTTTGACCTGTTTGGATTTAGGGATACTTCTCAAAAATTGCCTTCTGTTGAATCTAAGGGAAGGTTGGATCCAGAAAACTTAGTGGAAGGGGGAAAAAATCCTAGTGATTTGCAAACACAAGCACTAGCAAAAGATTCATGAAGTACTATATAGATAGGTTTTATGGCAGTTCTCATGCTTACAAATGTGTAAGTGCAACTAAAGCATTTCTTTTAACTTTTCTTGCTCAGTGCCCTAGAGTTATGTACGACAAACACTTGTATGTGAGTGAAAGATTATTTTCACATGAGGAGTGGCAGCTGTATTTCAGGTAGTCAACCTTTTAACCAGAGATGCCAACTCTGTAACCAAACCTCTTATGCCCGCAAGGCATGTGCTCTCCCACTGAAGCTCCTTTTTAAACTCCTATTACTTTTCCATAACAAAGTATGTCCAACACCTTTTGTCTTCTTATTAAAAGAGGCTAGATATTCAAGACTACTAGAGATTGATTTACCCAGGGGGTTTTCAAGTATCGTAAACAGATGTGTCTTCTTGAAGAGTAATGGCTTGCTTTCATCAGACATGTAAATTAGACATCCCTGTATACATTTGACTCTGTTCTTAGAATAGCTTTGTCCATTCACATTTAAGGCTATAAAGCTAAACTCTGATTTACTCATGGGAAAATTTATCAAGTGTGTGTGTTTTTTAAAAAAATTGCACACGGGTATTCTAAAAATTAAAAAATTGAAATTCCTTATTACAGGCAGCTTAATTGAAATTCTGTGGTCCTCTACTGCCTGTCCACACCTTGTCCCCTTCTTCTGTTGTTTCTCTGTGTCTGTTCTAGATTGCAGGCCTCTTGGGGTAAGGACCGGTCATATCTGTTCTTTGTGAAGTGTTATCCACATATCAGAGGTGCTTTATGAATGAATGAATGAATGAAAAAAATTTTGCTGCCATTTTGCACACACACATCTATCTATCTATCTATCTATCTATCTATCTATCTATCTATCTATCTATCTCCTTTGATGTACTCTGTTTTGAAGAGTTATTTCGCTTTTGAGGTCAGGAGATAAAATTTCTAGGATTAAAACCACCGATTCATTTACAATTATTGGATTTATGTGGGTTTCTTGCAGGCATCCTCTAGGAGGAAAAGGGATGGTGACCACCTTCCTCACATATAAGCTGAACTTCTAAAGCAGTTTGTAATCTCTGCAATGACTTCCCTTTTCAGATAATGCTCGTGGAGGGATTCAAAGGCCAGAAGGTGCAGGATGTCAAGAAGCTTATTCAGAGGAAGATGGTAGACAATGTGTGTAGTGGTTTGTATTGTATTTTAAGATTATACAGTGGCTTCCACAACACAGTTTTTGCTTGCTTGTCTCTACAGAGCACAGCTTGATTTTTTGAAACACAATCGTAGCCACGTGAAACTAAGCAGCACTAAGTCAAGTGTTTTGGTTTTGTTGCAAAAGAGAAATTATTATGCTTGACCTGTCAAATAGAAATAGCTGCTTTATTTAGATGGGTGCTTTGAATCCTGCAGAGCTTGCTATTTTCTTTAGTGAACTAATCCTTATCTGTTTACTAAAGGCAAGATTTGTGGCTTTGAAAGTAACTGTTTAGGCGTATTGGAGAAGAGCGGACTGTGGCGTGGTGACATTTCTGTCCCTATAAAGTTTTGAAAAGGAAAGACCATGGGGGCAGGGAACTGATGGGGTGGAGGTCTTCCTTCCTGCAGTCCACTGGCCTATGTCAGCACAGAACTCCCCATTTCTACCCACCAAAAGTGCAGATGGGTAGAAAGCCCCCAAACAGGGTGTTGGGCTAGCTTGGGATCCTTAGGCCTCTGAGCTACCCCCCACAGTTTCAGGCCTGATCTAGGCCCAATATCTGTGCCAGAGACATGCTGGCATAACCTGGAACAAGCTTTTGCCTACGCCCCTGCCTTCTGTCCCATCTAGTGTGAGCAAAGGGGCTGGGGATGCTCTGTTGGTTCCACTGCTCCATCATGCCCTATTGTTGCTTCACTTGGGCTTTAGATTGCTCTGCAATTTTGAATTCTTCCTATCGTACCATACAGTGGTTAAATTTCGTGTACTTGCACAGTTCTTTCACAAGGGGGCAGCTGAAGTACGGAGAATCATGACTTTTGTTCCATTGGCTTGATGCTGTCCATCTTTTTGAGATTTTCTTGATTGTGGAATTATTTTTATTGCATCAGTAAAGCGTTTGCTCTGGATGGTCCAGGTTGTAGAAAATAAAGCTCCATAATATAGTCATGTAATGACAATGAGTCCCATTGTATAGACAAAGGAACAGTCAAGCATGAGTT
The DNA here is from genome assembly GCF_964188315.1 of Podarcis muralis. Taxonomy (NCBI): domain Eukaryota; kingdom Metazoa; phylum Chordata; class Lepidosauria; order Squamata; family Lacertidae; genus Podarcis; species Podarcis muralis. The sequence goes on from NC_135656.1 coordinate 53,686,015, forward strand.
GAAAGCCATGCACATGGGACAATTGAGTTGCCACAGTTAGGTAGCTGCTTCCTTGAACTGCCCTAACTATTGCTGAGCATATTCCCACTCTTGTGCCACAGAAATTAAATAAACTCTGTCCCTGTCTGCTCTTCCAACAGAACTGGTGAGCATAGGTTTGGATTATTAAATTGCTATTATTAGTCAAATGGAATTCAGGATAGTTGCACGGCTAAAGCTACTTCCCTATTTCATAAATATTTCCTTTTTTTGTCCCAGCATTGTAATCCCACCCTTTTCTTTATTTAGCATGAAGCAATGGTTTATATGGAGCCAGAGAAACAAGTCATATCTAGATCTGCAGATGAGTGTGTGGTGGCTCTTTGTGACCAATGGTGAGTTGAAAGGAAAGATGGAGCCAAGTTAGTTGTATCCCTCACTGCCCTTCATTCTAAGTCATTTTGTCTGATTTTTAGGTACTTGGACTATGGTGAAGAAAACTGGAAGCGACAAACTTTTGAATGTTTGAAAAACCTTGAGACGTAAGTTGTCGGGGATAGGGGCAAGGTAGATGTGGGCTGACATAAACCCAGGAAGAGACAGCAAGGGTTAATTATCTTGCTTTTTTCAGGTTTGGTGATGAGACACGAAGAAATTTTGAAGCCACCCTAGATTGGTTGCAAGAACATGCCTGTTCAAGGACATATGGATTAGGTAGGATAAAACTTTTCCTGTTGTTTAATTGGGAACTCTTGGCTATGGGAGCAATTTAATATTCTAAATGTTTTTTAAAGCATATCTGCAACAGCTGATTCCCATAGAGACAACATACTCAGAAAAATTAACATCTGCGATGAGTTGAAATCAAGGCGCACCTCACTTTTCCACGTAGATGCATATTCTAGAGATTCATATAACTCCAGTGAGGAGTACAGTCATAGCTCAGGTTACAGCTGCTTCAGGTTGCATTTTTTCGGGTTGCGGACTGCCGAAACCCGGAAGTACCGGAACAGGAAGCTCCGAATTGTAACCCGTGCGTGTGCAGATGTGCAGATGCGGGTTGCGAACTCTGTGGGTTGCGAACGTGCATCCCACACGGATCACGGTCACAATCCAAGCGTCCACTGTATTGATTCAGAAGTAGCTTGGGATAGGGCCCCCAAGTGTCACTCCCTGAAAAACTCAAGGATGCTCCTTGCAGGTGTACCTCAATTTCTAAGATGTTGAGTGAGTCACAGTTTACCATACTAATGGCTGCCTACAGAGACAAGCTGATAAATATGAATTGCTTTAATATAAAATGTAAAAAGGCTCTTAAGCATGTTTTTGTTGACAACTAAGGAATGTGCTGACTACAACACAAATAATTTATTTTGTTATATTTTTAGGCACACGTTTGCCTTGGGATGAGCAATGGTTGATCGAATCTCTCTCCGATTCCACTATCTACATGGCTTACTATACGGTTGCTCATCTCCTCCAACAGGGTAATCTCCGTGGACAAGGACAGTCTCCATTAGGGATCAGGTGAGAAGGAAAGTTTCTCAGGGTATAGTGTTTTATATAATAAAATTATAGATAAATCCCTGCCATAATTATAGCGTCTTCTTGTTGATTCACACTGTGTACCAGGTGAGGAGTCTGGTATGAATTTGATTCTTTGCAGGACAACTGTAAACTGCCACATAGTTAGAAAAAATGGTTATCAGAAACCACCCTGATTTTTAATGTTAGTTCTGTTTCCCCAGGAAATGAAAAAAGTGTCTGAAAAGAGAACCAGATGGCTAATCTTCACCTTCCTGGCAATCTGTCTGCAATCATAAATAGTTGAGGTTAACTATCCCGTTAACTGCTTATGTAGTCCACCACTATGCATTCAGTACGGTAGATATATCTTCAGATATAAAGGCTATTATAGAACCTCTAGCAAAGGCATGGGGAACCTGTGGTCCTTCATATGTTGCTGGACCACAACTCCCATAGTCCTTGACTATTGGTTATGTTGGATGGGGATGATGAGATTTGGGAGTTCATCAACCTCTGAAAGGGCACAGGTTCCCCATCCTTGTTCTATGATCAAAACTCTTTCTTCAAGCAATTTTCTCAATACCAAATTGTCTAATTTGACCTTCCAGCATTATTGCTTCTCTTAAACTTAAGGTTAGTCTTCTGTGGCATACAAGATGAAGGATTATAGTTTTGTATTCAGTATAGAATGTTAACTAGCTCCTGTCTTCCTGCTTCAAAATGTCTCTTTCTAATGAGGTTACTGCTGTGGTCGATTATGCAGTGGTTACTGCTGTGGTCAATTGCACTTTTAAATTGGGAAGTTAACTAGATGAAGGTGGAGCATATCTTCTCTGGGTGAAGCCACAGATGAATGCTTTAGAAATGGAAATCCTAGCAATATTCCAGCACCCTCCTTCCTTTTTTAAACCTGAAGGTAACTGAAGACAGGAGGATTGGTTCAAATGAGCGCTATTTTTCATAGGAATAATCTTTTTAAGGCAGCGTAGTGTCTGGTGAGTCTTTCCTCTGAACTCTTAATTGGACTGCATAGCAGTTGTCTGGCTCACTTTTTCTCTCATTAGAAATAGCAGAGTGAAATGAACAGAATTTTAGCTTCACAGGAGCACTGCCCTTTGCTCCCATTGCTCTAGTCAAAGTTTGTGGCTATCTAAGAAGTCATTATGCAAACCCTTCCATTGCATTTGATGTCTTAATTCAAATTTGCTGATTAAATTTCTAAAGGGAAATAGAAAATTGAGTTAAGGTTAATCCAAGCAACTTCTTTAATAACATTTTCAAAGAATGTACGTATGGCTCAAGTCAAGACATAGGGTGGAATTCAGTGTGGCTCTATTGAATTTAGCATCTGCGAAAGCGTGTGAGCTTGCCAGACAGAATGATTCCCCCTAACCCCCATGTGCACTATTCTGGGGGTTCTCTTGAACTGCCCCAAGCCAATTTGGGGTGGCACATAGGGGGAGGAGACAGGGCAAAGCCCCTTGAACAGGCAGAGGCTCTTGTGAAACTTGCCCATATGAGTCACCACTCAATCTGTATGTGACTCTTAATTCTGGACACAAGGAAATTTACAGTTGTATATTTTCCCCATATACATTATACTTGGAATGGGGGGGCAGGTATTTTCATACCTCAAACTGGAAAAAAAACAAACATTTTCAAATATGGCTTTGAAAAAATAAATAAAACCAATAACTTTTACTATTAATGAGGTGCAAACCTGGAATGGTAACCGAGTGTTCCCACATGTGTGAACTCTATTCTCAATGGCAGATCTTGGCATCAGGTCTAGTGTGGCTGCAGCCCAGGTTCAAAATGTATTCTGTATTTTTATGCTTTGAACTACCCTGAGATATTCAGATGAAAAGCGGTGTAAATATTTAACAAATAAATAAAAATGAATAGGAGTCTTGGTTTGCAGGTAGTACTTTGTCTCTACAGTCAACCCAATGTGTGCTATATTGATGGCACATTAATGAGATTTGTTACTAGTTGAAATGTTCACCCACTATTTCTAGTTTGTGGAGTCAAGGGGGTAATCTCTCGATTCTGATCCATACTCTAACTTGGCAACGTCTGTCTTAAACCCATCAATCAGCCTAGCTATAACTGGTTCATTTAGGAGCTTGATGAGAAATGCTAAACTGGCTTTTTTCTGGATTACAACCTTTAACTTGTTTTCTCCTGTCAGTATTACTTTTAAAAAAAGAACGAGGACAGGAAAAATGTATTGTCAAGGTAGTGCTGGTTTGTGAAACCTGTGGCCCTCCAAGTATTGTGGACTCCAGCTCCCCTCAGGCCCAACCAGCATGGCCAGTGGCCAAGGATGATGGGAGTTGTAGACTAGACTGAGACATCTGCACAGCCACAGCTTCCTCAGCCCTGTGGTGGTTCATGAATGTAGAAGGCTTATGTCATACTATGTGTAACTGAGCAGCCTAGTAGAATGTAGATGCAGAGCTTTGTGCAGTGGTACCCTGGTTCTCAAACTTAATTCATTCTGGAAGTCCATTCCAAAACCAAAGCGTTCCAAAACCAAGGCATGCTTTCCCATAGAAAGTAATGCAGAATGGATTAATCCATTCCAGACTTTTAGAAACAACCCCTCAAACATGCAATTTAACGTGAATTTTACTATCTAATGAGACCATTGATCCATAAAATGAAAGCAATAAATAATGTACAGTGGTACCTCGGGTTACATACGCTTCAGGTTACATACGCTTCAGGTTACATACGCTTCAGGTTACATACGCTTCAGGTTACAGACTCCGCTAATCCAGAAATAGTACCTCTGGTTAAGAACTTTGCTTCAGGATGAGAATAGAAATTGCACGGTGGTGACGCGGCGGCAGCAGGAGGCCCCATTAGCTAAAGTGGTGCTTCAGGTTAAGAACAGTTTCAGGTTAAGAGCGGACCTCTGGAATGAAATAAGTATTTAACCCGAGGTACCACTGTACTGCAGTCACGCAATCAATCAGTAGCTGAACTGGGTTCCACACAGTCAGCAAAAACAACAAAAAAGAGCCGCAAAAACAAAAATGCAAAATAAATAGCAAAAATATACAGACTTCAGCGTAACACTCAAATCAGAAGTGTAACACTCAAAACGGAGCACGTTCGGCTTCTGAAAAAGGTTTGCAAACCGGAACATTTACTTCCGGGTTTGCAGTGTTTGGGTTCCAAGTTGTTTGAGTACCAAGGCGTTTGAGAACTAAGGTACCACTGTATACTTTGTTCTGTATACACTGTAGTACTTATACTTAGCAGCATAATAGATGCTTAAGATAACTGTCACTATTTCTCCCCTGCATAACTTTTGTCCTAATCTATGCAGGGCAAACCAGATGTCCAAAGAGGTTTGGGACTACATCTTCTTTAAGACAGCGCCATTCCCAGCAACAAAGATCCCCAAAGCAGCTTTGGATAAACTGAAGCAGGAGTTTGAGTATTGGTATCCAGTGGATCTGCGTGCTTCGGGCAAGGACCTTGTTCCGAATCACTTGTCATACTACCTTTATAATCATGTGGCCATGTGGCCAGATCAGAGGTTGGTTTGAAGTACTTTCAAATCTTTAGCTGCAGCCAGACACACAGTCACAATAAGTCTTCATTGCAGACCTCTTTTGAGTTCATCTGAGGCCTGAAAGTGAATTGCTCCTGTACAGAGGAAGAGACATTTGCAAGATCTGTGTGGGATTAAAACATGGCTATAACTTTATTCAACAGCTAATAGGCACCTGAGCCTCGATTTGATCATTCTTCCCTCCAGTTATACAATGCAGATTAACTAACACTTAATTGAGGCTTTGGGAATGGCTATCTCCTGCTGCCTCCCAGATGGGTTGTCCTCACTCTGGCTCCAAGCCTAAGAAGAGTAGTGTGTCTTGCACTGTTCATTGCCAACAGCCTTCAATGTGCACCGAGGAGGGCCTGTCATAGTTGCTTGTCCACAAGCCTGAATGTCTTCAGGGTCAAAAGATTGCTAGGCCTCAAGGAATTTGGTTTCCCAGGTGCCCTCCAGACAGTGTGCCTTGATTGATTTGGATAAGCCTCACTTCACTACCTGGGTGCCTTGGGATGCTCACCGTCTTACACTATTTTCAAGAGCTCAGTGTTCAGAGTGTGTTGCAGAATATGTATGTTGTGAACTGGACACATATATAAAAATAAATAAATGTTTTCTGGCCCTTCCATCTTGGAGGATATGCAGTCAAAGTTTTAAGAACAAGCATCATACAAACCACAGCAAAGCTTTATTCTAATTTTTGTAGTTTCCCTGGGTGGAATGAAGGAAGCCTCCAGAACAACCAAGGGTTTCAGTGTCAGTCCTATTAACCAGGATAGTTGAATCCATGTGATCTAGGAGACAGGAGCTGGTTCTTACATTCCATTGGTTCTGTTAACATTGCATTTCATTGACATATATGCATGCTGTATTTGCTTTTTGCACCTTAACACATCCATTGCCTTTGAGCAAAGACATAGTGCATGTCCTGCATTTCTTTTCCCTTGAAGAATCTTGTCATCCCTGTGGCTCTGCTTCTGGGAGGGCCTTTAAAAGTTTAAGAAAAATAAAAGAATCTTTTTCATGTATGTCTTCTAATGCAGAGAAAAATGGCCAGTATCTGTAAGAGCAAACGGGCATCTCCTCCTAAATTCAGAGAAGGTACTTTATTTGTTTATACTTTTGTGATGGTTAGGACTGACAGATCTCAACACTGAAAACCAGGCAGAAATCTTTATTTGGGTAGAGTGAATGAGGGTTAGAATGAAATGAATATAAAAATGTCTACGTGTGAGTGTTGGTGTGTGTTTTAGGGGAGTTCAGTTTTATTATTGTTCTCATGGATAGCACATTGCTTAACTTTTCTCATCAGGCAGTGGATAGATTTCCTGTAACCCGCCTCTGTTTGACATTCCTATCCCACAGATGTCTAAATCTACAGGCAACTTCCTCACTCTGTGCGAAGCTCTGGATAAGTTTTCTGCTGATGGTAAGAAGGCATATTAGCTTGTCATTGAAAAAAAATCTGCTAAAACTATTGGCCAGGTTATACTATAACCAGTGGCATAATAATCATCTTATGGTTTAAAATGAAGCACATAAATGTGTGTCAGACATCCTCCCCATTTGGCCCAAACCACACCCATCTGTCCATCACATGACATCATATGACACTAGATGTGGGGCTGGTAAGCCTCAGCCAAATTGGAAAACAAGGATAGGGGGCACACTGGTTCTTCATTTCCAGCTACTAGTGTAAATTTTTAATTTAACCTTTTTTTGTGTCAACCCAGAGCTATTGAAAAAGGCACCAAATTCAAAATGAGCCAGATTGCGTCTGGAAAGAAAGAATCAGAAATGCAACTAGTGATATTTGGAGCTGTGGCTACAGAAGGAGTTTGAATTCAAGCTGGATTACAAACCGGAGCAGGAATTGGAAGCACAATTAAGAGTGTGCTCTTGATTTTTCCTTTGAAATTGACTGCCCATTAATAAATGGACTGATTAATAGGTGCCCAGCTCCACCCACCTGTCAAAGTGGCATGGCAGGGAGGAGCTTTTGATCTGGCCCGCCAGCTAGATCCAGTTCCTCACCCCTGCTGTCCATGGAAAACAGGAGCTCCAGCTGATCAACCTTTTCAGGTTGCATATTGGGAGGTCATGACAGGAAGGACATGCCAATGCATGAGAACTTCAAAAAGTTTGTCAGTGCTATTCTTTAAGCATGTTCTTCCCCACTGAAAATCTTTCTAACTGTTGTAGTTGCCTTCTGAAATGTAATTTCAATGAAGAGTTGCAGTGATGCTGTCTATGATGTTTTTAACAATGTTCTCAGATATTGATGTGGAAAAGTAGTTGGGAGTCAGGCTGTACTGTCCTTTTTACAGGGCACCTGATGTTCTAACACTGACTTGGTTTCCTTCTAGGCATGCGGCTGGCATTGGCTGATGCAGGTGATACTGTTGAAGATGCAAACTTTGTGGAAGCCATGGCAGATGCTGGCATCCTCCGCCTGTACAACTGGGTCGAGTGGGTGAAGGAAATACTTGCTAACTGGGACAGTTTGAGAAGTGGGCCTGCCACCACCTTCAACGACAGAGTTTTTGCCAGGTACCATGAACAAGACCAACTTTCTAGCTCAGAAAAAAATGTGGATTCCCCGGGACTGTTCTGTATAATCATGTTAAATCACAGATTCATGCATGTTGGCACTTCTCTTTTATTTCGATCTAACTATAACTTTCTCTGTTCTTCTCTTCCTCCATGCCCTGCCCAGTGAAATGAGTGCAGGCATCATGAAAACAGATCAAAACTATGAGAAGATGATGTTTAAGGAAGCTCTGAAAACAGGCTTTTTTGAATTTCAGGTAGGCTGTCCACTTTCTGTAGCACAGGATTTTAAAAGTTTGAAACTTAAAATACATTTAAAGAATGCAATAACAGTTGGTGGTAAAGCAGTTGGTTTGAAATTTTGCTGCCTGCTAGAATAATAGTTTTACTTGGCTCTGCTCCTTCTGACCCTTTAGTGGGAGATGCCAGGGATTTAACCTGCACACAATTCAACACTATACTAAGACCTCTCCCACAGTGGCCGGTCTGCTTTTGCTATGTTGTGCAGCACAGATTTAGCATTATGCTAGAAGGGTAGGTAGAAAGACATAAAATTCATATTCCTGTAGCCAATAGTCTTTGTTAAGCATTATACTTCCACAGGATGTTATTTCCCTTCTGACAACCAGAGATTTACAGTCATTGGCAGGCAGTAAAGCGGGAGGGCCAATAATTAAAGAAAAAATTGTTTCCTTTATCTCTCTCTTCTTTTAGCAAACTTAATTTTAATCAAGGATGGATGGATCAGAAAATGTATTCCTTCTGCCATTAAAAAGCAGGATGTTTTTCACTTTAGTCCATAAGGTGTCAGCAACTCTCCAAAATATCTGCAGCAGCATATTGCTTTGCTTAATAATGAATTGCTCTGACTCCTTTACGCAGCTGACTTTCAGGAGTGTGGTTCGGCTGGCTGAACTATGTGCATAATAATCTATCATATTTATTGCCTCTTTTTTTCCTTACTACTTAATGGTAGCTTTTTATGTGGGCCATTCAGAATGATAGTGCCTAATATACAGTTACAGTTATCCTTGACTTTTATGTCTGTGCCGATAGATGTCTTTTTTAAGAGCCATAATAATGTAAAGCTATATAATGTCCCACTGGCAGAATTTCATTTGGTCCTAATCCCAGCAGGTTTTTTTTAAAATAAAAAATATGGTCCTTTTAATAATCCATTATAGGATTATAAGTAGTTTATGTTTTAAGGACATATTAAAGCAAGGAGATTGGCTTTTATGCAATGCTTTTCCATGACAGTTAGACTGTTTTTACGGTGCTTGTGCTGGCTCTCTTTCAGGCAGCAAAAGACAAGTACCGTGAACTAGCTATCGAAGGAATGCACAGGGACTTGGTGCTCCAGTTTATCGAATCTCAGACTCTCCTGTTGGCTCCAGTCTGCCCTCATGTGTGTGAACATATTTGGGCATTGCTGGGCAAGGTATGGCTGTTTATTTATCTCTAGGGAACCGCTTTGCAGTCGTCACATTTTCCCTCTTTGTGATTGTATCTCAGCTAAATATCAGCAGTTCTGCAAACCAAGCACAATCCATAGCCTTTGTATGGCCCTGTTAGACTTCGTCATTATGTTGGAACAAGGAAGGTAAGAACTGTTCCTCTCTTCTAATCCCAGTGTCTGTTGTTAACTCAAATTTAAAGACTGACTCCATCATGAAAGCTTCCTGGCCTGTACCTGGCCCTGTGGATGAAATCCTGATCCGTTCTTCCCAGTACCTCACAGAAGTAGCTCACGAACTCCGTCTGCGCCTCAAAAACTACATGGCACCAGCTAAAGGAAAGGTAAAGGCCTATGCCTCCCCCGCCCCGGCTGTTCCTACATGGTTATGAAGAATCATTCCGTCTGATGAGAAAGGTCTCCTTTTGTTTTCTAGAAAGGCAACAAAGAAGCACCCCAGAAACCATCCCACTGTACCATTTACGTGGCCAAGAACTACCCCCCATGGCAGCACACTACGTTGTCTGTTCTGCGCAAGCATTATCAGGTGATCATCCTACCTAAATGCCCTCCCATTGCTTGCTTGTTGGCTTATTGAACGGTTTTCCATCCTGCCATTCCACCAGACTGTCTGCAACAGGCATAGGCAAACTCGACCCTCCAGATGTTTTGGGACTACAACTCCCATCATCCCTGACCACTGGTCCTGTTAGCTAGGGATGATGGGAGTTGTAGTCCCAAAACATCTGCCTATGCCTGGTCTGCAAGGTGGCTTACATTCCAATAATAACTGTAGTAAACCCAGCAGAGCAATATAAGAAACAGTACACAGTAACAGTAATTTGTTAAAGCCAGTAAGAAAGAAAACAAGAATCTCAGCTATCTCCCCATTTTACTTTACTATTTGCTTCTCTCGTCACTTTCTTCTCTCTGTCTCTCCTGAAAATAAAACTAACTTGGTATCAAGTTATTGAATCTAAGGGGGAAATAAGCGTTTCCAGTGTTTTAATAAGATTTTGCAGGTATTGCAGTTTGGTCGTAATGTCCTTTTTGGGTGCGTGATTATGTTTGCTGTATGATATCATTTCTAGTGATGTTTTGGAAATGGAGTTCATTTGAAAATGGGCTCAGCTTTGTTATCCTTAATCTTTTGCCAAATGCAAAGCTTAGTTAGCTGCTTATTTAAGTGCCTGTTCTGCTGCAGCAATACTGGCTGTGTTCAGACGAGTGTAACTTCCTTGTTAGGCAAGGAGCTTTGAGCTCCACTCTAGTCTTTGGTGAGTATGATAATTCTCTGGCTTTGTAAGAAATATACTAGAGCACAATAAATTCTTCTGCCTTAAAACTTGCATAACACTAAGAAATCCGACTTGAAAAGCTGCAGTCCCTGAATTCTTAAGCTTCTGGAACTGATCCTTTAACTCTTGTGGCACAAGAACAACAGCAGCACTCAAGCAGAACAGCTAAGTATCAGAGTTGATTTGTGGATTCGCTGTGTCTTTTCAAACTGCAGTAATGTGGTTAAATTAATTTCCTTCTAATTAGGAACAAGCATGTCTTTGTAACTTGGTGTCCACTGCCATCAATCCATATTGAACAGAAAGAATATGGATCTTACTAACAAGGCAGAATGAATTGTACTTTCCCATTTACTTTGGGGCTCCTATCGATGAAGTTAAATTGTAGTGTGAACTTGGGGAGAGGTTGGGACACTGGTGCTGACAGCATGTAATGTTTCTCTCTCCACCCCACCCTTCTTTATTCTTTTAATAACCCTGTGAGATAGGTTAGGGTCAGAGAAAATGATCTATGGCCACCCAGCAGCTTTGTGGCTCCATGGAAGTTTGCCCAAGGGTTTCCCTGGTCCAATGCTGTAACCACGACACCACCCTGCAGTTCTTTGCATGTGGCACATGAAAAATGCAGTGGTGTGAAAGTGGTAGCAGAGAAAGTGAGAGAAACAGATGCCTGAAATTCCTTTCTCCTGCAGTGGAAGCAGACATATCTCCAAGCATGGATCCTAGCATACCTTAGGGCCCGCCAAGCCCAAAGAAGCCCATGTATTAGGAGCTATCAGGTTGCTCAATAAACCTGCCTCTCTCTTGATCCTGTTTTTATAGTTCTAGAAGCCAGTACAAACAAGAGGCTTACTGTGCTCTTTGTGGGCCACGACACGACGGCACTGCTGTGTGCTGCGTGGTAGATTGCAGCTTGTGAAGGACTGAGCTCATAGATTTTTCTAAATGATTTGGGCTGGGCATGATGTTTAGGGTGAAGCCACACATACAAAGAAAGACTTGCCAAATAAAGATTTGCGGCTGTGTTGTTTTCTCTATTGATTAGAATAACTTTCTAAAAAGCAGTTTTTGAAAGGGAAGTTAGAAGGATGCTGAAGAGAAAAAAATTCTCCCCCACCTCCATGGGAATGTATCACAGTATTAAGATCTTCAAGGAGGGAAAGTTTTAGGCATCTGGGGTAAACTTAAATGAAGGCTATATGTGCTTGCTACATAAACGAGAACTGCCATGCAGTGGTTTAATTGGATTTTATTTTATTTTTTAAAAAAGGATCTCGTATGTGTTTTTGTTATAGACCAATGGAGGACAACTACCAGACAATAAAATAATTGCCACTGAACTCAACTCCTTGACAGAACTGAAGAAATACATGAAAAGGGTTATGCCTTTTGTTGCTATGATCAAGGTCAGTCTTCCTGCAGCTTATGGGAGGGGGGTTATTGGTTTGTTTCTGTTTTTTGTTTTTATTGTGTATTTTATCTTTTTTAAATCTTGTTTTTATTTTGTATTTTTCTGTTGTGAACTGCCCTGAGATCTATGGATGAAGGGCAGTATATAAATTTAATAGTAGTAAAATTTCATCCCTTGAAAATTTGAACCAAAAAGGGTAATGAAATTGGTGGTCACATTGGCTTGTGTCCAATTATGTTCCTTCACTCACAGAAGGCTCTTCATTCCAGGGGAGGGTTCTGCGAATAGAAAGGGGGGGGGGGGCAATTTTAGCAAATTCTCTCCTTCCATAGGGTGCCCCAGCCCTCTTGAGCATGTTTTGTGCACAAGGATTGCTGGGGTGTACAAAGGGAGGAGGGTTTAAGGGAAAAAAATATGCCTCCCTCTCCTGTTCATGGAAGCTGGAACAAAGAGCCTAGGACTTAAAAACCCACTTCATTGTTACCAGTTAAATTTGGAAGTAACTACCTTGGGCTCCTGGTTATAGCAAAGACTTGCATTTTGTTCTGTAGCTTGGGATCACAACTTGAATGCAGCAAGATTTCTCCTGAGAAAAGAAAAAGAGAGAGACATTAAGAAATACATTTGATAACTGGAGGAGAAAGCATGACTTTAAAAACAGAGCTTATTGGCCACATTTAAAATCTCCCTGCATTATCAGTTAGTCAGAGTAGACTAAAATGCCAGGAGGATTTAACTGATGCACTTAAATAACAACTGTTAAGTAATAATGACACACATGGTCATTGCCCAAGCATTTTCTGAGCCTTGATATTGTGCTGATAATTGTTGCTGGCTGCAGTGGGTGTTGTTATATTGTTACTTTAAAACAGTCATGATGGTTTAATGCAATTGCTTTAATAGCTTTTTTGTAAACCACCTAAAAATGCTCTGACTAGAAGGTGGTGTATAGGTTTATGTAAATCAATAATGTCAATTCCTGTGGCCCATGGCTGTAGAACAAAATTAGAATGAGAAGATGGTTCATAGGGTGATGTAAGGATACTGAATTTAATGAGTACTAAATTCACAGAAGTATGATTAACCATATATATATATATATATATATATATATATATATGGGGTAGTGATCAAAAAGAAGAATGTGTCATGACTTTTAGAAAAGAGTGGGGTGGGGTTTTTTACTACTTAAATTGTAGCCCCAATGGTACTTTGGTTTCTCTCTCTCTCTCTCTCTCTCTCTCTCTCTCTCTCTCTCCGTGTGTGTGTGTGTGTGTGTGTGTTTGGTAGGTTTGTTTAGAGGCACAGTCAGCCTTGCCACGCTAAATAAATGCTAGGCACATTTTTTTTTTTTTTTGCTGAAGCACCTAGCTTGCAGAACGACAGTAGAAAGGGAAGACAGCTGTTGCTTATTCTCTTTATCAATGTGTGCTTTCTTTAGCCAAGGTAACAAATCCAGCACACTGTTCCAATTCAACAAAATTGCTTTCTCATGTACACCTTCCTGTCAAACACATTGGTAGTAGCAGAAAGAATACTCTGCATACTTGATGTAGCAGTAATCTAACTCCAGCAGATTGTTCTTGGTATGCATTTCTGGAATTTTGCGAGAGCTGTAGTGTTTGGACTGAGACGAGATTATATGTGGAGGTTTCTATCTCAGTTGCCTCTAGCCTGCAAGCCTTCCCATTTGACTCGCCTTGCAATTTTGGTCAAGCTTCACCCACCTGCCCAATCACCTGACATCTTATATGACATCAGGTGGGCAGGTAAAAAGAGGCTTCTGAAGTCCCAATAATCAGGGATGCTTCACAAGTGCTTCTTAAGACCTGCACACCTGCCGGACTTCTGCGGTGCTGACAATCAGTTGCTTCAAAGCATAGTGCAGGACTCTTTGGCATTGTTATTGGACAACATACAGATTTGTGACTGCTCTTTGGGCGATTTCTTGGACAGTGTAGATCTTTGTTTCTTGCCAGGCTAGATATTGTGTGTGTGTGTGTGTGTGTGTGTGTGTGTGTGTTTTGGGGGGGTCAGTTGCTCCACAATGTTTATTGGCTGCCCAAATCACAGACGTGAGGAGGAGAGCAGTGATACATGCAGTCACCTCCAGATGTTCTCACATAGCTCATGAGCCACATTTTAGTGATGTTGCTTTTTGTGGCAACCTCTTTGTACAGTTGGCTCACAGTGGGTGCATTCTGCCTGCACAGGGGACAAAAGATTCTATGGCCTGCAATTTGGCCTTCAAGCTCAGTCCTGTTGGACATCTTGGTGTAAAGGAATAGAATGGCAGCTTGCTGAATACACACAGCCTGGGTGTGCAAGAAGACAAGATTGTTACGTATGTTTCAAAATTTCTGACATAAAACTACTATTGTCATTTAAATGCTAAAGCTTTAGATTCTTTCCTGTTTAGAGGCGGGAACTGTATTTAATTAATTAAAAACTGTAAATTTTGCTAGGAGCTTTAGACCCATTTGCTGTATGCAATGAATTTTTGTCAGATGTTTTCTGTCTTGGGCTTGCTCAGCTGCACTATTCAGGTTTCACAGAGATGACCCAATTTAAAATATATGCTTTCCATATTTTTGGCATCACAGGAGAATCTGGAGAAGAAAGGGCCACGTGTTCTTGATCTGGAGCTGGAGTTTGATGAACGGGCTGTACTCCTGGAGAATATAGTCTACCTGACAAATTCCTTGGAGGTGAGCATTTGTCAAGGAGTTAATGGCTCAAGTCAAAAGAGCTTGAATACACACTGAATGTCTATACAGTGGTACCTCGGGTTAAGTACTTAATTCGTTCTGGAGGTCCGTACTTAACCTGAAACTGTTCTTAACCTGAAGCACCACTTTAGCTAATGGGGCCTCCTGCTGCCGCCGGAGCACGATTTCTGTTCTTAACCTGAAGCGTATGTAACCTGAAGCGGATGTAACCCGAGGTACCACTGTATATGTCTTTTTTGGTGTAAGGTTGCTCATGCACATTTAATTGTTAAGCTTGCAGAAATTATTTATCAGTGGATTAGCTTACAAGTCGTGTGTGGGGTGGGAAGTCCCTAATAGAATTATGAGATTACGTTGGTAATCATTTTTTGTATCTGAGTCCAATCCTGCTTGATAGTTTGAATGTTGGAAGTATTCAGTAAAAAAAGAACCTAAAGTTTTGTGGCACTTCAAAGATAACAAATTTATTATGGCATAAACCTGTACAGACATATGCCATAATATTTATTTTTTGGTCTTTAAGGTGCCAAGAGGCTCTCCAGATTTTAGTGACCAAGAGCACCCTAAATTGGATTTCTATATTCAGTATTATTGACCTTCAGTGGAAAGGAGAGCTTTTATCAAATGTAGCCAGCTTCTCTCTCTCTCTCTCTCTCTCTCTCTCTCTCTCTCTGTCTTAACATCTTACTACTTTTTACTATTGTCCCCAGTTAGCTCGATTTTCTCTTAAGGTAGGAAGATGGTTTGGAAATTCTCGACCATTTTAGTGGAGAATTTATTCAAGATATATCCTCTAAACACCATCATCATCATTGAATGGATTTGTAGCCAACCTTTTAGGGTATATCTAACAGCATCTAGCTGTAAGTCAGAGCTGCTGTCAGTTGCTTGGAGATAAATTTGTGTAATGGGAAGTGCCTGATTTGGGCCAGTCTTGGGCACAACTTGCCGTCAGCAGTATCTTTCTTTAGAATCTTCATTGCTACAAAGAAATACATGAATGTGCTTCAAGAGAATTATATGTTGGCATACTCCTGTGATTGCTGTACTATCACCCCCTGCACCACCAATGTTTTGAACTTTCCTCCTTCTTCCTCCATAGCTGGAACATATAGAATTGAAGTTTTCTTCTGAGGGAGATGAGAAAATCAAAGAAGATTGTTGTCCTGGAAAACCATTCTGCGCATTCAGAGTAGAAGTAAGTTTGCAAGCCTACTTCCTTCACTGATTTCTGAGACTTTGTTCCCCACTTAACTACAGTGGTACCTCTAGTTACGAACTTAATTCGTTCTGGAGGTCCTTTCTTAACCTGAAACTGTTCTTAACTAGAGGCGTGCTTTCACTAATGGGACCTCTTGTTGCCACTGTGCCGCTGGCAAACAATTTCCGTTCTCATCCTGGGCCAAAGTTCTCAACTTGAGGTAACTCTTCCAGGTTAGCGGAGTTTGTAACCTGAAGCGTTTGTAACCTGAGGTGTTTGTAGCTCGAGGTACCACTGTACTTTATTGTGCCCTGCATGAGGCATTGGAAACTGTCCATGTATCTGAGAGAAAAGTCTAAGATGCATCACTGAAGGATGGGGGCTAGACCTGCCAGTAATGTCTGGTAAGAGCACCAGTCCTTTCTCCACTTCTCAGTGGTATCTAAGGTTGCACCCTGTTAATTCTACCCATAGAACTCATTAGGAACCACTGAGACTAAGCTCCAATCCTTGGATTCCATTTCTTGATGCTAGACTGGGGACTGTTTTATGCATAGCTTGATGCATGAAAAGCCTGCTATTTTGACATGCAGTGAGTGAGTGCAGCCTGCCAGGCCTTTTGGTTTAGTCCTTGAGACTCTTCCCAGGCCACACTCCCATCCACAGGCAGCAGCCTCCCTGGGTGCCTTTGGCTGGCTGGAATATGCCCTTGGGCTGGGGGATGGAGAGGGGAGTGTGTGTAGAAATATTTTCCTTTTCCCTGGTGGGAACGTACAAACGATTGAATCCAGGGCCTTCTGCATTCAAGGCAGATTCTCTGCCACTGAGGTGTAGCCCTTCAGCAAATGGACAGGGCTCCAAGCTCAGCTCCCTAAGGTAACGGGAGGTGATTTTTGGCCAGTCGCTATTGCTTTAGTGACTTCACAAGCTGATCATGAGGATAAAATGTGTGGAGGAGAACAATGAATTCTACTCTGAGATTCTTGGAGAAAAAGTGGGATAAAAATGTAACAAATACATTAAAACACACACAAATGAATCCCCCTACTTGCGCATATTCAACTCTCGTGCCACCATGTATATGTGCGACTTCCGGATATAATTTTTAAAAAGACTTAAACTTCAAAAAGGCACAGAGGGACAAAAACGGCCTGAAAAGAGTGGGGAAACCGCAAAAATGGCATGAAAAGAGTGGGAAAATGGCTAGCAATCCCAGGAGCCTTTACAGCTGCAATTCTATGAGGTTTAGAGGGTGTTTACAGACTTTTTAGATGGTTTCCTCCACCATATGCAATTTCACATAAATGTGTGGTACCCTGGAACGTAACCCCTATGTAAGTGGGGAGACATCTGTATACATAAGAGTATCAACTGCAGCTGAAATGCTTAGGCTTCTATATATCATTTTGTACAGGTGGAAGTAAGCCATATTGGCAAGTTGTGATCCAAGATACATGGTAACAAGTCTCTACCATCAGGTTGGATATTTGACATTTTCCCACCTTCTACCTCTTGTTTTTCTTATAGCCTGGTGTGTCTGTTTTTCTGGTGAATCCTCAACCAGCAAATGGCCACTTTTCTACAAAAATAGAGGTCAGGCAAGGAGATGGCCGAGATGCAATAATCAGGCGCTTGATGAAGATGGACAGAGGAATCAAAGGTAAAATTTAGGTCAAATAATTCAGCCAGCTAGATGTTAAAACTCCTACAAAGCAGCTTATCCAGTAAATGCTGATTGTCAAAAATGTGTTTTCTTACTCACTGGATGTCTCACATGGTTCTAAGTATAAAATCAGGCCTCTGTTCACTTGCTACTATTTGTATTGGTTTTCTGTGGCACTGTTTGTGTGCAACACACTTTACAATCTTGTCAATCTAAGATTTGTCAGATGCTACCAAAAGAGGCCTTTGATACAGTGATTCTTACAGGAGGTTTGCTGGTTAGAAAAGAGCACCAATTGTGTATACACTGTACATGATTTTATAGACGCTACCTTTATTATGGTATCAGTAATGGTTTGAACAATGACCAGATTGTTAGCTGCGTCCCCCTGTGGTGAGAAGATCCCTGTGGGATCAGCTTGCCTTGAGTCATTCCTTCCTCTTGGAGTTGTCCGGAATCTGGAGCAGAGCCCAAGATTCATTTCTTGTAGATATGCCTGTTGATAGCAATGATCAATTACTGTTAGTGAAGATGTTGAATCAGGATGGACTCGGCAATGATTTTCTAACTAAAAAGAGACTAAATTGTATTATTTTTGAGCTCATGCCAAGACTCTGGCCCCCTCATACTCTTAAGTAACCTCACTGGCAGCACAGCCTTAGCATAGCCCACCATGATCATCTTTATCCCTTTTCGTGAAACTAGCCTCACAGTGTCTGTTGCAGCAGGAGGAGCTTCATGTTGGGGAGCAGGTATATGCATCTGGTACCAGAGCCCCCATTTTGCTCTGGAATGCTGCTGCAGCAGGAACCCAGAATTTCTGGGATAGGGTTGGAGCCACAGCCAAGGCCATTATGAGCCTGAGCCAGAACTTCACAGGACAATTGTGCTCACCTGGGGATTTCTGAGCCTACTTATCCCTCCCTCCCTCCCTCCAGATCTGAAGTCAGCCCCCTCTCCACCAGCTAATGTTCGCTTATTGCAGGCCTGATCCTGCAACTTAAATGTGAAAGATGCATTAATCCATTTCAAGTCCCCTGAGCCACCCACTCCCACTCAACTCACACTTTCTTAATGCATGAGCCACATTATTTTCAAGTCTTAAATTTCAAACTATACAGTGTTAGAGGTGGTAAGTATTAGCTCCATCTCCCTGAAAGCACTTAGGGTTCACCAGCAGTAATGACTTGTAGCATAAAGGCATTAAAGCAAATGCACATTCTCACTCAAGAGCCAGATTTGACATCCATAGCTGCTGTGAAAAAATATCTCTCTCTTTCTTGTGATATAGAAGTTAGCTTCAACAAATTATTTATTTGTCAGTTAAGGCTGAAAACAAATTTGTAAAAATTGTTTGTGTTTAAAAATATAAAATGTTACAAATTCTGTGTCTCAAAGTTCCTGAGATTATTTACTCTTGATGTTCCTTTGGTGCCATTTTCAATTTTCACTATAACCTTCTTTAATTCTAAACCTTAAATTTGGTGACTTTGTTTTAAAATTCAGACTGAAAATCTTAATTGTCAGATCTAACTAATATGCTCACAGAAAACCCGCATGCTGGCTTCAGTCTGCGCCATCAAATGCTGTTGACCAAAACAAAATTGTTTTCCATTGTTTCTGAAAGATGCTCGGGCTTTGACAAACCTCCTGGGAGAAAGAGTTTGGTGACTCAAGGATTATTTTTGTTTGCAATGGGAGTTGCTGGGGGTGGGGAGTAAATGTTAACAGGGTTCTGCAGCTGTGGTCTCCAGGGCCAACCTTGCCCTCCTGAGTGATTAGAGGTGGTAAAAAACTGTGTGGATGAGCAACGTTTGTGCATTCCTCCTCACCCCCTGTACCTCTTGTCTAAATGGTTTTCTAGCAAGCTTAGTTGCTAACCGGGGGCGTTATCCAGTTAAGGTGTCAGTGCACAGCAGGGCTTTCCCCCTCCTTCCCTGCATGCACCCTGCACCTTCCCCAAATCTGCTCCAGAGTGTTGGAGAAGCACCTAGAACAGATTTGGGGAGAAGCCTGCAGCAAAAGTGGAAATCCTTGTACTGATGGAATGCGTTACTCAGCTGCACTTTAGATACAACCCCAGGAGTGAGCAGCTTTTACAGAAGGTGTACTTTGAGGTGACTTCTGTTTACATTCTCAAGTGTGTCCTCAAATTAGAACACGTTGAGTTCCTTCCTGTTATCCAGTTGCTAATGGCCTTATTTTGCAGGCATTCCGCCCTTCTAATTAAACTGTTTAGAGGAAAGCAAGGCATTAAGCCTGAAGTTCAGGTTGCTCTGCTGAACAGAACTGACAGAATTTCTTTAAAAAGCAGAGACAATTTCCTGTTTGCTTGCTGGCTTTGCTGATTCCAGCAATTGTGAGGGAATTATGTCTTGGTCCAAACTTTTCACGTCGTATAATTTATTTCCTCATCACTTTGGCGGCTTGTGTGTTTTGATCCTAGGAAGAGAGACAATTTTTATATTACAGTGTGAAGTTGTGTTTTCAGAAAAGAGCTGAGAGGAAGAAGTCTATAACTTGTCTTGCAAAGCAAAAATGGAGTACTGCACATTTCAGGCTCGGGCAGGCAATTACTAGAGATGCACAACCTGATTGTTTGAAGTGAATGAAAAGCAATTGAGAGTAAATCAGTAATTCTTCCAAATCGTTGTTTCCAGAAGATGTCACTGTTAGGCAGGCACTTGAAAAGATTATCTGATAAAAGCTAGTGGTGAAAGAGCAGCAACTTAGGCAGACTAAAATAGCTGGCTCATTAGGAAAGTTCTGCTTCGCAGTTCTTACTGAGAAATCGTTTGAACTTATTTAAAGGACTTCTTTTTTAAAAAGCAGTTGCCTCTAATAACAAAACCGAGACAACATTTCTGCTTGTATTAAAACATTTTCTAGTTTTAACCATCTTTCCTCTCACAATTCTGTGCAGGCGATGTTCCTCCCTCCCTTTTATGTTGAATATTTCTGACATAAAAGAGAGGAATGAGCGATAAAGAAGGGTTGTTGGGGAGGAAGTAAGATATGAGATGGAGAGTATACTGTAAACTACTTGGTTCTCCGGGGAAACATCTCCATACATTTTTTATTTAATTCCTCTGGATTTTATTAACGTCCTCTTGACCACCACCCCTTTTTTTTACTTCTATGCCTCTTTGGCTGTTAGTCATGCCTGAAAAAGAATGGCGTATAACTGGAAACTGCAAGGGTGTATAACTTAAAATTGCAGTTAGAGCTGTTGCCAGACTTCCAATGGGCTCCCTGCCCCTGCTCCCCTGGCTGGAAGCCAAGGTTGGTTTGTGAATGGTGCCCATAGCCTGCCACACAGATCCAGGGGTGAGTGAGTGGGCAGCAGGTTGGGCTGGTGAGCCCTGGTGCCCGTGGCCAGAACCCATCCTGGTCAACCACTGGCATCAGGCCTGATTGCAGTAGAAAAGAGGAAATTACATAGTTCATTTGTTCAGGGTGAACTGGGAGGACACCTTTGGCTTTTTTCTCTAGAGCCATTCTTCCTCTTTCTTGCCCAAGTGAATGGCCGCAGGTCTCTGAACAGCTAATTTAAAACTGCAGTATTAATAGATAGAGGGCACAATGCTAAGGAAGTAGCTGATGTTTCTCTGGGATCATAATTTGCATGAAGGAAAGCTACTGAAAAGTTTCTGTAAGCCATTTTGCTTTGTACCGAGTTAAAACACAAAACTTTACATAGTAAATTTATTCAACCTCATATTAAAACACCCATAAAATTAGACACACCTCTCAGTGTTTCTGTCCTGCTGTTGCAGGAGGGAAATTGGAGGTCTTTATGTATCCCTCCGTTGGAAGTGTTTGCTCACTTTTTATGCTGAGGCATACCTCAGTGTCAGTGCATTCATGTTGGATATTCTTGAACCCACACTGCCTTTTAATTAAGCCTTGGTTATTAAGGGCTTCTGTAGCCTTTGAGGCAAATGGCCTGCACAACAGCTTGTAAACATCTGACAAGGCGCTATTTAAGCAATTGGGGCAGTTAGAGTTTCAGCAACCCAAGCTAATGCTCTCTCCTTGCTAGGTACCTTGCCTGAACTGCCTTGTGATTTGTATTGTTGTATAAAAATGCACATGTCTTACAAGTGTATTCTCTCTCTCCCGCCCGCCCTCCAGATCTTTCCAAAGTGAAACTAATGCGTTTTGATGACCCTCTCCTGGGCCCACGCCGTGTTCCTGTGCTCGGTAAAGAAGATGCTGAGAAATCTCCCATTTTAGATCAAGCTGTCTTTCACATAGACCTTGCTGAAAAGCGGGTTCGTCTCACTGAGAATGGACGAACAACAGATATTGGGGATACGCTAGTCTATATCATTAATTAGATTTTTGCACTGAGCTGGGTTATGAATCTTTTAAACAACACGAACAGCTTTCAAGCGATCTAGTGGACCACAACAAATTTAATTTCTTGCTTGGGGAGTTGAAGGAAACTTAATCTTGCATGTAGATCAGGGTCCTTCATTTTTAAATGTGGTATAATAAATATATTTTCCATCCCCTGTGACTTTCTTTTGAAAATAATCTCACTGACCTAAATCAAGACAGTTCAGAAACACCTTTTTAAAAATGCATGAAAAATGACACACAAAAGAGTGTGCAATACGAACATCTTAGGGCTGTGATAGACTTCTGGTGTTCACGTTGGAATATTCAGAGTTGAAAGATGGTGGAGCCATACATGCATGTGGTTGCATTTCCTCAGCAGCCTACTTTATTAAAAAAAAAAAAAAAGGTAGAGGAAGGAGAGCAGTCTGGAGAGGCAGCAATTTCTGAGGAGCCATTCCACTGCTTGTGTTTTCCACCCTTGACTTCATCACTTTGTTCTTGCACCAGATCCATCCCTCTCTTGTTCTCTGGCCCTTTTTTGCAGTAGTGGGTGGGTTGGGGGGAGTCCCTTCTGGTGACTAAGTGAGGCATGCACAACTGCTGTGGCAGAAGAGGAAACTGTAGCAAGGCTCAGGAGGAGTTGGGATCAAAGGGAAGTCATGGGCTAGATGAAAAGGCTCCATGGGTCTATTGTGCTCCCTGGGTCAGCAGTTCCTCATCCCTGTAAGGTAAAGGTAAAGGTACCCCTGCCTGTACGGGCCAGTCTTGACAGACTCTGGGGTTGTGCGCCCATCTCACTCAAGAGGCCGGGGGCCAGCGCTGTCTGGAGACACTTCCGGGTCACGTGGCCAGCGTGACAAGCTGCATCTGGCGAGCCAGCGCAGCACACGGAACGCCGTTTACCTTCCCGCTAGTAAGCGGTCCCTATTTATCTACTTGCACCCGGGGGTGCTTTCGAACTGCTAGGTTGGCAGGCGCTGGGACCAAACAACGGGAGCGCACCCCGCCGCGGGGATTCGAACCGCCGACCTTTCGATCGGCAAGCCCTAGGCGCTGAGGCTTTTACCCACAGCGCCACCCGCGTCCCCCTCATCCCTGTACGGCACCATAAATCCCATCAACTACCTGTCTACTCTTTCCAACTCTATAACTGAGGATGGGAAGCTGTGTCTGACCAAGCTGTTCCATAGCTGGATAACTCTAGCAAGGCACGGTCTCCACTGCATTCAGTCTACAGTGCTGACCTGGTTCTATGGTGGTACTGTGATATTAGTGTGTTAGAAAGGGGAGGTGATGAAGGTAAAGTTGGGCATTTCACAAGAACATGTTTCAGTTTTATTTTACTTAAATGGGGTACTTTTCCTATTTCCAAAGCATCGTACAATTTTACCAATAAGTTGTACAAGTAAAATACTTATCGCCGGCAGTGGCAAAAACTGTGCTGAAAACAAATAAGACTCAAAACACTAATTGTGGTGCATACTTTCATTTTAACCTGGCACTTAATGTTATCAATCCCAGGTCTGATCTGGGTTGGTATTACTCTCCCTAAATTCCACCTGCATCACCTTGCAAGGCAAAAGCACCTAGAAGAAGATGATTGATTGATGGTGTTTTAACTCTACCACAGTGACAACTGGTGTGCTGCAGCTTGGGAAGCGGAGTTGGTTTGAAAACAAAAGTTGGAACTTTCTCCAAAAGCTCAGAAGCCATTCTAAAGAATGCCTTTGTAAGAAAAAATGCATGTGGTAGTCAACATCACAGATAAAAGCCGGTGTAACAAACCATGATGTTCATCTACCAAAATGTCTGATTTGGAATCAACGTAAAATGCTTTTCACAAACACTTCTTGAATTGGGAGTTTATTTCCTGCTTCCAGAAATTGTTTGAATGTTTGAAGGTGGATACTCGGAATCGCACCCTACAGTCTTCCTACAAAAACAAAATTCCTCATACCTAGGAAAATCTTGCTTTGCCTTTTCTTTTATGTCAACTCCTTGGGAGTCAACATAGTACACCAAGAGGAGGAAAGGTTAAAGTAGGATTATGTGCACCCCATCAGAAGATGCTTTCCCATTGTTTGCCATTGCAAGGCAAGCCCACTTCTTTGCCTTTGTGGGTCTGTTGATTCATTGATCTTCCATCCTCAGAAGCGCAGCAGGCATCTAAGTTACTTACTAACCAGTTCCTTTTTCCTACTCCAAAAAAAAGGAGACGAGTGGGTAAAGGCTACATCCTCTCTTTTCTCCTCTTTTCAATACTTTGATCATGCTCTCTGCAGCCAGCCAGGCTGCCTCCCAGCATCTCTCTAACTATAGCATGCCAGCACGAAAATGAGCAGTTCTAACTCTGCAATTATGCTGTCTGCTGAATGCCTGCCTTTGCGGCAAGAGGAGCCCAAACTGTGGAGGGAGAACAAATTACAGCCAGGGCAGAAGGCTAACTGCGCCCTGTGGCTTGAGAGAGCTGGCAGAAACAGAGGTGGCCTTGGCCCAGGTCCCCTGTTGGCACACATAAAACTCGGAGAAAGGCAGCACAGATTGTCAACCCAGCCAAGGGAACCAACAGGCAGCAGCACCATTGTTTTGCAGATGATGCTGTCTGCAAGGGAGGGAAATACTTTTAAAAGGAGGGAAAGGGTGGCAATGTGCTAACCTAGTAGCCACAGGTATTACAATATGTACAATTGTGGCTGTGAAAATTACTGCTTTTTTCAGTGTATAAGATGCCCCCATGTATAAGACACCCTATTTTTTTGAACCCAAAATTAAATCAATATTTTAAAATAGGGTTGCCAAGTTTAGGGTTGCCATATTTCAAGAGCCTGAGCCCAGCCACCCACACCTGAACCCGTATGCATTCACCATCTGTGTATAAGATGACCCCCAATTTTTTACTATATTTTTTTTTAGCAAAAAACATACACAGAAAAATACAGTATATCTAATTAGACTCCTGCACTGTCTCTGCCCCCCACCCACCACTCCACTACTGCCTGTCTACACCTTTGGATGCTCTGAAGTTTGACCTTGTCAGAATGGTGTCAGTCCCTCTCTGTTTGCATTAGCATTCCTGCGCAGCCTGTGTTACTCCTGATTCTCTCTTTCCCAGTTCCTCCGGGGCCAGGCCAGCTCAAGAGCTGTTCTGTAAGTCATTAACGGGTCATAGTGCAAACCGCGTTCCTGTTGTGTAGCTGCGGTGTGCAGTGGCCGGTGGGAACAGTCGACATGGTATATTTACAGCAAACAATATGTGCTACTGCCAAATGGCTTGCTTGTTTTCCTTAACATACAGAACAATTACTGGCCTTTGCAACTTTTAAAAATGTGAATGATTAGAGCAGGGGCCAAGTGCGGACCTCTGGGTCTCTCCGCCTGGCCCTTGGTCACATCCCTCACCAGCCCTATTTCACGCCCTCAATTGTTTTCCATGGAACTATATAGTTAGAAGGGACCTCCAAGAGTCAACCCCCCTGCAATACAGGAATCACAGCTAAAGAATCCCTGACAGCCACCCAACCTCTGTTTAAAAGCCGTAGTTCATTCCACAGATCTTAATGTCTTCCTAACATTTAGTTGGAATAATAGTAAATTCTGTGTGTCTAGAATGTGCCCTTGATCTTTGAGAATGCCTCTTGCTTGCTTCAATGCAATATGGAGAGGGGCATGTGAGTGCCAGGAAATAGCTCACCTGTAAATTTTATAATCCTTGCTTGGCTCACTGTGTCCACCATTGTCATGTGACCCATGGAAGATTGGCCGGAGGTTCCCTGCCCTCGCTTTTTGCCATTTCTCACTGCTCCTTAATGAAGCCTGTGGCAATGAAGAAAGCAATTAAAAATTACAAGGCATAAAAATAGTAAGGATATAAAAGCAAAAGCAATGAGCAGCAACAAAAACATTTCAATAAAGCATTTCATTGGAGAGAAGGCCCTGTCTCTTGTGCCCCAACATGAACCACTTGTTTACTCTGAGTAACATTTGCCATTTTATGGCTCATTCACCAAGCTGGGAGACACCCTTTTGGAACTCTTCACAATTTCTTTTAACAGTCCTGAACAATTTAATATACCGTATTTTTCGCCCCATAGGACGCACCGGCCCATAGGACGCATCAAGTTTTTTTGGGGGGAAATAAAGAAAAAAAAATTATTTCCCCCCCAGGCGCTTGTGGGGCCGGCAGCGGGGAGAAGCGCTCTTCTCCCCGCAGTCCGCCTTCAGACCAGGTCCGGGGACAGCGGGAAGACGCGCTGCGTCTCCCTGCTGTCCCCGGAGCTTGCGGGGCAGGCAGCGGGGAGAAGCGCTCTTCTCCCTGCCGCCCGCCTTCAGATCAGGTCTGGGGACAGCAGGAAGATGCGCTGCGTCTCCCTGCTGTCCCCGGAGCTTGCGGGGCAGGCAGCGGGGAGAAGCGCTCTTTTCCCTGCCGCCCGCCTTCAGATCATGTCCGGGGACAGCAGGAAGACGCGCTGCGTCTCCCAGCTGTCCCCGGAGCTTGCGGGGCTCGCGGCGGGGTCTCCCCGCCGCCAGCCTCCAAACCACTTCGGGAGACAGCGGGATGGCGGCGTTCCGCCTCCCTCTGTCCCCCGACCTTGTGGGGCTGGCGCTGGGGCTCTCCTGAAGCCTGGAGAGCGAGAGGGGTCGGTGCGCACCGACCCCTCTCGCTCTCCTGGCTTCAGTGAAAGCCTGCATTCGCCCCATAAGACACGCACACATTTCCCCTTCATTTTTGGAGGGGAAAAAGTGCGTCCTATAGGGCGAAAAATACGGTAAACAGCAAACTTGGTCACCTCACTGCTCACCCCTGACTCTAGATCACTTAAAAACACAGGTCCTAATACGGAGTCTGGGGAATCTTCTTTCTACATCCTTCCATTGGGAGAACTATTTATTTATTCCTGCTCTCTGCTTCCTGCTACTTAACCATTTCCTGACCCAGAAACTGGATCAGGCTTCATTCTACTTTGGAATCATAGCAAGTATATAGACATTTGTAGCAATATCAATATCTATTCACAAATAAACTGAATTCTAAGCTGTAGTGTTTATGGGTTGAGGTTTGTAGATAGTTTCTCCTCTCCCTAGAAGCAACACTTTCCCTTGTTTGATGTCTGCTTCCTGTAGAAAATTGGAATCCAGCAAGAAAAAGTCTAGAGTCAACAAGATAAGCAGGGGCAGACTAGACAACGTCTGGCAGCAGAGCGGGCTGCTTTATCTTTGTCATTGAAGAACCTGTCTTTGGATTAACACATAGAAATAAAGGGATGGGTTTGTATTGATGTTAAAAAGGGAAATTAGTACTTGTTGTAAAGGCTCCAAGGATTGTTATCTACTGTTCTGTTCATTTTGGACCCAACCTAGCAAGAGAAATCCGTGTTGTGCACGTCTGCTGCTAGGCAGGGGAAGGGGGGGGGGAGACCCATTTGAAATGGACCATTTCTTGAAATGCTTGAGCAGCGACTGAGAAGCTAAATGGACTGCTCTCTGTGTGTTTTATTGATGTCCAGGAGGTGGCACTGTAAGTCAGGAACTTAGCCCCTTGGAACTGATAAGATCTAAGGATGTGGGGGTGGGGAGAGAAGAGCGATATTTATTGGGGATAAAAATCTCCATGCGGTTTACAAAACCATTGACACTCTATTGGTCTGTCGGAAGAAATTGGAGTAGGTTCATTTTTAACAAGGAATAATCTGTCTGTCAACAAAGGTCCGTATAGTTAAAGCCATGGTTTTCCCAGTAGTGATGTATGGAAGTGAGAGCTGGACCATAAAGAAGGCTGATCGCCAAAGAATTGATGCTTTTGAATTATGGTGCTGGAGGAGACTCTTGAGAGTCCCATGGACTGCAAGAAGATCAAACCTCTCCATTCTGAAGGAAATCAGCCCTGAGTGCTCACTGGAAGGACAGATCCTGAAGCTGAGGCTCCAATATGTACTTTGGCCACCTGATGAGAAGAGAAGACTCCCTGGAGAAGACACTGATGCTGGGAAAGATGGAGGGCACAAGGAGAAGGGGGCGACAGAGGACGAGATGGTTGGATAGTGTTTTCGAGGTTACCAGCATGAGTTTGACCAAACTGCGAGAGGTAGTGGAGGACAGAAGTGCCTGGCGTGCTCTGGTCCATGGGGTCACGAAGAGTTGGACACGACTAAACGACTAAACAACAACAACAACAATCTGTCTGTCTGTCTGTCTGTCTGTCTATGCATGCATGCATGCATGCATACATACATACATACATACTGATGTAAAGTAAAATGAAGTGGATGAGGAAACAAACTTGTTTTATACTCTAGAACTATTTGAATGGGAAGAAGCAGCCAAAGTCCAGAGGCAAGAGGGATGGGCTCTGACATAGTGGCAGCAGGCAAGAATAGGCAGTGACAGTGCCGATTTCCTGGTACTTTTCCTGTTTTCTCTTTTTGTCTTTTTTGGGGGCTGCATTTAAAAAAAGAATTGTGCACATGTGCGCTAGTTTCTGTCCTCTCTTCTAGGCCTTGTTTTATAAACAAGGAATACAATCTATCAAAGCAATGAATTGCAGGGAAACCCCATTGCAATGAATGGGATTTCAGTAAGTTGTGGCTAATTTCCATCCCACTGCTCTCAATGTGACTTGATTGCCACTAACTCCTCGTGTGCTTGTGACCTAAATTTCTGAATGGTAGGTAGGAACACTGACTCTAGCGCACATGCATATACAGACAGCCTCTTTCCCATTCATAGAGTGTGACAATAATGAGGAGGGGTCAGACCTAGCATGCTTGTTTCTGCAGCCTCCCCTTGCTTATTTGATTAGTACACCGTGATAACACTTGAAGGGGGCTCATGTATACAAAGTATTTGTGAAGAAGAGAGGAAGACCATGTTGACCCTCCTCTTGGATATCTATGCAATTCAGTGTGATGTCTGTGAAGCAGCACTTATGCATGTTCATTTGGATGTGTATAGGTGTTCCATGCAATCTCACAGAAAGTCTGATTGTGTGCGGTGCCTAAAGGCATTCAGCCAACCTTGCACAGGTTTCCCTTGGCATACAGCATGCAGTACAAGTTGAAGAAAAACAAATACCGGTACATTTCCTTCTCCTGAACTTCTAGTTAATGCATGTGTCAGTTTAGACCACATGAGGGCACTGTGTCTGTAGTGATCAAACCAACACTTGTTTCTATGCCTCTCTGTTTAAGTTAATTCCAGCTCGGCCATCTTGGTTTGTTGTCCTCTCCAGACAAGGTGTCTGCTATTTTCTCTCTTATCCCCACTAAACCTGTAAATAGTTCCTGCATGCATAAAGCCTTTAAACTCCATAAATTGTAAATGATTCCAATACAATTCGCCCAAGCTGCAAGGTCTGCTAGCTGTATACAGAGAGAGGTTGAGGACACAGGGGCTGTGCATGCATCATATTAGAGGCAGGACCCAGTAACGAAGTTCCATGTCCCACACATACATTCAAGAGAGCTAATGAGTCATGATATGGGGGCAGGTTCAGGCAGTGAAATAAAGTAAGAAAATAAAGAGATGCCCCTACTGTCATCTTTGAAACATTAGTGGATATGTAATTACATTATATTATCTTATTTTCTCCTTTAAATTATGCAATGGTAGGACACATTATTATGGGAACATTGGGCTCTTTTAAGGCTCCCCAGTTGGGGCACAGCTCTTCCTAATATAGAAGGGTTCAGGCATACTGAATGGAGTTATTCCAGGGATACCTGAGCTAGCAGTTTAGCTTTGAGTCATCTGTAAAGAGAAGCTGGCTTGCCATTTCTACTTAATATACACCCCCTTAATTTCTTCATTTTCAATTCCTCCCTCCTTAATATGAAATTTTATCTTGTCTTCATGGCTTTGTTAACTTGGTTTTCTAATGTTGCTTTTCTAGAGTTCTCTGATTAGGCTTCTGAAAGGCTGGTAACAAGCTGCAAGTCCTAAAATTGGATCAAACACCACATTGAAAAAGTTTCTCAATTTAGCCAAACACTGAAGCTTCACACAGTTGCATTTCCACAATTTTGACATTTTAATATTAAGCCTGATTTTCAACATTTTGCAACTTTATATTTTAAAGATTAGAAGGCAGAACAATAAATAAACCTTGCTGAGTGCGTGGTCTTACCTTGAATTTTAATCTTAGCTCAGGTGTCAAAAACTTTAATATTCCAAAAACCTCCAAGTGGGAGTTATTAAACACTTAAAACAAAAACACAACCTAAAACCAGTAAAGCAACAACATAAAACACAAAACTTTAACTACAGTGCCATATATATCTCCCTTATTTATGCAATACTTTTTTCAATATTTCCATGCTGCTCAAGAACAAATGTTCTCTGGGCAGATTACCAGCAAAAAATGCCTAAGGAGTCTTGCCAGCAGAAACCCTGCAGGAGGATGTCAGCAATTGGGCTTTCCCTCTCTACCCCCCTGCAATACCCCCTGGCATAATTGCTTTTTGGGGTGCGGGTCAGGACAATCTCTAGATGCATCTCACATGCGGGGAGGAGAGGGGGTTCTTCCATCTGGCAGGCTGGAATGCTTGAGCGGGAAGAATGTATGTGCACTATTTTGATTGGAAATTAAACCCAAAACAAAATGAAACCAGCAGCACAGAATAACGACACAATAGCTCCAAGAAGCACCAAATGATATTTAAGATTGCAGCAGATGAGATGCACTGGTAGATATAGAGTCAACACTGGGGGGAAAATCTCTAGTAGCCATCAATCCAATTTCATCCGGCGGTGGTTGCCACCATGAGAAGGAACATTTAGCATTTCTACAAACAATGTACACCATCTCTACTACAGACAAAGACAGTATCATCAGAGCTGGCCCACCCATGAGGCAAGACGAGGTGACCACCTTAGGCGGCAGGGTCCACTGGGGCAGCAGATCCCAATGTTCACCTTTCTTCCCCACCTTGTTCCTGCTGTAGGTCTTCCCTAACCCCTTCTTCCCTGGCAGGGAGCGGGGTGCCATTTTGGAGTCTGCCTTGGGTACCAAAATGTCATGGGCTGGCTCTGAGTATCATACCACTTTGAGCAGTCGGAGTGGTTTAACAATCAATCAATAGGGGTATCCTAACAACTCTCAGCATCCTTAACAAACCCCTGTTCCCAGGATTCTTTCGGGGAAGCCATGGCTGTTTAGAGGGTTATGATACTGCTTTAAATGCATAGTGCAGATAGGGCCCTATTTGAAAACAATCTTCTGTCATGCATCTCCATATTTTAGTGTTATGTAAATCTACTAGGATCTGTGTTTTCATGCAATAAATATAATTTGGTTGGAGAACTGCATGGCAAAATTTAGAGAAGCACAAATTTGGGAGGATGTATTTGTTTATATATTGTTTTGGGAACTGAAAATTAGATATGATCACATTTTAATGTGAAGCAAACCACATTCTCCCCTATTTCTTATCTGCTGCAGCCGATTGTTCCAAACAGATTTGACAGAACGTCATTTCCCATGTATATCCTTCTAAAATATTCTAAAGATGGTCTATCTATCTTTAAATCAGCAAAAAATGCATGCAGTAAAATGGGTGTTACTGGGGTGTTTGCAGTTCACAACAGTAATCTATAAAAAGTTAATTTATTGTGACACTAAAATGAAGAATGCTGTGATGTCATCAGTCTTGTGCAAACATTCTAGAAACTCCCGTTTCACTGTTCAGTCAAAGCTACTGCCTACTTCCTTATTTCCAATGGACAAGCTTGTAGGCTACTGCTTTACTACAGCTGACAAAACCCCATTGTCTGAGATTTTACCCTCCTCACTGGCTCTTCCTTTGCCAGCATCTGACAGCTGGAATGGCTCCTTGCATATGATGCCGTAAGAAATAAACTAGCTATTTATTTGTTTGGGAAGCACGGTTGGGCCTGCATTTGAGATGGTCACAGCTGGTTTCCCTATTACATGTGGAAATCTGTCTGAAGCCTGGATAACTGCTGCCAGCCAGTGTAGTAGACAATTCTGAACCAGACGGAGCAACGTTCTGGTTTGGGCTAAAACCATTTATGCTGTTCCTTTCCATCCTCTCTACTGCTGAGCTCGAGCAGTTCTTAAGATAAATACCGTACATTGAAACTGTTGGTATAATACTATGGAAATGCTTTTTCTTATTTGTGAAATCAAAGCTTTAACACAAATCAAAGCTTTTTCAAAACAAAACTTAAAATTTAAAAATGCTTAATTCTGTATAAAAAAAATAGGCTAATTTACACAAAGCATTTAAAGCAAATTAATGCTAGGTTATATCATATATTGTCAGGTTCCTAATGGATTATTTGGTATAGTTTTATGCCACCTTTCATCAAAATTCTCCCACCACAATCGCATTAGATTCACAGCAGACCTCTAAGGAAAGTTAGTCCGAAAAGGGAGCAAATGGCCCCAGTGAGCTTCATGGCAGAGCAGTGGCGTAGCGTGGGGGGTGCCAGGGGGGCCGGCCGCACCGGGCGCAACATGGGCGGGGGGCGCGCTCGCACTAGCAGCTCTCTGCCCCTACTAAAACCCACGGGTTAGGGAGCCCGCGCTCGCTCGGCTTGGCGAGGAGGTCGCGGAAGGGGGAGAGCGAAGCCTTCTGCCACAGGCAAAAAAAGGAGAGGAAGCCGGGCGGGCGGGCGGGCTGGCGGGGGTCTGGCTGCGCCTGCTGCTGCCGTTGCCGCTGCTGCCGGGCTTTGACAGCTTGGCGAAGCGGAGGGAGAGGAGCTTTATGGTAATTGCAGCTCTCTCTCCACTGGCTGCCTGGGTAGTGAGCCGAGCCGAGCAGGGAGTCTGGCGAGGGGGCGGGAAGAGACTTTCCCCCCTTTTTTCCACCTCACCTGGTCAAAAAGGAGAGCGGAGTCTCCTCAGGGCGCCCTCAGGCAGGGCAGGGCAAGGCAAGGCAAGCAGAGCGAGGAGGAGAGAGAGGGGAAGGGGGGGGGGAGCAGCCAGGAAACGCCGCGGTGTGGAGGAGGAATCAATTAAGGAGAGAAAGCGAAAAGCCTTGGAGAAAGGGAAAAAAGGAAAGAAAAGAGGCAGCTCCAGGAGAGCGTGGGGGAAAGAGAAGCCTCGCTGCTGCTGCTTGGGAGAGTAAATTACTGTACTTGCCTTGCCCCGGGTTAGGGGGCGCAAATTACTTGCCTTGCCCCGGGTGCTGATAACCCACGCTACGCCGCTGTGGCAGAGTGTGGATTTGAACCTGCATCACCCTGGTTCTCTTGTCCTTCTAACACCTGCAATACGCAAGCAACCCCTTCCTCTCCAACCATTTCTCCTCAAGGACAAAACCAAAGAGGGGCCCTTCCACAACTACAGCTCCCATCATCTGACTGTTGACCACGCTGGCTGAAGCTGCTGTGAGTTGCATCCCAAGAAGATCTGGAGGGCCAATGGATGTCCATCTTTACACTAGACAAACTATGCCTGAACAAGGACTCTGAGCACAAGTAGAGGTGCCACACTTGCCTGGTCCCTGAATACTCCATCCTTGCCATAGTCTTGTTGCTGAGCAACAATGTGCAGAGCTCAGTGGAGTGGGAGGCCAGCCAATCAGAAGAGTCTCTGAGGTGTACTTGCCTGGAGGTAGAGTCAGCATCCAAAGTCCAGTCCAGTCCTAGGGTCAGGTGGACTGCAATCCACAGGTTCACGGATCAAGGGTAAAGATGAACAGGAAGCGGCAAGATAGGAAATACATGTGCTGTTTCCAGCATCTGACTGCTGCTGGAAGCTCTGCTTAAGAAGGCTGGAGCCAGCTGGTTCTCATCAGTGCCTTCTCCTCTGTGTCCTTGAATGCTGATCAGCTGCAGGTGGAGTCATTCCGCCTTCTTCCCCTTCAGGGTACTGTTCAGCAGGTGAAGCTGACTCCTGGCCCATGACAGCCTCCAACATTCACATGTTGAGCACATTCAGCTGAACGCACTTAGAAGCCTTCATGGAATCGAAAGCCTTGATGTCAAACAAATTTAAATCAAGAACCCTGGTAAATTTATTCACTTATAATTCCCATTCAAGGGACATGGATGGCGCTGTGGTCTAAACCACAGAGCCTAGGGCTTGCCGATCGGAAGGTCGGGGGTTCGAATCCCCGTGACGGGGTGAGCTCCCATTGTTCAGTCCCAGCTCCTGCCAACCTAGCAGTTTGAAAGCACGTCAAAGTGCAAGTCGATAAATAGGTACCGCTGCGGCGGGAAGGTAAACGGCATTTCCGTGTGCTGCTCTGGTTCGCCAGAAGCGGCTTAGTTATGCTGGCCACATGACCCGGAAGCTGTCTGCGGACAAACGTCAGCTCCCTCGGCCTATAGAGTGAGATGAGCGCCGCAACCCCAGAGTCATCTGCAACTGGACTTAATGGTCAGGGGTCCCTTTACCTTTAATTCCCATTCAAACCTTGTACAATGTTGGATGTTCGGAGGTGAAATGCTCAGTGGCTGATACATGCAAGGTCAGTCAGTGGTGGTGCATTTTGCTCATGTTTACATTCCCTATGTGGGTTATCAATGTCTGAAAAGGCTACACTTCCTTAAAAATATGAAAATGGCTAATTGGTTTCTGACAAAAACTCTTTATTATTTGAGAGACTACCTTTTCTCTTGTATTCACCCTTCATTTAAACAATTTCTATAACTAGAGATAAAAGACAGAAAAGATAATTGGTGAAAACCATAAAACTAGGCTTCAGTGGAATAAAGAAGTTTTCAGTCAGTGCCGGAAGTTCGACAGGGAGGGCGGTTGTCTGACCTCAACTGGAAGGGAGTTCCAAAGTATACGGGCAACCAGTGCAGGTTTCTGAGCACTGGGAATATGTGCCAGTGCTGTATACCCGGTAGATCATGGTGGCTTGCAGGAGAGTTTCTCTTGCAAGTTGCAAAGACCCCAGAAGCTCCCTCTGCAGTAACTGTGAGCAGGGTCTTCAGTGTAGTTGCCCCTGCTCTGTGGAATAGCATTCTTGTCAAAATATGGAATGTCTGCGCTTTCAGGAAACAACTGAAAACATTTTTTTTCTGGCAGGCTTTCCTAACTGGATAAATGGAACTTGACCATGGGGGTCTATTTTGTAGTGTTTTACTTTTGTTTTAAATGCATTTTTAAAAATGCATTTTTTGATGTTTTTAATGGTATGTCACCTTGAGACGACTGTGTGGATGCTGATAGTAATATGTATCATGCCACATATGCACATCTGTTGTGGCATCATATGGCCCTCTGTAACTTTTCCAGCTACCCTTTTAAAGTCCCTGTCCAGAAGATTCCTCTGCTTATCTTAGTGCATACACATTTTTTCACAGATGGCCAGGATATAAGTCAAGTCATTATCAGGCTGCAGTGTTTTGCACAAAGTTAATGTTCAAAAACACCAAGGTCTGTGTACAGGACTTCCCTCCAGAGTGTTATAGTTTAAGACTGAAAACTATTGGTATTGGCACATGAGGCAGCTACCTTGATTTAGTGCTACTTTGGGACGACTCTGTTCTTCTGCTGTGGTGGGAGGGTGGGGGAAATAGTCCCTGCAGGGCACTGGAGTGTCAGTTTAACCATTGTGATTTACAGAGATCCTGCAGTTGTACAAAAGTGCCAGAAAAGACAATTCAGGGGGAAGAAACTAGAAAGAGAGAGAGAGAGAGATCATTTTGCAGGAATGCCAGAGGAGTTCAATCTCAATTTTTATTAACCTCCTTGAAGTTTCTGCACCTCCACGATCCACTCACAAAAGAATTTGGGTGCCTCAGTTTTTTAAAAAAATGCTTTTGGTGATTTTACTGGGAAGGAAAAGTTTGCAACTGCAGGGGTAGTCTTTACTGACCCCAGTATCTTGGGTGGGGAGCAGTTTTCTGCGCTAGGAGCCTTCATTTCATTAGGTTAATGGCAGCCACTGAGCAGGAACACACAGAGAGGGCAAAACATTTGCCTATGCAACTCCAGATACTGGTAACGCAATCTGTGGGAATGCAATTTTTCAGGGCCCTGTCAGAATTTATATTGTGCATTTGTGATGATTTGTGTTCATGACAGTATTGGGGTAGGTATATGTGACCCCACTTTCCATACTGTTTGCACCTGCAGCGGTTTCAGGGTGAACATGCTGCTTCATTTCCAATCCGTGCTTGCCCCACAAATGTTCCAGTTTAATTTTTGTCCTGCTTCTGTTACA
Source organism: Podarcis muralis (assembly GCF_964188315.1). Taxonomy (NCBI): domain Eukaryota; kingdom Metazoa; phylum Chordata; class Lepidosauria; order Squamata; family Lacertidae; genus Podarcis; species Podarcis muralis. Next base: position 53,721,879 of record NC_135656.1, read on the forward strand.
CTATGGTGCTCCTCCAGGTGGTAATAATGCTATAACATTGGGGAGAACAAAACTGAAATGATATGTGGCCAGTCCTGTAAAAATCCATCACCAATGCACTATTATTGTGTCAATGACATGTTGAAGAATGCACCCATTTTTAAAAATGCGCCAATTTGGTGGCTCCCTCTGCTCTCTGCTTCTGCTATTTTCTAGTTACCTTGTCCCCTCACTCTGACTGCAGTGAAGATTAAAGAGGAGTCGCCATTTTCAGCTATCATCTACGCTTCTTGAGCCATTTCTCTGTTGTTTCCCTAATGGAAGATTCCAGTTAGAGCGACAATTGAAGAACATCTGCAATCATTCTGGCAGGCCCATGCACCCTCTCCTGTCCAACTCCCCAATCTTTCAGGAATATAGAATGGAATATATACATATATTAATCGTACCATTCAAGTAAATTCCCAGGATGCGTCACAATAATAAGTCAATTTTAACAGCAAATCTATGTGACATATCACAAATTGCTTTTTATACACGCCTGAGTTTCAGAATAGATTGATTGTGTAACATGGAGGACTACTGTCTAGGACAAAAAAAATCCTCCAAAACTACAAAGGCCTGCTGGGTATGCCCCATGGGGTCAGCACCCCCCTCCTCTCTGATGCCCAGGCCCTTCTTTGGAGGCAAAACTGAGCAACAGAACAAAGCCCAGTAGATAAGTCACATCTGTGTGTACACACACACACACATCTTTCAAAATACCATTAAGTCCTCAATCCTAGTTAAAACGAATTTCTTGAAAGACAGAGAATGATGCCAATAAGCTGGGAAGGGTAAAAATGCAACTTTGAAAGAAAATCCACACGGGCAATTCACATTCCCCTACCTTTTAAAACTATAAATCATTTAGCGCATTCACTGTGTTGCTAGATTTGTGCTCTGAACAGTTGGCTGTTGTTTTTAGCATGGAAAAGGAAAATTACCATTAGGCAGGTGAATACAGAAAAATGTACCTAGTTTGTATATTTGTCCTTCAAGTGCTTTGATCACGGGTGATTTCTTTCTTCACTAGAGACTAAAGGGCACCGACAATCAGGCACTTTTATTTATTTATTTTTGTCTTTTGTAGTGAGCGGAGGGTGGGAAACAGTATTGACACAAACAGGAAGAAATTGAATTCGCAAAAGGGGGGTGATTGCTATAAAACAAAGCAAATGGGTAGCACTAAAAAAAGGAATCTCTTTCCTCCTGCCTCTTTCAGACTAAAGATGGTGAGGTTTATGAGCTACCTTGCTGCTAAACCCCAGGGTCCCTGTTATTTGTGTATATATTATACATCCATCTTATTCTTTATTTCAAAAATCAGGAACAAAAACTCAAGAGGGCCTGTGACAACACAACCAACTCGCGCTAGTGGTGTCACAACCACCATCACAACCATCGTGCGTACTGGAGGCAACTGGTCCACTGGCCTGTTTGATGTCTGCAGCGACAAAAGAGTCTGTAAGAGTTTCAATTGCTTTTTTCAAAGCTGTATCCCAGGTGTGCATGGGAGAGATGAGGTTCTTTTTAATAGACTTACTTCAAGACTGGTGATTGAAGAGCTTCATCCCATAAAACTTGCGGTTGAGCTAATGGAGTTGAGATGATATTGGAGGAAAAAAGAGTAAAGGGCTGTCCTTGGATCCTTGACCCAGGTCTGCCTGTATCCTCATCTACTGTGTTTTATAACAAACTACCCATCAGGAAGCAGGTTGCTTGCTCTCTTATCAAGATATTGTTGTATTAATATTAAACCTGATTTTCACTACTATGCTTCTGAGAGATAGAGAAGGTCACATTAAGGTTTCCTTAACAACCATCTGCAACTCCGGGGAATGATTGTGGAGTACAAATCATGTGGGTTATCCATAGATTAATGGTGGGGGACACATTGCACTCAGCTCTCACCTGTGGCTCCTAGGAGCTATCAGCATGTGACAGCGGCTACACCCTGGGAAATGGCTTTGACTAGCTGACTAAACTAGGTGAGGGTAGCTGATGGGTCTCAAACCCTCAGTGAGTTAGGGACTTCCCCTGCGTGTGGAGACGGGCAGATTGAGCAGACAAGACTAATAGTGGGTCCAATGGTCAAGAAGGTGGTCTCTGCATGTGCTGTAGAGGGAAATGAGGGGCAGATGGGTCTTGTCAACCTGGGAAGGTAACCCATCAAGGAGAAGGAAAACTCTTATCTTAAACCTCCGCTGCCTTGCGAGATATCTTCAGGAGAAGAAATGGCTAAGGAGTAAAGCCTACACAAATCTGGAGTGGAGTTGCTAAGATGGTTGGTGTATGGAGGATTCCACCCTATGGTAGACAAGGAATTTGGACATAGTGACATGTGGGTCCCTTCTAACTTCATAGTATGAGCATACAGTTAACGCATACAGCTTTCGTCATGTGATCACATCCTTCCTGTGGTTGTGCTTAATGACAGGTGTGTGTGGTTCACTGTGCAGCTTGTGTCTGGAATGCAGTGTTGCAAGCCGATTCGGGGAGTGCTTTTGTTTCCCTCTGCTGCTGGGTTCCACCTTGGCCTTGAGAGTCGGCACCAGGGAGAGTCACAAAATACGTGTAAGTCCATGTAAGTCCAGCACCCACAATGCACAGTGTAGGAGTGGTGTGTTTCCTACCCCATGGAATTCCGTGTGTGTGTGTGTGTGTGTGTGTATGTATCTGATTCCAACAATCATGGCCTTTAAGACATCTCTGAAAACCCATTTTCTCTGGATATTCACTGAAAAGTATTGCTACATTTGCCGCTCCTGGGTTCTTGTTGGTTTTACCTCAGATTTCTGGGTTTTGTTGTGTGCCGACCTGTATTTTCCTATAGCTGGCTTCTCTTAAACTGCTTGCTTTATTGTAACTGTGGAAAGGACCATGGATCATGTGGCAGAGTACATACATGAAAAAGGTCCCCAGTTCAATCCCTGCCATCTCCAGGTTGGGCTGGGAATGCCCCCTGCCTGAAACCCTTGAAAGTTGCTGCCACCCAGTGTTGACAATACTGAGCTAGATGGACCAAACATATAAGGCAACTTCCTACGCTCCTGTTTTTAAAAATTATTATGAATGAACTTGTGTGTGTTCATAAGAATGTTCACACACAAATATATATAGGTATGCACAATTGTAAGTCACCTTGGCAGGGGCGTAGCATGGGGAGGGCCGGGGGGCCATAGACCCAGGTGCATGGTTTTGTGGGGGCACAAGCCAGGCACACCCATGCAGGGATCCCTGCCCTGCCTGCTACTCAGGGTCTCTGGGCCACTGGCAGAGGAAAGGGGGGGCGGCGGGAGCGCACCGACCCCGGCACCACCGGGGAGGGGGTACCATTGCAGCTGCCCCCTGGACATGTGCTGCACCCCCCCTACTGTGCCAGGCACCACGCTCCTGTGGGCGGCGTGCCACGGCCCTGGGACACGCCCCCAGGACGCACGCCAGCCACACACATGGGACACGCACCAGCCACGCCTTTGCCTGCTCTCTGCTCCCAGTGTCGGAGCATGCAGCTTCACCATTGCTCTGGGCCCTAGAGCCCAGCCTGGCCTTGCTGCTGCACCCAGGCCCCCTGCCCAGTGTTGGGGGGATGCACCCACCAAGGGCCACGTTGGTTGACCAGGCCAACTGTGTGAGTAGGCGGCACAGCATGAACCCTCCATGCCCCATGCCTGCCCAGCAGCAGTGAGGGTTCAGCTGGTGCGACAGGTTTTGTTCATCTTCTGCTCCCAGACCCTGGCCTTGCCGTGTGTGTGTGTGTGTGTGTGTGTGTGTGTGTGTACCCAGGTGCCAGTAAAGGATGCAATGCCACTGCACCTTGGCAAGGTTCTAGTCTTGAAAGGCGGCTAAGAAATATCTAGGAGCACAGAAAACTGTTTTATACTGGATCAGACCATTGGTCCATCTAGCTCAGTTTGTCTGCACTGACTGGCAATGGTTTTCCAGGGTTTCAGGCAAAAGTCTCTCCCTGCTCTACCTGGAAATGCCAGGGATTGAACCTGGGACCTTCTGCTTGCAAGGCAGATGCTCTATCACTGAGCTATGACCTTTCACAATCTGAAAGAAAGCCAAATCTGGGCATCAACACTTCTCCCTCTCCCCACTGTTGGAGGCCATAGCTGTAGTTTAAAATCTGTTGGCATGGCAGGGGGATCTTTAGTTTGCTAATGAATGACTTGAAATATTTTTGAGGGTGAAAAGTTCAGCATAAAATCTCTGTGCCTCATAGTACGCATCCCTCGCCTTTCCAAAACCACCACTGTTCCACTCTTTATGGGGAAAATATCTCTTATTCTGCTGGTGTGGTGCCTCCTTAAAGCCAAGCAAATGCATTAAACCTTTGGAATAGCCTTTTTTTTCTTAAGGAGAAGGCAGTGCTTATGTTTATAATGGCATGCCAAGCCAATACCCATATTTTAAAAGTAATGGGGAAGAGCAGCTCTGTTTTTCTTTGCTGTAGCTTCAAAATTGCACGACCCATTTTAAAATATCCCTTTGAGGGTGAAATATACATTTGCCCCATATTCAGGAAGAAGGAAGGGAAAAGAGGCCAGAAGGAATTGAGGAAACGTGGTGTATTTTCTCACATAGCTTTTATCCTGATAAGCAAAAGGCAAACGTTGTCATATTAATTTAACATTTTGTGGGAGTGTATTCTGTGGTGCCTGGTGCCTGTTGGATGGTGGGGCAGAAGATAGGGAGGGTAGGTGGAGCCAGAGCCACTGACAGGCAGAGCCCCTGACAAGATGGCCGCCAGGTGGGGGCTAGCTGAGAGCAGACTGATGCTGGTGGGGCAGGCCTCCATTTGCCTCCACTGGGTGCATTGTGAGGTTGAAAGTAAACCAGTTCTGGGATGTTTGTGGGATACTTTAGTTAGGATGTGTCTGTAGTGGAAATTCTCTACTCTTTGGCGAAATAAACTTGGAAGTTCAGAAAAGGCTATCTACCCAATGAAACAGGAGCATTTCCTTGGCAGTGTATCTTAGGCTGGGCTAAAGGCTGGAGTGCCAGGACTGAGTGCATGTGAAGTAGTGGAATGTAGGCGCAACATGTGCTGCATGAAGGAGCAGCACATCTCCACTGAAAGAAAAATGACCCTGGAGCTGCACCATTGCGCTCCTGAACAACGAGTATGTGGCAAACAGAAGGTTGCACCCCAGGGAATGAGGTAGAACCACCAGCACCCACCATATTGTGCCATGGACTTGATAAGGTCGCTGTGCATATTTTCACAGGGAAATATCTCCATCAAAATGAGAGCCAGTGTGGTGTAGTGGTTAAGAGCGGTAGACTGGTAATCTGGTGAACCGGGTTTATGTCTCCGCTCCTCCACATGCAGCTGCTGGGTGACCTTGGGCTAGTCACACTTCTCTGAAGTCTCTCAGCCCTACTCACCTCACCGAGTGTTTGTTGTGGGGGAGGAAAGGAAAGGAGAATGTTAGTCGCTTTGAGACTCCTGAAGGGGAGTGAAAGGCGGGATATCAAATCCAAACTCTTCTTCTTCTTCTTCTTTCCCATCAATGTACATTTCAGGAAATTGGGGTTGTGGTGGTGAGAGAAAAGCAGTGTGGAACAGAAGATGTCTCCTAGGTAGATGTGGGCATGGCATTGATTCTGCACAACCACTTCCCCCTTTAGCCATCAGCCAGTAATCAGCAAATGGCAACCAAATCAGCAGACATTCCTGCTTTGGCAACCCCCTGGCGTATATATACCAGGCCTCCTCAACCTCGGCCCTCCAGATGTTTTGAGACTACAATTCCCTTCATACCTGACCACTGGTCCTGCTAGCTAGGGATCATGGGAGTTGTAGGCCAAAAACATCTGGAGGGCCGAGGCTGAGGAAGCCTGATATATACTATGCGACACCACCCTCAGCAGTATGTTCTCTGTGGTTTAGAAGATACATTCTCTCACACTTTTTTCTCCAGCAGCATGAGGCTGGAAATCTAACTTACCAATCTGTCCTGCATTAGGCTGGGTGGGGAGAACCAGCTCAACTTTTCTGTCACTGAAAAGGAGGCACACTATAAGTGTTTGTCTGTGAGACCAAGGGCTGTAGTTTTCTTCAGGTTTACCTGGCTGAGCATAAACCCCACTGATCACAGTGGGATTTAGCGCTGAATTAGACACACACAGAATTGTGCTGCAGGGTTGCTGTTTTTATAGTCAACAGTGTCTGGTTGTGGGGCAGGGGTAGCATCATGCAGTTCAGAAACCTGTGCTGCCAGGGTGTGGGGAAATAGGGAAATGGCTTGTTGACTACCATTAAAAACACAGGTGTGATCTTCATTTCAGTGCTGGAAAATGTGAGGAAAGCCTTGATCCCAAGGTAGAAAAGAAAAGAAAAGCTGGGGTGGGAAAAGCACATGATCAGACAAAACATTATTGTGTGGGAAGATCACATAGTTATAACCATAAAAAAGAGAGATGAATGAACAAACATTTTTGCCTCACAGGGAATAGGATGTGGCTAATGATTGGCTGATATCGGTATCCCCAGTGCTTCTCAAGTGAAGAGGCTGCAACTAGTTGAAATGTCAGGAGCTGGGAAGCAGGTGTCAAGCTGGAAAATGAAAAGGCCAGTAGCCCTGGGAAGCCTCAACAGCACTTTGCTAGTCCCCACTCACAGGAGGGCTCTGCAGTTTAATGTTGTAGTTTTTAATTGTCACAGAGGAATGTAATGGGTTGGCAACATTGGGGTCTGGATTTTATGTATAAATGGAGTAAATGGATGATGTATGATATTGTTTAGTGTGGAAGAAACCCATGATTTCTGTCTCTCTCTTTTAAAAAAGGGTTGGAATCAGGGTGATGAGGTAGTGTACAGAGAGCCTAATGAGACCAGTGCTTAGTGACATGGAAAAATGGTTTCTCAGTCATCCTTGTGTGGAAAGGTTCTCTTCTTCTCCCCCCCTGCAGGGAACCCTGTGTGAAGACTGGATGGCAGTTCATTGTTGCTGGCCTTTTGCAGTCTGTCAAATGGCCCGGGAAATGAAGAGGAGACCTACATTCCAGGTCTACGAAATGCACACATCTCCTCCTCCTCCTCCATTTGAAGATGCCCTTGTTTGAAAACCTTCAGAGGTGATTGGCTCATGATGCTTCTTCCTCTTCCCCTTGCAATGACAAAATTGGTTATATTGTTAAATAAATAATGCATTCATGTGTCAGATCAAGTTTTTTCGCCTTTGTGTTTCCATGAGAGAGACACTGAGACACTTCCAACTGTTGGTCTTAATTTGTTTTATATTTGGTTGAAAAGGAAAAATATACTAGACATGGTAAAATAAAATAAAATATTCCCCAGATGCCTAAGATCCAGTTTTGGGATAAGTATTCTTTGGTGAGAGAGCTCCAGCAGAGAATTAATATCACAAAGCATGCAGCACAGCAATGTGTGGAAATATAGGCTGTTAGACCTTTAAAATATCCCCTTCTAAGTTGCTTCCAAAGTAGCATAGCATTTGCTAAGTTAAAAATGGTTTACTTACAAACTCTTGAAAGGTCTGATTCATGTTCTTTTCCATACAGCAGCAAGAAAAACAGGCAATATAACTTAGGTTCCAAAATGGTAAATATTTCTAAATTATTTGTATAGAAACACAATATAGTTTGCTTAAGCCATGCGGTCTAACCTTGGAGCATCCAGCTTAGACTTCCTTCCTGGTAGGTTTCACATGGTCAGAGAGAGAGAATGAAGAGTTTTGTAACCTGTTATGTGTGCCGGCATGGTTGCTTGAGAGCAAACAGGCAAGACTCCCCGTTGGTCTTTTCAAGGCTTTATTATCTGTCCAAAACGTTCACAATGCAGATCAACTCAATTCCATGTCTGCTCAGTCGCTAGCAGAATCTGGGAGTGGGCGGTCCTTAAACTTTCCCCAGCAGAGTAGTCTTTTGACCCCCATCCTATGCCTCCCCTCTCTGCGCGTAAACTGACTGTGCAAAGAGGGCGTGGGCAGAGGGAGACCTGCCTCCCCCCCGCTTTGTTCATGCTCGGTGCTGTGGCTCTCCATTGCATCCTCCGAGCCCTGCACCCCTTCCAGTGGCGTAGCGTGGGTTGTCAGCACCGGGGCAAGGCAAGTAATTTGCGCCCCCTAACCCGTGGATTTGCGCCCCCTAACCTGTGGATTTGCCCTAACCCCAGATGTTGCGCCTGGTGCGGCCGGCCCCCCTGCACCCCCCACGCTACGCCACTGACCCCTTCCCCACTGGAGGCGTGGCTTCCCTCCTCCACGGAGGAAGTGCTGATTCTCATGATCTTTGGAGGCTCCCTGTAACCCAACTGCCCTTCCACCTCTCGCCTCTGAGCTGATGACAGTTCCCTGACATAACCCTTCTTCCCAAAATGTGTGGATATGACCTAGCTAAGGGTTAACTCTGAGCTTTGTGGAATTCTGTGCCAGCTTGATTATATCTGTTTCAGTGATTATTTGAACACCAGCTTCATTTCAAGCAGGGGAGCAGCAGAGGTCAAGGCCTTGCTTATGTGACTTTGCCCTTCCCAAATGGTTAGTGGGTGGCACCTTCATTCAACATATTACTGTTCCTTTCCACCAAAGGTCCAGTAGTCACTGTTCCTCGTTCTTCTCTCTTCTTTGAGGAAAAGGCAGTTATTAAACCAGGAAAGTGGGTGTATTTTGCAGTCTTTAAAAAAGATCCATCACTGTAAAACGTGTCCACCCCCTCTCTGAACTCCTCTCATCCATCTTGCTCTATTTTTGGTCTTTCTAAGGAACCTATCACCATGGCATCAAAGCGCTGATGCATCCTCCACATGTAGTCGGCTTTAGATATCTCCTGCCCTGCCTCAAAATAGATGCTTTTTGTAGAACAGCATGGAGCTATTTCATCATCATTTTCTTCCCTTCTTCCTGCTTTTAAATTCATATGACTAGATGTAAGCAAAAAACAAACACCCCCCAAACCACAAGCATTTTCTTTCCCACCTGATTCTGCTCTTGCTGCCTGCTGTCATAAGGCAGTGGGTGGGAACACATTCGATGGCGTTCACATCATATGGGTGACGGTTGGACTGCACTCATCAAAGTTTCAGTATCCAGTTGAATTTTTTGACAGCGGAAAGTGGCACTTGTCCTATAGGCCGTATGAAATGTCTCTCATCTTTCAGAGTGCATCTGTGTACTGGTTTCAAGATAAGGAACCAATACACATCCAGCACACACCACACCCCTATGGACCGCAGCCCCACGCTCTGTAACTTCATCTTGCACTATCTATTCATGCATCCTTTGGGTCCAGGAAGCAGTTCTGAAATGAGGCACCAGAAAGTTACTGCCCAATGTGCTGAACCAGGAGTGCAAGAGCTTTTTGCTTGGTTGTGCTCCTAAGTGCAAGTGTGGTGGTCAAACTGGAATCATAAATGAATTCCCCAGGCATTTCTGATCCATGTAATCAGCATAGTAGCCTGTTTTCTTGTTGCAGATGGTGTCATCACAATGGCAGAAACAGCCAGCGCCAGTGCAGGCATGTTCTTTGTGTATTCGCAACATTGTGCCTGAACCGGAACACCTTTAGGGTGTTGCTGGTGATTTAATGTAGCTTATTATCTGTAGGTGCAGGGTAGCTGCCAGATGGTGTGAATGAGAACTTCCATAATCTCTGACCCTTGGCCATGTTCACTGTGGCTGATGGGAGTTGTCATCCAACACAGCTGGGGACCACCACGTCGGCTTAGAGTAGGAATGGGGATCCTTAACCCCCCAGATGTTGCTGAACTCCAATCTCATCGGCCCTAGCAAGCATAGCCAAGGGTTAGGGATTGTGGGAGTTGTAGCTCAGCAATATTTGGAAGGCCAAAGGTCCCCACACCTAGGCTAGAATTTGTAGAGACCTTGAAGTCCTGAGAACTGGTTCAATAGCTACCTGAGATTTAGCAAGTCTGCGCAATAAAGATGAGCAAGATGAAACTCATGGGTTGGGGTGTGTGTGGCTTTAGCTGGATATGCTCTGATTTTATATTTGATATCTATTTTAGGAGTTCTGGTTCCCTGCAAACCTTATATCTGTCCTTGAGAGCTTAGAAGTTTCTCAACACTTCTGAAAACTAAGTCCTCAGGGGCTTCTTTGAAATCTCTCAGCAGGAGTGGTTAAAACTGAGAAAAAGAGAGAGAGCTTAGTATATTTCTATTTAGCTATCTTATTTTAACCCCTTGGAATGAGTATGTTGCTGTAGGAAGTACTCCCATAATCCTTTTTGGCCTGATTCTTTTCCTGGAGGATAAATCTGAAGGTTAACTTTTTTCCAATTATTATTATTATTGCTTGCCTGAAGATACTGGAAAGAAATTTTCTGTTGAGTCCCTCACAACATCCCTCAGGATTGTTTGGCGGCCTTAGAAGCTGCTTTCCCCCTCTCCTTTCCAGGATGGAGAACCTGTGGCCCTCCAAATATTGTTGGACTATAACTTTCATCCAGCCCCTTAGGCAGCATGACCAATGATCAAGCACCCAACATCTGGATGGCTCCAGGTCCATCACCCCAGCTCTAGCTTCTCCCAATTGTCAGTGGAAAGTACTACATGAAAGAGATACCATCTTGGGACGGAGGGGAGGCAGGGCTTGGCAACACAGCCAGTTGCTTGTTCTTGAGCCATGCTTGCTGCTTCCATCGTATGGATATTACTGAGCAGAGTTGAGCAGCCTGTATGTGGATTGCACAAGTGTCAGGAATGTTGTTGCCCAGCAAAAAAACGGTACTAGCCCAAAATATTTTCCTGCTGGAAGAGAAGCCCAAAGAACACCCCCTGCCAGTTTTCCTCCCTGACCTGTTGTTGTTTCTTCAGTTTGTATCCCGCTTTTCCTCCCGAAGGAGCTCAGGGTGGCAGCTGCACAAATGCTAAAACAATTAACACATGTCTAAAATCATGTAAAAACTATGTTTATACAGATGCAGACTGGGGAAAATCTCGGCTTAAAAGGCTTGTTAGAAGAAGGTATTCAGTAGGTGCCAAAATATCAACAGAGGAGGCCCCTAATATTTAACAGGAGGGAATTTAAAGGGTAGGTGCTACTATGTTAAAGGCCCCAATTCCTATGCTGTGCAGAAGGGACATATTGAGAAGATGATATCTGCAGGAAGCCCTCACCTGCAGACCACAGTGATCTTTTGGTTATATATGTGCTGACACAATCTTTCATCCCTAGTTTACTCACTCTAGGTCAAGGCGCAACCCAATTGTGGCTTGTAACCCATCAGTAGAAGATGTATGGTGTTTACTATATAATTTGGACCAGCAACACCTCCATCCATCCTTATTCAAGATGTGTGGAGGTGTTGCTGGTCCAAATTATATATTAAGCACCATTAATCTTTGACTTTTTCAGCATCCTTGGGTTCTTGTGAAGGCAGCCATCCAGGTCCAGTTGCAAGAACTGGGTTTGAGATTTAGGAAACCTGTGTTCATAATTCTAGATCTGCCTCAACATGGAAAATAGCTCTGCTAGGATAAGTCACACTCATCCTCCCTTCTTATTCTGTAAAATGGGAAGAATCATGAGTTAACTTACGTGTTGGGAAAGTGAGATACTGAGCGTAAAGCACCATGCGAGTGAAAAACAGGGCATACATGGCACCAGTGTGGTGTAGTGGTTAAGAGCGGTAGTCTCACAATCTGGGGAACCGGGTTCGCGTCTCTGCTCCTCCACATGCAGCTGCTGGGTGACCTTGGGCCAGTCACACTTCTCTGAAGTCTCTCAGCCCCACTCACCTCACAGAGTGTTTGTTATGGGGGAGGAAGGGAAAGGAGATTGTTAGCCGCTTTGAGACTCCTTAAAGGGAGTGAAAGGAGGGATATTAAATCCAAACTACTACTACTACTACTCCTCTTCCTCCTCCTCCTCCTCCTCCTCCTCCTCCTCCTCCTCCTCCTCCTCCTCCTCCTCCTCTTCTTCTTCTTCTTCTTCTTCTTCTTCTTCCTCTTCTTCTAGCAATTCAGTAATCTGAATCGACATGGTGCGGCTCTTTCCTTAGTCTGCTCTATATTCAGGGGAAAGCTTGATTTGGGAAGGCAATGAGCTTTGTTTTCATATCTGCCACAGCACCAGCACTGAGCAGCTGCTTCCGATGAACTGGAAAGGTTTTTCTTTATTTTCAAATGACTCCTCTTGGCGGATAATTACAGTAGCATATAGTAAGCTAAAGCTTTCCCAGTGCCAGGGCTCCTGCTGCTTCAAGGCGAGCAATCATAAGGTTGTCATGGTTTTGCATCAGACCTGTCAGATCTTTGGCCCATGGGCCTCATCTGATGCAGCAAAACTGCCCTTCCAGCTCCGCAAACCCCGACATTGCCGAATTAGCCAGCTTTGGCTTTTGAAACAAGCACACTAATGCAAATGGATGAAAGAGGATTCTCCCCCCCCCAAAAAAAAATAATAATAATGCCAGCCCCACTTTTCCATGTATTTTTGTTGGTTTCCCGCAGCTGGCATCTACCCACCACTATTTTCAGTGAGCAGAGCATTTGCCAGTGGCTCCATCTGCATATTTTTTTCTTGAGCGGTGAATATTTTTGGCCTAAGTGAGTCTCATGAATGTGTATGCACATTATATATAGTGAGGAACTCAAAGTGACCCTCTCTCCCAAAGACCCGGTTTCGGAAAGAGTTGGATGCTTTTGTGGACACAGAGTGAAGGCTGAGTATCCCTGGTGCAGAAATATATTCTTATTCTTATTAGGTTGACCGAGATACATTCCGCTTCCAAAATATTTCTTAGCAATTGGGCTGTGACACCCTTTGTCCAGTTAACAAGTCTGTGAGTGTGTTTTTGAAAGAGCAAATGGCAGGGACGGGGGCCCCAGTCCACATCCTGGTGTGAGTAGGCGGGGGATTACAGACCTTTCCTCCTCATACATGATCCTGTAAGGCAGGGATGAGGGAACCTTCTTAAGCCTGATGGCTGTATTCCTTTGTGGTCAACCTTCCAAGGCCACATGCCGGTGCTGGGTGAGGCCAGAGGCAAAAATGGACAAGGAAACAAATGTACATGAAGAACGTTGGAAGCTGCCTTATACCGAGTCAGACCATTGGTCTACCTAGCTCAGTACTGGCTACTCTGACTGGCAGCAGCTCTCTAGGGTTTCAGGGTCTCTTCCAGCCCTATGTAGAGATGCTGGGGATTGAACCTGGGACCGTTTGCATACAAAGCAGATGCTCTGCCACTGAGCTACAGCCTCATCCCCATTTAACTTTGCCCAGTAGGTGAGTTCTGACGTACACCCCTCTCTAGCCTCCTGAGAAGCAAGAGTCATTATCAGAGTTCAAGGACACAGCCCACTCAGGAGAAATCACTCAAGGGTGCAAAGCAGAGTTGGTAAGAGGTGTGGCCTGAGGAGAAGATGTGGTGTGGGGAGAGTCTGAAGGGCTAGATAGAGAGGCTTAGAGGGTTGCATTCGAGGACCTCCCTGCTGCTGTAGAGGGATATACGCTCTCCTGCCAAACACAGCTGCATATGAAAGGCGTGCGCGAAATAGACCTGAAACAAATGTTGCTTAGCTAGAATCATCAGCCCCATTTATCATTTTGCTAGGGTGGCATTGTGGTCTCTTGGGCTTGTCGATCAGAAGGTTGGTGGTTCAAATCCCTACGACGGGGTGAGCTCCTGTTGCTCTGTCCCAGCTCCTGCCAACCTAGCAGTTTGAAAGCACACCAGTGCAAGTAGATAAATAGGTACCGCTGCAGCAGGAAGGTTAACGGCGTTCTGTGTGCTCTGATTTCCATCACGATGTTCCGTTGCGCCAGAAGTGGTTTAGTCATGCTGGCCACATGACCCAGAAAGCTGTCTGTGGACAAATGCTGGCTCCCTCGGCCTGAAAGCGAGATGAGCACCGCACCCCATAGTCACCTTTGGCTGGACTTAACCATCCAGGGGTCCCTTACCTTTACCTTACCTTATCATTTTGCTCTATTCCTTAAGCATTCAGTAGTTTGTGAACTTCTCCTCTGCACTCTGTATGCACCGGGAAGATTAAAGCATACTTGACTTCACAAAACGAACATGGGTAAATAAAAGAGCACAATTCTACAAAGGTCAGAAAATTGGTTCTGCAAGCAATATGGGGATGCATTTTGGCTCCGAAGGTAGGTTGCCTCCGAAATAGGGGTCAATGTGGCATTTTGCTACAAATGAAGATGAAAATGTGGTTGATGTTAAACCAATGGGTACTCCTAGCAACCCCTCGTTCTGATTCCAAATGAAAACTCTTCCCCTCAAGTGTTGTCCAACCTGGCGTGAGCGGCAAACATCTATTGTGTGACTTTCGTTCGTTCTGTGCAATCATCCAAGAGCGTAAGTTCCCAACCTTTTATTGAAATGACACAGCAGGTTCCATCACAAAATCTCATGCTCCCTTGCTTTGGGCCGGAATGCGTGGCTTTTGAACTAGCAGTGGGAAGAAAATAAACAACGTTCTATCACAGAGCACTATTCTAAACATCAGTCGTAGCTGGGTTAAAATGACATGGCGTTTCTCATTCTGCCTTATTGCTGAGGCTAGCTAGCCAGAGAGATCAAGAGAGGCTGGGAGCAAGCAAGCACTGTGTGGGTGAGACCTGCTGATAAGGTAAGCGGGTGGGCCTGCGGGGTGGAACTGGCTGGTCTTCCAGTAACATCATGCTGCTGCCTGTGGATAAAGATGGAGGCAGGCAGAGGAGTGGCTACAGACCAGGAGGACCTAGGTGGAAGCTGGATGGACAATGGGGTGGATGGATCAATCCATGTCAACTTCAAATGTGTTCATTCATAAGTCCCTTCTGTTCCATTTTGCAACAACCTGATTTTTTTTTAAAGATTGTACAAGAACTTGTATTTAAATAAATATTTAAGTATGTATTGAAATACACAGTGCTTTTTCTGGGGGCATGCAGGGGTACGCACACCCCTAAACATTTTGTGGATCTTTGTACTTTTGTCCATTTATTATATTTATTTTTCCTGATTTGAACTACAAAATGGTGACTTTCTTGAGTCAAAATGAGAGTACCCCTAAACATTTTTTAAAGAAAAAAAGCACTGGAAATACGTATACATACTTGAATACTTAATTTCTTTCTATGTATGAATTTCTAATAAACCGTACATTTAAAAAAATCTTTTCTGTATATATATTTTTGAGTTGAGAATCCTAAGAATATGTTCTGATCTCTGTGTTAGTCTGGTAGGTGCAAATTAGGTTTCGTTTTAAATGTGAACCAAATGAAGTTGTCCTCCACCCCTAGTCCACTTCCAGGTCAACTGGAATGCTTACATGTGACAAGACGGGATGCTCACATGTGAAACCTGCTCTTATGCTAGTTTACTCAAATGTAAATCCCATTGCTTCTAATGAGGCTTTGTCCCAAGTAACTGTGGGTAGGATTTCAGTCTTAAACCATGCACCTTCCTCCCTAGGTTTTCAGGATGAGTTTCTCATATCTTAAAGCATATTTGTGAATTTGTTTTTTATTTGTTTGTTTGTTTGTTTTTGATAACTTGGAATTAGTTTTGGTTTGGAATCATAGGGTTATTAGGTTTGCTTGGTGCAATTCACACTATAATACGTCAGCCAATCCCATGGAAGCAGGATCCAAAATTGGTTGTTGGGAATATGTGGCTAATGGATTGTGTTTCATGATCTCCCTTGATTTACTACTGATGAGGCTGGGAAACATTTTATATTTCTAAAAAAAGAAAAGAAAATCTGCTTCAAAACCTCATATAAATTATCTCCACGTACTTTAAATGCATACTGCGAAGCTAAACAAAATATAAGGAGAATTTGATAACTGAGCCAGAGCTGGGGTGGATGGAGATAGGAAGTGGTTTCATCCACTATAAAATTAAGAAAACCAAAGTACAGAGAAGGTAAAGGAAGGTATAGAGAAGAAGTCTTTTTCTGACAGGTTTGCTTTTCCGATTGCATTGTACAGTGCTGAACCTTTCTTAGAGCAGTTTGTCTTTTGAATAGCCTGCCATACTCACAATCTATTCCCCTCTCCGTCATATTTTTATCTACTTGTGGCAATGGAATTAATTTTGTGGTAGTCTTTGCATATGGGGAACGACACATGCCTGATGCACGCTTGCAGCTTGAGTTGTAGATCAAAGCCACTCAAAAAAGACGCTTCTGTCCAATATGGGGGGAAAATGGTATCCAATCCACTACATAGCCAGCAGTGGTGTAGATGCCTGAAAGAAGCCCAGCTCTTCTACGAGACTTACATTTGTGTTGACAGATTGGATCTGAGATCTATGGCATATGTGGTGGCTGTTAGCTTCACTTTGGACGTTTGTTGTCATTCTCCTCTGTAAGCAATCTAAACTACGTTTACCCGTCTCAATTTTCAGAGATACTATTATAATGTTTTTTTGTCGGAAAGGTCAGGTGGCCTGCTTGGCCAGAAAGGTCCAGGGATGAGGTCTTGGGATGCAGCATCCTCCTCTGAGAAACTGGACTAGCGATGATAATATGGTGGGAGTAGAGAGCTGATATCTCAGGGCTCTTGGGTGCTTCTGTGACCCCTCCTTGCTCATTGGAGAGGGTCGGTAAAGGTAGGGAGCTGTGCCTCTTGGATGGTGGTGGGCTGGAGTTCTGAAATCTCACAGTTTTCACTTGCTGAAAGGGAAGAGAAATCAGGAGTTATTTCATTCCAACAAGGTTGCCACCAGCATTGTCTTTGCTGTCTGGGGACATGACAAACAAACAACGTTTACATTTTCTTTTACAACCAGTTTTACACTTTCTTCAGCTAAACATTAGGAAGTTGGAGAGTCGAACACGACTAAGACGACTAAACAACAATAAATAGAGGAGGACATATTTCTGAAAAGTACATTATATGTGTCAGCTAATATAGTCAGCACTGTTTCCAGTCACCTTTGCCTTCCTCGGAATCCCAATAGATCACCTACCCATTTTACAGCCGAGTGGATTTTAGAGTGTCATTTGGTGTAAAACCGAGTAACATATAAGCTTAGAGTTTTGAGAGATGCAAAAGTTTCCTCAACTACTTGCTTTCTGGTCCACTCCACTCCAAAAGGCATTTAGATGTATCCCAAAAACCAACCTTCAGGAAATAGAAGAACTTTACCACATATTCAGCAATTAGACTTCCTGTGGCAATGATAAATCATGTCCACAGTTTCCATCTTTTCATTTCAATCCACAAACCCACCATGACATGGATGATCTTTGCCAGCAGACTGCAGAGGGAAGTGAATGAATATCTTGGCAGGTTGAGAGCGAGAGAGCGAGTGAGCATTGAATTTATGGTGATGAGGGTCTAATGAGAAACTAACATAATGGGGAGTATGCTCTCACAATAGGGACATGCTCCTTGAGAAATCATGAATGACATATACAGGATCATGATATAGAATCTTAGTCCTGTTCTGTCAACAAAAAAAGTCAATGTAATCATTACATTGTAATGTTGAGTTCTTCGGTGAAGACCTTCTCCACCTACCCTACCAGGTAATGGTACGTTGACTAGGATTTGTCCTGTCCTACAATTCTAATATTCCATATCCCCACCTGCACCCCAAAGCTTTTCATAATCACACCTGCAATATAAAACTACCCCTGTGGTGAATAAGACCCACTGTTACCTTCTCAGTGGTGTTCCTGGATGTGTCTGGCTTCACCAGAATGGAGGGTGGAGCAGATGCAGGTGGCTTTAGAGATGATTCATTTTTTGTAGGCAATTCCTTGGTGTCCAATATTACTGAGCTACACACAGAAGGAGCTCGGCTATTCCCACTTCGGGGCACTAATATGAATGAAGAATCATGGGAGGAATTCGGCCTGGCTCCCGTGTCAGCCGTGCTAATCCCTCGGGGCAGAGAGGAGATATGTTGATAAGTTGGAGATTGCTGCACTCGTGTTTGGGTGGCAGGAGCTCGCCTGAGGGAGTTGACAAATGGAATAAGAGCTCCTGGTTGCAAAGGTTTCTGTAAAGATCCATCTGGGGAGGCAGAATTCAAGAAGAGATGAGGATTAAAAGATGATAATAACCCCTTTGCAGCTCATTTTTGAAATTTTATATAAAAAGGGTGGGCCAAAATTGCTGAATTGCAGTACTTAGCTGAATTTTTGTCCTCAGGCTTGTTGGAAGTCACTCCAAATACTTTTAGAGTTTTAAGGGTAGACAGAAAATTGCAAGAGAGCTATAATACACTGGGAAAGCACATGATCTGTATGCAGGAAGTTTTAGGCGTGTTCCTTCATATCACCAGTTAAAAGAACCTCAGGTACTAGGGTGCGGAAAGTCTCCTTCCTGAGAATGTGGAGAGCACCTGCCTGCCACTTAGACTGGATAATGCTGAACCAGATAGACCAGGTGGTCTCCAGCCTGGAGGGACACTTGGAAATCTTGGAAACTGCCACGGGCACTACAAGATGACCCTTGTGGTCCCTTCCAATTATACAATTCTGAGACTCTATGAAAATTCCCACTTCTTCTCACAGAAGAAAAATGAACGGTGCTTAGAACTTCCTCTCAAAAATGCAGAACACTGCACCAAAAGCAGGCAATTCCTAACCCCTTTGTTCCCAAACCCCAAAATTAAAAACAAAAACAAAACCCGAGAGGGGTATAGGGCCTTGGTGGGTGCTGGGAAGGGGGATGTCCAAGGGCCCATGGGGTACAAAGATGCCATGCTGGGGACCCCAGAGATGGGCCAAGGACTTGACTTGGTATGAAGTGGTGCCATCTATTTGGTCTTCACTAACTTATTAATGGGACTTCTAAATTATTCAACTGCTGGTTGAAATTTACTAAAAAAGCTGGTTGTATTTGGTGTCCCACAGCTTTTTTTTTGGTAATACTTGCAATTGCTCAACCAGTTTCTGTAGTTAAAAATGCTTCCTCTGTAAACCTGCTCTCTTTCCTTCTACCTTCTTTGGAAGCTTGCTACCTTTATTTTCTGGTCCTTCGCCAGAGGGTAGAGTGTGAAGTTTCCCACAACCACTTTAATCCCTCTGACAGAAAAATCTTCATCTACTAAATTTCTTACTTTCCTTATGCAGCTAAAGTAACAGAAACAGGGCCACCTATTTGGTCTCCACCATGTACATTTGATACAAATTCCTTGTCTTTGCTTTCAGAGATCTCCATGACTGTGATCCTAACCCATTTCCCAACCTTTTTCGCATTATAATCCTGAATATGGCCTCCAACTCTTATAAACATTCGTCACCCCAAAATCTGCTCCTTTAAAAGAGTTCACACATTTGCCTCCTTTTCTGTCCTATCTTCCTGGAGCAGCTTCCTAGAGCACCCATCACTTTCTTCCATTACTGCCTCAAAATGCACCTCCTGTGCATTTTGGTGAAGCCTTGGATTTAAACCCTTCCTTCAGACTCTGGTTGAAATATAAGCCCAAATATGTGTCTTATATATTTGCTCACATTCACCCCTCCTCATGTTTTCCCCCCATGGACATGGCTTTTAACCTATGTCAATCTGTAGGAATGAACGTGAACTCTTTGTCATCTTCCCCACCCCATTTTTTCAATTTGTTTTCATTATTAAAGACGCCATTTATTTCATAATCAATTCATAGAAATCCACTTGTAGATTTCACATTGGCTTCACTGCCCTTGTTTCACGGTGACATTATTTCCTTTATTTTTAAAAATTGGTTTTAGGCAGGAGATCTGTTTTCAGTGGCTGTTCTCGTCAGCTGCCACTTTATTGATTCACAATGCACCACACCTTGTAGTGTTCTGCAGCGCCCTGTTAAGGAAACACATACAGAAAGATTCCCCACAATCGTGGCCACTACTCCTCTCAAATGCCCTCATTCATGACACCCAGGACATTGTGGGTAAATAACAAAGCAGCTGCTAGCACTGCTGACACTGCTGGAGACATACACGCAAGACCTGGCCACACATCCCACTGAGTATTCATACAACTAGGTATGAATACAAATGGGAGTCCCGAATTCCGAACAAATACAAATACATATTTGTAAATTTGCTGCCAACACTTCTACTTTACCTCAGCAATCTCAGTTTTTCTTAATGGGAAAAAGTAAACAAAGACCCCAAATATCCAATGAGATACACAGAGATTTAGTTGTGTATCAGGAAATTTTTAATGTCTGTTGTTTTACAATTTTTTGTGTGTTGTAAGCCGCCCAGAGTGGCTGTGGAAACCAAGCCAGATGGGCAGGGTATAAATTAATAATAATAATAATAATAATAATAATAATAATAATAATAAGCTTGCATTTCTCTGCTTAGACAATAGTGAAACAGATTTGGCTATCTCTGGGTAGTGTCTGAATGATTAATTCTACCACACATTTTGGGATTTGTCTCTACCTCTGGCTAGTATATCCATGCCTTTGGCAAGGCAAGTTTTCAGCCCAGCTGTATGCATGCAACCAGCTCTTCAGGAGGCTTAGCCTAACATTTCTGTTTATTGCATCAGCCCCAAGTTTCAATGTGCTAATTAAAGGCTTCTAGTCATCTCTCAGCCACTTGGGAACAGGTTCATATGGCTCTCTCTCACCAGGACTTACTCTTCCTACTGCTGCCACGTCCTCTCCTCTGCGGAGTTGTGTGCCCTGAGGTGCTTGGCACAGAGACATTCCTCACAGGTGAGGCCAAAGATGCGGGCATGAAGGCAGATTTCATAGGTCTGCTTTGCCTTGGGCCGTTCTCTGAGATGCTTCCCTGGGAGGAAAGTGAGGAAGTGGATAATGTCCAAGTCGCATAGAGGGAAGGCATCCTTGAATCAGGGAAGCTTGAGGACTTCCTGGTTGTTTAGGAGAGTCAAATGGGAGGGAGGGAGGGAGAGAGAAAGAAACAGATAATTAGGGAGCAAATGCAGCTGCACAATTCAAATCCAGGAGTTTTGTTAACTAGTTAGAAAAAGAAGGACAAAGTGGGAAATCCAACCAGCAAGCATTTGTACATTCTGAAATATCCTTCCACTTTAATCTTTCTCCAGAATTCTCTCTCCCCCCCCCCGCTGTGCATTAATAATTATATTAATGACAGAGGCTATGTTCCGACAAAATAACAACAGCAAAATAATCATCATCACTACACCATCTTTTAATGACATAGGCCATGCAATATGGCACATAACTAATGGGCATTTGCATTACATTTCAGCATGTTAAAGAATATACCTCACAATTACTTATTACTCTGGTTCAAATCTGCAGCACAAATGTTTCTGTGGTGTGAGAAAATTTGAATGTGTACAAGAAACCTCCTGGTGCTTGCATGCTAGTGCTAAGAATAAATCCTCAGAAAAGGGTGATCTTTCATTGTTAGCTGATAACATACTGCCTGAGGTTGCCTCTAGCCTGTTAGTATTTTGAGAGAGGGATTCAAACACACACTCTGAAAATTTAAGTTATGGCAGTTGGAGCAGATTAATGTGCTTTGTTGCCCTAGTGCAAAGTCCTTTAAAAAATTGACTTTTAGTGGTTAGGAAAGTGATGGGGAAATGCACTGAAAAGTGTGGAACGGACAAATGATTAACGGGAAGACACAAGCAAATCAGGATGAATGCTCACTGTCGTATAGCCTCCCCAAAACAAATCAGAACAAATGCTCGAAAGAGACCAGACATGCCCTAACCTCCATAAAAGCTTTGTGCAAGGATGAACGCTCAATGAACAGGTAGTTTGGAGGAGCCCACACCCAAATGTTTTTTGCCCTTGAGACGGCTGTAATGTGCACAAATGTTTACAATCTGCAGTTGTGTACAGTGCCCTTTTTCGTAATTGTACATGTAAAAAAAGGTTACTGGATTGCAGGTATGGGGCGATGGTGGCACAACAGGTGGAGGTGGCAGTCTCCCCCATTGCTGTTTCTGATGTTGGCAGGTATTTAGCCAACAGTAAAAAATGGGTGGGTGGCAGGGTGACCAAATAATGGACATTTTTGTGCACTAATGTTTCAGAGAGCAAAGTAAATAACTTTGAAGTAAAAAAATGAGGAGTTGGGAGAAAGCAGTGAAGGTAATAAGTATGTGCAAACGTATCAAGAGTTAATTTCATCTTTTCTAGTGTGCATAGAGGGCTGAGCAGGAGAGCAGCTGCAGGATTCATTTTGTCTATCAAAACTTAAGACAGCAGGGAAGCAGATATAAAATGTGAGCTCTTGGTGGATTCAAGCTACTCTAATCTTTTTCTCAGGGAAGAGACCAGCGCACCACTAAAGATCAAATTAGCCATGGTGAAATAATCTTGCTTCATTTTATAAACTGCTGCTTTTCTGTTTTGCTGTTCACAGTTTACGGTGGTGAAAAACAACAACAACCTGTGCTGCTTAATAGGCAAAAATGACGGGCTGTGCTCTCCCAATTCTCCTTAACTGCCTGAGTTAAATTCAGATGGACCGATTGATGGAGCGCCAAGGAGGGCAGCGATCCTGAAGGAAATATCTGAGGGAGTCTTTGTGCTCTTTGCAACTTGTGGTTCCATTTCCCAAGCAATGTCCCCCCCCCCCCACACTTCCCCAAAGTGTGTTGCTGTCACTTCTGATTATTTCTTTCTGCATCTGCTTTCCCTGACGAGGCCACATAGCACTTTCACCTAAATCTGTTAAATTGCTGAGAAGGCCATCAATCTTCCACCTTGAGCAGGGTGCTTAAATAAGCTTCCTAAGTGCTCCTAATTTGCTCAGGAGAAACTGAGCCATGGAGAAGTATTTGTGCCAACTCTTCTGAGAGAGGGGCTGGCTGGGGGAAAGGCAGCAACTTCTGTCACTCCTTTGTTACCTTCCCGTCGTCGTTCTGTGCTCTGGAAAAAAATGATTTATGATTTAATAATGGGGCAGCGATTCATCAAAATAACCCAGGCATCCATTTATTATGAGGTGATTTCCAAAGGAAGACACACAATAGCAGGCCTTTAAATTGGTGTTCACGATGGAGGCACTTTATGAAGCTGCTTCCGAAGTCTCTGGGCTCATCTTTTGATTGTTTGTTTGGTTTTATTGGTGAAGCATGGCCATGGTGTTTTCAGAGGCCATATCCTGGAGAAATGAGCCAGAGAGATGAAGAATACTCACCGGCTCATTTCAATGTGAAGGAGTTTAGTGGATAGCAGAAGGGATAATTCTAGGCCCAAAGTAGCTGTGGTGTTTACAATTTAAACAGTGCAATTTCATGTGGTGAAATATAAGCAGGGGAAGAAATGAGTAAAAGCGTGTCCTCAGTAAAAGCAATAACATGGATAGTTAGGTTTCTACTAGGGCATTCCATATTTCTGACAAAAGACTAAAACTTGGCATTTTTCATTCAGTTTTCCTGTACTTCATATTGGGTTGTTCAGATATTACGTTTGCGGTTGAGATGATCACAATCAACTTAAGCTACACTGTGCCTAAGAAAGACAAATAGTTTTCTTGAACTTAAAGCAAGATGTGGAAAGAGTTGAGACCCATCTGAACTAACTCTGTATTCAGCATCGTGGTTGACAGTGCAATCCTACACATGTCTACTCAGCCGTAATTTCCATTGAGTTCAAAGGGATTTACTCCTAGGCAAGTGAATATAGGATTATGGCCTGAGATGCACTGACCAAATGACTCGGCTTGTCCTTCCTTTCCTTTCCTTTGTTTCTATTGCCCATTTTGTCAGGCACAAAATATGACAAGGCCCCAAGTAGGTCCATAAAGCTTTTGTTTTATTTTGTTCTGTGAAGCTACAGATCTCCTTATGTAGGTTTGCCATATTTCAAAAAGTGAAAATCCAGACACAAAAGCTGTTAAGCTTCCCACCCCCTCCCAGACATTTTAACCAATTTTGAAAATTCTGCCTAGATGCCATTTTGGACAGACGAATCCAGGCTATGTCCTGGGAATTCTGGACGTATGGCAGCCCTATCATACGTTTTTCACCATTGTGAAACCCTGCATTTATGTTTACTTGCTCTTCTCACCCACCCTTCCTGCTGTTCCTCTACATTAACCCCCTAGAGCATTCCCTTCCCATCTCATGCAGTGACAAAGCTCCCTTTTCACCTTCCCAACCCCATTTCTGAAGCCGCTTCAATTCTGCACCTACACTTTGCATTCTTGTTTTCACCTTCAGCCCCATGTCTCCTTGCCTCTCCTTTTGTGCAACCCTCCCTCCTTGCACGCAGACCACCACCATGGTGACCTCGTTGTCTTGCAACTACCAAGCACCCTTTCCACCTAGTGCTTCTGTCCTGGAGAATAACGTTCCTTTCACATTGCATTACCTATTGCATTGTAGAGCTGTGGCTTCATTATTATTATTATTATTAGTAGTAGTAGCAGCAGCAGCAGCAGCAACAGCAGTATGAAGTTCCAGATTCAGTGTAATTATTCGGAACAGGTATTTCATTAACAAGCAAAACACCCATATAGGTGCAACCTCAATCAACTGAACCGAACCTCCTCTAACTGACAAGATAACCAACAGGCTTGCTCTGAAGTCTATTCACCATAAAGATGCAAGTAACCTATGTCACCACTGTGAGTCCACAAAGAGAGAAGGGATTCCAAACTTCAGCTAAAGTGCTGGGAAGATCAGTTGCAGAATATGCCTTACAGGCTACAGGTAAGCATCAGTTTCTAGGGGGATGAGATGAGAGGCAGGGAGTGGGGAACATACCCAAAGATTCCTGCATTCTCCTAACTAGGCTCTTGAAAACCTGAACAACAAAACCTGACTTGTAGCAATAGAAATTATTGTTTGTTTTTTAAATATGCATGGAAAAAATAAATGTTGTTGTTGTTTTGCTTTGTTTTGTCACCTGCTTTTTATATTTCAGTCTTGGAGCAGGGCAATAATGACATAAAATACTACTACTAATAATATACAGGATAATGAAAACATTATGCAAAAATTACAGGCTCTATAAATACAAGTCCAACAAATAACATTTAAACAATGAAGAACTCCATAATAAAACAACAAAATATAATGAAATGACAACTCCCCTCATCATACTTGACTGGCCCTCAAACAGGTAGGCAACTTGTACTGCATTTAGCAGTTTCTAGTGATTTCAGACAGAACTGCCTTTATTATGAAGAGGAAATCTTTCAAAGACTGGATGAGACTTGTAAGGTGAATCACAGCAGAAGCAGGCTAAAGTCCTCTGTGGATTTTAACTCAGTATATAACCCCCCCCCCCTCAGAATACTTTTAAAAAACACACACACATCAATATTCTCCATTAAAATTCCACTTTTCTAACTTGATTCACAGCCTGCATTTGACTAGATTTCTACATGTCATCTACTTCCTTGGAGTAACTTCAACAACTCACTTTTATGATGGCATTGGCCTCTTCTACTCTCTCACTTCAGAGTAAGGGAGGTACTCAGTGTAGGCCTATTCTCACTTCAGAGTAAGGGAGGTACTCAGTGTAGGCCTATTGAGCATAATGATCTGGCTGAATCATATTCATTCATTTCATTGGAGCTCCTCTGAGTAAAACTTAGCTGATTCCTACCATAACAGTTTGGTGTGCGTGAGAGAGATCCATGCTGGTTTGTTATGATTACATATGAAAATGGAGTTAGTTGATCTGGGGAGTTGTTCATCTTTGCACATATTCTGCCTGCACTGTCATCTATCTATCAGTGTCTATTTGTTATAGGTGCTGCTGGAAGCTAGAACAATCCACAATTAATTTGTCAGAAGTCCAACCTGCTGAAGAGGAGCCATTCCTAAATAATTACATCATGGAATTGTCTGCCCTCTTTAAGCAACAAAGTTATTTCTTACGGCCGGCATTTCTATAGTCTAACTCAGCCTGGTACACTCCAGAGGTTTGGTACTCCAACCCCTATCAGCCACAGCCAGTGGTAGTCCTAAACTTCTGGTGGGCACCAAGCTGGAGAAGGCTGGTCTAAGTCATGGTATCTCTATCATCATTTCTTATTCTATCTGACTCAATCAACATTGTCTAGATAAATGTTTTGCTAATTTGTTTCTGGTGACAAGAAGACGCGTGCTTCCGTCAGTGGTAATTAAGCAGTAATGGTAATGAACTTCAAAGGTAGCTTCACTATCCAAATATAAACTTCCTCAGAAAATGGAGGCTCTGTTTGGATAGGTATCATGATTAATAGCTGTGTATCTTATTGTTGGTAAGGAGGATGCAGGAGGACACAAACAAGCTGCTTCTTAATTCAGCCTTTGCTTTTTCACAGTTTCTGACTCCTTCCTCTTTCCCCCTCTATTTTTTATTATCTCCACTTGCCCCTTCCTCTCATTTTTTCTTCTGCGAGCCTCTATGGATCAGCATCTGAAGGACAGACTGGAAAGGGACTACAACTATAGGGATATGACTTCCATCTTCCACAATTTTTTATCCAACACTATTTTAAAGCTTATGTGCATTAGTGTTCATTGACACATGGCATGTGAAACATCCTTGCTTTTGTCTAACCTGAACCTCCAGTTGGAAGCGGCGTAGCTAGCCATTTGGGTCCTGCAGCCGGGGGTGGGGCAAGCTGCTCATGGGGGTGGGGCGCACTGTGTGGAGCCTCTCTGCTACCTCCCCCTCAGCTGTAGGGCCGCTGAGGGAGAGGCAGTGGGCAGATGCAAGCCCCACGCTGCCGGTTCAGGCAGCGTCGAGCCTGCAGGTGCCCAAGCCACCACGTCACTCCCAGGAGAGACGTGTGGCTCAGGCACGCTGCAGGCCCTGCAGTAAATGCCGGCCCTCGCAGTGTGGCGCCCAGTGCCAAACGCATTTTGTTACATTAGTTGACTGAGCTAAAAAGTTTCGTGAGCCCAATTTTTTAAAATATAAAAAAACCCCTCAGTTTCATGAAGCGGTTGGTCAGTTTCATGAAGCGACCATGGCCTCCAGGAGATGTTCTAGAAAGAGGCATGGTGACTGCCAGCTGCTCATCCCATTCCTCATTACTTGGTGGTTGATTTTATGGCTTTAACCATTTTCCTTTTCGGCTTCCTTCCGTGCTAAGTGTTGGAGAAGATACACAAGACCCTTCTTTCATATTGAATATAAAAGTGAGTTCTCATTAGCATAAACACAATGGTATATATTTTTAGCTTCCTGATGACTCATCTGAAATATCCCCTGGATGCAGGGAAGCCGACTTGGGCCCCAGTGCTTGTGATGTCATGATGCCATGTGTGCCCCCCAGCCTCAGAACC
Source organism: Podarcis muralis (assembly GCF_964188315.1). Classification (NCBI taxonomy): domain Eukaryota; kingdom Metazoa; phylum Chordata; class Lepidosauria; order Squamata; family Lacertidae; genus Podarcis; species Podarcis muralis. The sequence goes on from NC_135656.1 coordinate 53,749,026, forward strand.
TGACTTCCGGTGGCACTCAGAGCCCCCTATAGTTGGTGCCCCTGCCTGGATGGACCAATGAATACGCTGCATTGTAAAAAGGTCAACTTCAAATGTAAAGGAAGAAGTCTGCCCTGTGGGTCAGTTTGTATAGCCAATATGGCAGCTCTTACAGATTCAGTGGATGCTGGCAGTAATGCTAGGAATAACCATGATTTCATCTTTCAGACATAGGTAAAACTCCCATACAGTTCATATGATTACTTGCAAAACAGATGAAATAAGGGGTATTGTGCCATAAAGTGTCACTGATGAGTCATACCAACTCTTGGATGAACATCTCATTCTGTTCTCTGGGCTTTAGATGTGTTATCTTACCAGAAACAAAATTAGCCCTAGCTTTGATTCATTGCTGAGCCACTACAAAGCTGTTTTGTGCTAGGTCGATTAACTAATTGTTACAATAAATTTAGAATTTTGCTTAGAATTTTTGTACTTTAGAGTTTCTAAAATGCGTGTGGGCAGACCTACAGCCCCATTCCTGTCATTATCCAGTCATGTTGAGCCAAATAAAGTTCAATTTGGGCTGCAGAAGTCCACATTGACACTTTTTTTGGTGTTACAGTGGTACCTCGGGTTAAGAACTTAATTCGTTCCGGAGGTCCATTCTTAATCTGAAACTGTTCTTAACCTGAAGCACCACTTTAGCTAATGGGGCTCCCACTGCCTCCGCGCCTCCGGAGCACGATTTCTGTTCTCATCCTGAAGCAAAGTTCTTAACCCGAGGTACTATTTCTTTGTTAGCGGAGTCTGTAACCTGAAGCGTCTGTAACCTGAAGCGTCTGTAACCCGAGGTACCACTGTACTCACATATCTCCCTCTACCCCCATTGTCCATATATAAAAAGCATAAGCCAAACCTGAAAAGTGGAGCGACGTAATTGCTGGGGAAGATTCCAACCTTTCCTGTAACCAGCGACATTCCTTTTAGCCAGCCTTCATGGTATTTTCCCAAAACACGGATACCTTCTCCTTTTTGCAACTCTAGTTCGTCTGGACTGTGAGCTGTGTAGGAGTGCAGAGCAACGCACCTGGTGAAACAGAAGGAATTAAAGAGTGACGCTACGTACTCGGAAGAGGCAGTTCCATTTATGCAATGCGACGAGGCTATGACACAACTACCTGCTCCAAAACCACGCTGGGATCTGTGGCTGTGACTTCTGCCAAAACAAAAGCTCCGTGTCTGAGCCCTCTTCAAACAATGCCTCTGCTACACAATGCAAGAATGTCCCAATAGCTCCTGAATAAGACTGAGGGAAGGCAACTCATCAAGAATGCTGAATGGATGGGTAAAAAATGTACAGGGCAGGGCACTCCCAAATGGGCTGGGTTAATGTGCTCCGTACCAAAGCAATAAAGTCAGGATTCAGAAATGCACTGAGATGCATGAGTGGAGGAAGAGACGAATACCAGCCCAAACAAGAGGTGTGGTGAACAACACAAAAGTCATGCCCACACCACACATTTAAGACACACAACTTCCCTCAAGAAATCCTGAGAATTCTAGTTGGTCAAGAGTGCTAGGAAGTCTCACTCTGTCATGGGTAAACTACAGATTCCAGGATTCTTTGGGGGGAAATGGCGTGGATGTGATCAAAGGAAAGATATGTAGCTGGGTATAAAACAGCTATGTAATTAGTTGGCAAGAACAGAATTCCTTTCAAAACCTTTAGCAGTAGGACAGCCTTCGCACACCTGGAATCCTCCAGATGTTCTGGACTTCAACTTCCATCAGCCCCAAATGGCACATACTGGGAAGGCTGCAGCAGGAAGGTTACACCTAATGATTCAGCACCTGTTTTTTGGTCCTCAGGTCTGTTGCCTGGGTACCTCCTTCCTGTCACATGACATTTCAGTAGCTAACCACCCAAAACTCACCCCCACCCCAGATATGTCATGGACATTCAGTAGAGCATGAGACTCTTAATCTCAGGGTCGTGTGTTCAAGCCCCATGTCGTGCAAAAAATTCCTTCATTGCAGGGGGTTGGACTAGATGACCCTCGAGGTCCCTTTTCAACCCCACAGTTCTATGATTCTTCAGGTTCTGCAACTCAAAAGCGATCACATTTACTAATGGGTCTCATAATTCTGGGAGCTGAATTTTAAACCGATCTTCTTGCCCATGCTAAGTGTTTTGTATGCCCATGTTTAAATTTCAGAAGCCAGTTTAAATTTCAGATTAAGTTGAATGAAGTATCTCTGTAAAAAGAGTTGTCTCAATTTTAGCTGGTGCTTGTGGGACAGTAACCCCGCAAGGGCTTCTTCTTCATCCTCTTTTCTGTATTCGTTTACTCCTGTGGGCGGGTGGGGGTGGGGGACTGGCAGCATGTGGCATGGTTGCTAGGCAACAACATCTCCGGCCCTAGCCAAAGGCCCTACCCACCTAATGAATAAGGACTGAGTTTTACGTACATATTCACCGGCAGGTGTTGCTGTAAATGAGGCAGGGTGACAATGGCTGTCGGCTGCCCCAGGGGCCCAGGGGCCGAGTAATAGGAAGTGCTGACCTGTAAACAAGAATAAAAGAATCCAAATGAGCGCCTTTATTATATTCTCCCTTCAAAGGAAGTGTGCCTGAACGCCAAGAACCCACAAGCCACAGGCCTTGAGGCAAAGCAGTGCATCCTGTTAAATGGAAGAATCCTGATTCACTCTGCTGTCTCTGCGGTCAAATGTCTTAATGGGGCTTTTAAATTTTTAGTCACTGATGGAGCAACGAACACGTTCGACTGGTTGGCTTGTTTTCTCATGTCTGGGATGATGAGGATTAGGCGGTCATCCCTGAGAGACTTGAAATGTGGCTTCCCTCAAGGTTCCAGTCTGTCACCTATGCTGATCAATGTATATGCATCCACTGGAGAAGCCGCAATTAAGCACAAGATTGTGCCACATATGCCCACAAGCAACAGTGTGTGTGTGTGTGTGTGTGTGTGTGTGTGTGTGTGTGTGTGTGTGTGTTTATTTATTGGGAAAACAGTGAGGGAGTCTAAAAAAACCCCATACCATAGTCCCAGTCTTTATTAGATGCCCTGGCTGCTATTTGTAAAAGTTGCAAAAGAGTGAAAATTATATCCATCTATTCCTACACATTGTCATGTGTACCGTAGTTTGTCCCTGAGCAGCATTTGGGCTGAAAATGAAATGAGAGACCACTTGCTAAAAGTGGGGTTTTAGCTAAAAATCAGAGAGCTGTGTGTGCTGATATAGTCCTTCAGTTCCCAAACTAATGGAATTTTACTCTTCAAACCAAGTCTCCAAGATGTAGTGCTTATCAATAAGGATACTTTCTTTATGTTTCAACAACAACAACAACAACAACTCACTTTTTCTTACAAATACAATAAGGATACACTTCAGAAAGTAGTTTTGTCCAAGTGATTTCTTTGCATTAAGACAGATAGTGGGTTTCCTCCCCACTGTATGGGTGCTTCATTGTATTTCTTCAGGGTCTACTGCTCCTACTAGTTGTTCCTTATATGAAATTATAGTTTTTATTTATATACGGTAACACTACCAGTGTTCATTGCACTCTTCAGAGTAACATAAGCCCAAGAAAGACAGGCCCTTGCCCAAGCAGCTTACTGCCTATATTTCATTAGCTACTGCCTTTGCTTCTATGCTAGGAAAGAGAAAAATGAAGCATTTGCATTGCCCTGTTTGGCTCTTCCATGATTAGGTTTAAGGATGTTGCTCAAATGCTGAGGCCAGTGAAAAATATATCACGACTGAGAAAGTGACTTTACAAAACAAAACATGATGAAAACTGGACTGCATCCCTTCTCTCCATCTGACTTCTGCCATGACCGGGAGTCCTGATGCTATCATCCAGAAAACATGGGCTGGGTTCAAAATCATTATGATGTTGATCTGCAAACCAGGAATTTCCCAACACCATTTAGGATTATTTTTTTAAATAAATAAATAAATTATGAATTATAAGCCTTTGGGATATATGGAACGATAAGAGCAAGGAACATGATTGTTTGGAGGAGTGAACAAAGAAACATGTTCATTAAATTTCAGCAGGAATCTCCAAGAAAAGTTCATTTATATTGCAGGCTATATGTTCTCAGCCAACATAAATGCCTTTTCCACTTGAGGTAGATGCCTTGTTTTTCCTCTTTTCTTTCTTTCTCCCTTCTATCTTGAAATTAAAGAGTGCATTAACAGATGATTTTCTCCAGTAAAAGGTTATTGCAACCGAGGGTGTAGAAAAGCAACTTTGGTTGCCCTCCCCATCTCCTTTCCTAATGGATTTTCACATTCCCATCCCACCCTTATGTCAATTGCAGTGTTCTAATGCCTTAAGAAGCACTGTAGGATTGAGTAAGCAAACCTAAAATACTTAGAGGAGTTGAGCATTTTCCTGTTCTGTAAAGCATTTTGTAATTGACAAGGGTTAAGGCAGCAAAATTCCCACACATCCATTATATTGAATTCTTCAGGCCTTTAGTGCTTATTCAGCTGCATAGCTGCTAAGGCAGCCCTTTCTCATCCCACATTCCTCAATAGCTTCCTAGTGAAGATCATCCATTGTGAAATAAGCATGGAAAGAGCTTAGACAGTGATGGCAAATAAGCAGAGACTGTTTTATGTTGGATTATCAAGATGGGTTTCTGCCTGAGTGCTGGAAATACAGAATGGTTTTCACTGGTGAAGAAAATGACTCAGCATTTTAGAGTGAGACCAGGTTATCATTGCCACAGGTTATTCTCAGTCATTTTCTTCAAGTGCATTACTGGCTGTTCTTTATACTACCAACGCAGGAATTGGGCCACTTCCTGTGCCTATTGCGAGTAGTTCAAATGCCTATCCCTGATCAAGACTGATGGCAAGCACAGTACCAAAGCACCAAACTCTTATGCTGGAGAGAGTCTATAGCCTCTGATGCATGGCAGATGGCCACCCAAACTCTGCTTAAAAACCTCCAAGGAAGGAGTGTGTCCACCATCATCTGAGGGAGTCCATTCCATTGTTGAACAGCTCTTGCTGTCAGAAAGTTCTTTCTAATGTTTAGCTGGAGTCTCCTTTCTTGTAACTTGAAGCCATTGGTTTGAGTCCCACTCTGCAGAGCAGGAGAAAACAAGCGTGTTCCATCTTCCATGCAACAGCCCTTCAGATATTTGAAGATGGCTATCATGTCATATCATCTCTTCTCAGTCTCCTATCCAGGCTAAACATACTCAACTCTCTCAACTGTTCCTCATATGGCTTGGTTTCCAGGCCCTTGATCATTTAGGTCACCCTCCTCTGCACATGTTCTAGCTTGATGGTATCCTCCTTAAATTGTGGCACCCAGAACTGGACATGGTACTCCAAGGCACTGTAAGTTACCCTTATGACATTGCAGAAGTCATAATTGAGAATCGTGAGCTTGGAGATCCCACCTTGAATTCCACTGCCCATCTCATGGGTGAAGGCAGTGCTGGTGTATGCAATTGCCTGTCTCTGCTGAAGCCACTAAACTACTTATTCCTCACAGGGATATTCCCTTTTCTCTTATGTCTCTTGAGAAAAAGAGGAAGAGATGGAAATACCCCCTGTGGTCCAGCCTTTAATCCACTTTTTATTTGCATGGAACCAGCAGAGAAGGGTAATCAGCCCAAGAGTTCATGTCACTCATTTTTTTATCTGTATTTATCCCAGTGTTAGAGCTGTCTGCAAAACCAGCTTGTATTTTTTTTTTAAGCTTTTAGCAGATAACTGATGTTGCCTGCCTGCCTTGAGAGACGAATGGTCACTGAACAGCACAGTTAACTTATCAGAGAAGACACAGGCAGGCGTGGGTCTCTGAGAAGAAGCTAAATCAAATAAAAATTTCCTAGAAAATGCCCGTTGGAAATGCAGGTCGTATAGAACCATCAGGGCTACCACAAACATTTAGCAGATAACTAGAGGGCCTCAGCAATTACTCACCTCATGAACTGCTGCTGTTTGTTTTGTGAACTTAAGCTTTAGGAAAGCTTAAGCTGTATAAATGGCAAAGCAAAACAACACCCACTCAGTACAAAGACTGCCTGTTACAATGAATTCTGACTAAAGAATGATGTAATTTAGAACACAAGAAATGTAGTTGGCTATTAAAATGCACACCAGCTTTCTGCAGCCAGAACCTGGTTAATGTGGTACTCTGGTACCATTCCCATGTACAGTGGTACCTCTGGTTACGTACTTAATTCGTTCCTGAGGTCTGTTCTTAACCTGAAACTGTTCTTAACCTGAAGGACCACTTTAGCTAATGGGGCCTCCCGCTGCTGCCGTGCCACTGCCGTGTGATTTCTGTTCTCATCCTGAAGCAAAGTTCTTAACCCGAGGTACTATTTCTGGGTTAGTGGAGTCTGTAACCTGAAGCGTCTGTAACCTGAAGCGTCTGTAACCCAAGGTACCACTGTAATGAGGAGAAACTCCTTCGCCACCATGTGCTGAAAACATAGAAGACAGCTATGTATCTTGTTTTTCTTTAACCCAGGGGTCAGCAAACCTTTTCAGCAGGGGGCTGGTCCACTGTCCCTCAGACTTTGTGGGGGGCCGGACCATATTTTGGAAGAAAAAAAAGAATGAATTCCTACACCCCACAAATAACCCAGAGATGCATTTTAAATAAAAGGACACATTCTACTCATGTAAAAACATGCTGATTCCCGAACTGTCCGCAGGCTGGATTTAGAAGGCGATTGGGCTGGATCCAGCCCCTGGGCCTTAGCTTGCCTACCCATGCTTTAACCAATGCAATTTTTACTGCAATGGCAGCCCTTAGAAAGCAGAAGCTTATCTCTTCATTTCCGCCACTGTAATTGGAGTGGAGGTCCGTCCCACTAGAAAGAGGAGTCATAGGGGGAAAGTCCCAATTGGATCAACAGGGACTTTTTACGCAAGGCGCGTGTGTGTGTGTGTGTCTGCATGTGAAATATCCATTCTGGTTGTTATTGGGGATTGGAGAGATAAGGCTCCTTCCCTTTCTCCCTTGCCACTCTCACAGTGGTGTTCACATGTTACATTCCATGAGTATATATTCTGTGTACCTGTGCACACACATAGTTGAACTGTACACTCATACAGTTACTCACAAATAATGTACAGCAAGTGAACAGTTTGTGTACCAGAGTATGCAATAGCTGAGTTGTACAAATCAACAAGTATACATTCTTTCACGCAAACGAGACAGCAGGCCTAGTGAGAATTGGCCTCCCCCACTTCTGTTGTGGAGGGATGTGGGTGGCGCTGTGGGTTAAACCACAGAGCCTAGGGCTTGCCGATCAGAAGGTTGGAGGGTCGAATCCCTGCGACGGGGTGAGCTCCCGTTGCTCAGTCCCTGCTCCTGCCAACCTAGCAGTTCGAAAGCACATCAAAGTGCAAGTAGATAAATAGGTACCGCTCTGGCGGGAAGGTAAACGGCGTTTCCATGCACTGCTCTGGTTCGCCAGAAGCAGCTTAGTCATGCTGGCCACATGACCCGGAAGCTGTACGCCAGCTCCCTTGGCCAATAAAGCGAGATGAGCGTCGCAACCCCAGAATTGGTCACGACTGGACCTAATGGTCAGGGGACTGGACCTAATGGTCAGGGATCCCTTTACCTTTTAACTCTGCTGTATATTAAGCACATGCTGTATATTAATCATGCTGTATATTAAGCTGTACAGCGGCTCCCTCGGCCAATAAAGCGAGATGAGCGCCGCAACCCCAGAGTCGGCCACGACTGGACCTAATGGTCAGGGGTCCCTTTACCTTTATATTAAGCACATGTCCAGTGCAGCCCTTACTACCCAGTACAGTGTTGTTATGGAGGTGGGTGGTGATGGAGGGAGATTCCACTGGAACATGATATTTTCCATAAGGATTGTACATAACACATATTGATCCAATCTAATGCATTATTTTCTATGTGTCTTCTTGCCCAAAGCCTGCTTTGAACAATCTTTGCAGGGTTGTAAACTAATTAAGTAGCAAATTAAAGAACACAGCACACAAGGTCTCTTCACACATTTAGTAAGCATGTAGGGTGCAGGGAAGAAGGATCTTTTGTAGGTCACCCAGTTGAATGTAAGAGAGCTTGCAGCCGACTGCTTATCAGGCTCTCCAGCTGAAAGCCTGGGTGCTTAGGGCAATGCCTGCCACTACAGCCATGTCCTCTTTCACACAAGAGTGCCACAGATCTGCCCCAAAATGTGATTTTGCCATTTTACCATCCAAATGACATAGACTCAACAAAAAAGTAAAATATCCATCACTGTTGGGTGTACGTTCTTTGGCTTTAGCTGCCTTAAATTAATCCTCCTTACTATAGGCTCAGGACTAAATTACATGTTGCACACAACCGCCTGTAACAAAGCCCCAACTTTCTTTACTGAAAAGCAGTCTGTGGAAGCTGCAATTTTGAGGAGTGGCAGAGGACAGGGAGTGCTTATTCTTATCTCCAACCCGCTATTTTTCAGCTCAAAATCCCCTACAGCTGCTTTTCAGGGGTTTAACCATTTTTAATTTTAAAGAAGCCAAGGCTTTGTTATGTGAATTTTTGTCCTTAGTACACAAGGTCTAGGATCAAATGAGGTGACAGTGCTGTTGGTAGGAGAGGTTCAGCAGGGGAGGGAGGAGGCAGAAACTGTCCAAGGGTTGGTCAATGGGTAGGTAGCCTGTTTGCTTGTGGCTGTTGCATGAGTAGCCAGAGAGTGGTATGTGAATGGCATGCATGAATAGGGTCTGTATGAGCCTTTGTGAGCATTGCGAATGAATGAATGAATGAATGAACGAACGAATGAATGAATGTGTATTCAGGGGACAGCATGTGAGAGAGTGAAGGGGAAAACAGATGGAGAAACATCCAAGAACCCCACATTTGGGGATATCAATAAATAGCCAACAACATCTAACCTCCCCACAAACTTTGTGCCAAGAAATCAAGATCAAGTTCAACGAGTAGGTTATATGGAAGTTATTGGAATCCTGATAAAAAGTTTAGTTTCCAGGACAGGAACTGTAATGTCGGAAGAATGACTTCTACAAGTACCTGACACAGTGGATCATAAAAAATATATTATCCTCAGAGACACTTGTAGACACACTCCCAGGATTAAAGATTACAATGCTTAAGGCAGGCATGTTTCATAAAGGGTGATACTGTTGTGTGTTGTCTCCTCCTTGTTCCTCCCAATGCACTCTTCCTCCACCCTAATTCCTTTCCTGTGCCCACAAATTTACTAATTACCCGATCTGGCCCTTTGCTCTTATCTGACGTTTACATCCTACCAGCACTGCCTATTGCTGCAGTAGGGAGAAATTCAGGAGACACACTTTTCTGAATTGCTTTCAGAAAAGGGAGTGAAGAGAGATCGCCAGTAATGGAAAATACTTAAGAATTTCAGATCAGCAAAAAAAAAGAAAAGGGGAGAAAAAGCAATTATAGTGGAATTTATCCACGGAGCCAGAGTTAATATATTGCACACATTCTCTCTTCTCTGCCTCCCTTTCTAATGCCAAGGTAGTTGGAAGTTTGGACCTTTGCCTCTCATCGCTTCAAAAATATGTGGCTTAATTATCAGGCTGGTGCATTTATTCCTCACTGGCATTTGAAGGAAGTGCTTATTGTTCAATCACAAATCCTACCACTTTCTCTACTGGCAGTAACAAAATAGGGAAACTGTGAATCTCCCCTTGCATTGCTCTTGAACTTGGAGCAAGGCAAGATTAGCCAACCTGCACTACATTCTGCATCCAAGATAATTGAAGGCACTTCTTGTAACCATCCTGCAATTGCTACAGTGGCTTCAGTGGGGTTTGAATTATTAGAGGATTATGCAGAATGCTTCAGCCACACATGCAGTTGGATTTCTGCTTTCTGTTCTCTCCAATAGCAAGCCTTTACATAAAATGGCAGGACACTATTGAAGAAGAGCAGATAAGCTTTGTGGTGTCCATCACTTAAAAATAAAAGGGATGAACATTCCTTTGTTTGAATGGTCCGACAGTGAAATGTTTGTTTTCTTTACATAGAAACGAAACACCAAAAAATATTAAGGTTAAAAATGAAATAAAAAATACAATGGCCAGTGATGAGAAGAGTCAGAACATTTGGGGGGAAGTATCTCAGCTTCTGTTCTTCCTCCTTAGTTCTTCAGAGTGACAGTGAGGATCATTTATAAGGGAAAAATCAGCTGTAGAATTAACGAGTGGAACCTGAGACAAGCAAATTGCAGTGCACCTCACCTCCTAACAGAAGCACTCCTATTTCAGATGGTTAGCCATCACCTTTTCCAAGGTTCTATAAGCTGTAAAGAGCTCAAGCACAAAGCTGTTCCCCCCTGTTTTCTATTTCCTACTGATATTCAGCATTCCTCATTGGACTGTTGTACTTTTTTGCAGGAGTGAGGGTTGGAGAGGCCTTTTGCCTCTTTAGTTTTTATAAATATTCTGCAAACCTAGGAGTTACCCTGAGTATGCTAATGCCTACCCCTTGTTTAACAGTGGCGCCATTTTGACTCCATTTCTGTTGGCAGTTACCACCTGAAAACAATAAGTGGAGCTACCTTAGGCACTGAGCATTAATAAACACTAACCACAAAGTATGATAATTTAGAGGCTTTTTGGGGGGGGGGGTACTCTCCAACAACTGTCCTAACTCAGCCAGGATAGCCACAGAGGTATGTTCCAGGGAAATATTTATCTGCCAATATTCAGGAAGCAACTTATTCTTGGAATTTCAGTTCCTGCTTCCTCTGTGTCAACAGAAAAGCATTTATTGTGTTAGGTGACCTGGAAACTACAACTAATCCAGAATGCAGCAGCTAGACTGGTGACTGGGAGCGGCTGCTGAGACCATATAACACCGGTCTTGAAAGACCTAAACTGGTTCCCAGTACATTTCCGAGCACAATTCAAAGTCTTGGTGCTGACCTTTAAAGCCCTAAACAGTTTCGGCCCAGTATACCTGAAGGAGCGTCTCCACCCCCATCGTTCTGCCCGGACACTGAGGTTCAGTGCCAAGGGCCTTCTGGCGGTTCCCTCACTGCGAGAAGCCAAGTTACAGGAAACCAGGCAGAGGGCCGTCTCGGTAGTGGCACCCGCCCTGTGGAATGCCCTCCCATCAGATATCAAAGAGAAAAACAACTACCAGACTTTTAGAAGACATCTGAAGGCAGACCTGTTTAGGGAAGCTTTTAATGTTTAATAGGTTATTGTATTTTAGTGTTCTGTTGGAAGCCGCCCAGAGTGGTTGGGGAAACGCAGCCAGATGGGCGGGGTATAAATAATAATAAATTATTATTATTATTATTATTATTATTATTATTATTATTATTATTATTATTCACAGACCATACAAGAGGCTTCCTCCATGTGGTGCATTTGAGTTTGCATTGTATTGGTCCCACCACTGTCCATCAGGTCATGCTGTTGGACTCCTAGGCACCACTCATAGCCCCACCCATTCATGCTCAGGGATGCCCCCATTTTTGTCTGTGAAATACAGAGGCATACCTAGGGGTTGGCGAAACCAATCCCTACTGGGGGTGCAGGCCTGGGTGGGGGATGCAAAATTAAAACACCTATCAGACCAAGGGGTGTATGATGTATATGTGTGTGGCAATGTGCCACCGCTATCCTGGCAACATCAACATCATGTGTGAGAAGCTTCCCATCCTTCTTGCACAGCAACAGAAATGCTGTGCTTCGCCTCACCCTGATTCTAGGTGCTTCAAGTACTTGGGTCACATCAAATGTAGAAATTTCTAATGTGGCTGTTGTGGTAAAGCAATGTTTTTTCAGGTGTGTGTGTGCTGATGCAGCTTCTTGCCAGGGGTGCAAAGGACCCTAATGGAAGGCACATTTTAAGCTAAGTCCCAGTGCAGTCCAATAATAACAGTATATCCCTCCTGTTGGCAAATAATAACTGTCAATCAATAATAACTACAATCATTTCTTATGCCTATCCCTATTTGACTTTTATGTCTTTCCCCTGGACGCAAACCCAAATTAACTCAAGCCAACCCTTTTGTTTCTTTCAGTAAGCCAAATTAATTTGGTCTCTTCTCCTCTTCCTCGTGTACAGAACAATGAAACAGTGCTGCAAAAGAGGGAAGGGAAAAGAAAAACCCACACTACAGTATTTTCAAAAGCAATTGGTTTCAGTGCAGAGGTGAGCAGCTGCCACAGAGAAAGACAGACAAAGCCAAAGACTTGTGGGCGTTGCTGACTCGGGCAGTTTCTATCATTTATAGGAGCAAAGCTTCATCTTTTGAGGAGTGGCACCCTGCGGCAGAGAGCACATGTTGACTTCTAGGGCTTTAAATGACAGCCTCACCTATCTTGAGAGAGGATTTTTTTCCTCCCTCCTTACTTCCAGTCCCACAGAGAGAGTATAGCTGTTTTGGACATATCCCCCACACAGGTTACTCAGGGTATTATTACACAGTGTGCAGGATGACTGTAACACTGTCACCCACACCTTTTGTTCTGAGCTTATTTTCTGCTTTATTTATCCACAGAAAAACGTAGGACCTTTTGGCAGCCCTCTAGAGAATGAACAGAAAACTCAAAAGAAGATACCATGAGCGCAACTGTTTTTTTAGCCCATTTACATCTCATTACATCCTACCACCTTTCATTATAATTAAAGGGTGCATCGTACATCCTCAGTTTTATTAAAGGTTTGTTTGTGTATTGCAGAAGAGTGTAAATACTTAGCATCTTGGATGTTTTGCACTCAGGTACAAGAGCAGGAAATGCAAATGTATCTCATCAGCTATAAAAAAGCATGTATATTAATCAGATACTTTTAAAAAAACAACACATGGATAAATATATAACTGGGGAAAGCCTGGGCTCCAGTTTATGTGGATTGTGTGTCAAAATACTTAGTATTTTAGCTCAGGAGAAAGTCCTCTTGAGTTCAGTAGAGCTTACTCCATATGCAGCACACACAGGAATGCTGATCTAAAGAAAAACGCTCAATAACTGATACATGTATGTCTTTATAATCCTCATCTCTCAGTGTGTTTTGTACTTGTCATAGGTATGTCTCAAAGTGGTCCTTGGTCTGTTGCAGCAGAGAAGAGAAAGTCTGGTGGCATCTCAAGTCTAACAGGGAAACCCTATGACTGGTGACTCAGAAGTCAGTCCCATTAGGACTGCAGGTTAACTAACATAATCCTACATGAGCCTTTGTAGACAAGAACACACTTCATGGTACATCTGATGCAGTTGCTTCTTGCCTCCAAGCACTCATGCCACAAACAAGTTGAGGTGGCTTTCACACACCAGAGGTTTAATTTCTCCTGTACTATTTATGTGAATATGTGATTACTGTTCATACAGAATAGAGAGAGAGAGAGGAAGAGAGGCATTTGTAATGCAAATGAACATCTGGCCAATGTAGGTTGCTTATTTGCATTTCAAAGAGGTGCAAAAAACCCTTTAAGGCTGCATTCTTGGGCAATTTACCTGGGGATCAAGCCCTGCCGAATTTAGTAGATTTCACTTCTGAGTAAACACACAGAGAATTGAGCATGCTCAGCTCCTGGAAGTTCATCCTATGAGCATTTAAATGAAAGTGTCCTATTGAACTGAGTATGCAAGTTTTTGAATGGTGCTGCAACCTTATTGGCATGTGAGCAGGAGGCAGGCATCCCATACATCAAGGGTCGGACCAGTATTATCAGAGCTTTCCAAGCGATAACGTGACAAAGACGGCAGTTTGGGACAAATTACAGTGGAAGGTCTTGGTTATAGGCAGGTGACTTTGTTATAAAGGGCTAATTGGCCCTTGCCAACGAGATGGGAGAACAGTTGAAAGTCCCTCTGAGACAGCTTGTAGTTTGCAACTGGGTGTCAGGCGACAGTTTCGCAGCATCTTCATCTGCCTCCTTTGCCCGCCACAGCTGCGGGAAGAGATGTGACAGCTGGCCAAACTGCATGGAGAATTCCAATCAGAAAACAAATGGTTGTTTGCAAGAGGCCACCCTTGGGATTGTTGAGCCAAAGGCAGAAATAATGGAGTCGCATCTGGTGTTAATTAAACAAAAGGACTGCCGAGGCCAAAGATTAAGAAATGATGAGTTAACTCCCCTTCCTCTTGAAAAGTATGAGTTTTGGATTGTAATAATGAGATTTAATATGCATGTTGAATGTCCCCTCCCCACCCTTTTTCATTTTCATTCTAGACCCTTATTCATGCATGCAATCACGCAAGCGAAGCTTCTGTTTTGAATGAAAGCTGGAATTTAGCGGTGACATTTCAACAGGGTAAGTACAGCTAAGTATGCTATTGTCAAACCCCCTCTGTGCGGAATTTATGCTAGATTATGTTCCCCATTCCAGTCCTACATATATTTATTTGAAAGGAAGTTCGATTGACTTCACTACTTCTAAGTAAACAGGTTGAGGACTAGGACAGAAGCTAGACTATGTGGCACCAATTTGATAGCTGGCAAGTCACTATAATTTAAGGTGGCTAGGAGACAAGGGTGCTGCATCATTCTTTAAATGGTTGTATAGAAGAGGGAATTTTGCATGATAAGCTGCACCTCTTCTACCCTCTTCCCCCTCCCTGATCATTCTATTTCTATGTCTTCTTACCCCTGCAAAACCAACTTTCATTCTGATCCACTATAGACCTGAGGGTCCAAAAGGGGTTCAAAACGGCCTAAGAGTAGAAAAGAACTTCACAAGGTATAGTGCAAAATTTTAATTAGGAACTATGAGCCTCTGCAATAAAGGAAATGGGCATGTACAGAGTCCATCTCCCTTGCCAATGTGGTATTTCTGTATTTAATAACATGATTGCGCAATACAACAGCATTCCTTTATCTTTCTTTCTTTTTTAATTTTTTGATTCCTAGTAACAGTGATTATGATAAACATTGGCTATATAATGATATTTATTGAAGAAGAAGAAGAAGAAGAAGAAGAAGAGTTTGGATTTGATATCCCGCTTTATCACTACCCTAAGGAGTCTCAAAGCGGCTAACATCCTCCTTTCCCTCCTTCCCCCACATTCTGTGAGGTGAGTGGGGCTGAGAGACTTCAGAGAAGTGTGACTAGCCCAAGGTCACCCAGCAGCTGCATGTGGAGGAGCGGAGACGCGAACCTGGTTCCCCAGATTATGAGACTACCGCTCTTAACCACTACACCACACTGGCTCTCTGAGTTCATCTCATTTATATTTATATTTAATATAATCTCCTGGATGAGTCTTAACCCATGGCATACTGTGGAAATGAGTTAACCCCTTTTTTGCACTGATCTAAATAAAGTAAAAAATCTACCATAAGATGATAAATCAAATACACATGAAATACACATGAGCTCTTTGCAGTGGAGCCTGTTCTCTATGAACCAGTGACTGCATTTTAAATTCAGCATGCCATACAATCCTATTCCAGTCTACTCAGAAGAAAATGTCATTGAATTCAGTGGGACAGACTCCTGGATAAGTGTACACAGGATTACAGCCTAAATGTTCCCAAGCACAGAATTTCCTCCGGAAAGTAACATAAGTCAACAGTCAAGACAAATTCTGACCAGCCTTACACTTCAGGGACTAGGCAAAGAAATGTACAGTGGTACCTCGGGTTACATACGCTTCAGGTTACAAACGCTTCAGGTTACAGACTCCGCTAACCCAGAAATAGTACCTCGGGTTAAGAACTTTGCTTCAGGATGAGAAAAGAAATCGTGCTCCGGTGGCGTGGCCACAGCGGGAAGCCCCATTAGCTAAAGTGGTGCTTCAGGTTAAGAACAGTTTGAGGTTAAGAACAGACCTCTGGAACGAATTAAGTACTTAACCCGAGGTACCGCTGTATTCTCTTTTCAGTTCAAATAATCGTAACAGTTCCTTGTTCCATTTTTTCTATCAGTGCAGAAAACTGTGTAATCATACCTCCCTGCTTTTTAAAAGAAAACATTTGCATTTAAAAATAAAGGATTGTATTATTATAAAGGAAAAACTAACCTCTCAAAAGAGCCAAAAGGACTCATTCCATAAAGCTGGCATCAATGTGGTCAGTCTTGAGCTACGATGCTGGGGAAACTGAGAGCCTCACAACTCACCAGAGCACAAAAAGCAATTTACCAGGTCCACACCCAAAGCTCAGGAATGCATTGAAGGCCAAACACCTCCTGGGTGCCTTCAGGAACTCAGCTTCCTCATTAATTTCTGAGGTAGTTAGGATTCTGAGCAGGCATTTAGAAGCATCTCCTGGGTGAATTTCATAGCTCATTCTGCCAAAAAAGTGACTGTCTCCCTCCAGCCCCTCCATTCAATCCCCAGCAGAACTCCTGTACGTTTTACTAGTTTCATACCCTCCATGTGTCCTAATTTTCCAGAAGCCACCCCGGCTTCTGGTTTGATTTTGGAATGTCCCTATTTCTTCTGCCAGTGCTGCCGCTGCCAAGCTCAGGGAGGAGAGTGAGCTGGCGCTGGTCCCAAGCATCAGTGGCAAGCAGGGTCAGATTTAGGTTTGATGAGGCCCTGAGCTACTGATGGTAATGGGGCGCTTTATATGTTCAGCTGTCCTTTGTCAACAACAAATTGTCATTGTTTTATGTGTTGAATATATGCTATATGGTACTTTATGGACCTAATAGGTATCTAAAGCCATTTGCATGTGCAGAATGTAGGTACTCTATATATAGAAATAAGCAAACTAGTGATATTTTAGGGAGCAGGCAAGCAGGCAGGGCCCATTACAGTCATACCTCAGGTTAAAGACGCTTCGAGCTGAGCGCATTTGAGTTGCGCTCCTCGGCAACCCGGAAGTAACGGAGCACGTTACTTCCGGGTTTCGCAGCTTGCGCATGCGCTCAAAATGACATCATGTGCATGCACAGAAGCGGTGAAAAGCGATGTGTGCGTGCGCAGATGTGCCATTGCTAGTTACATTTACCTCTAGATGCGAACAGGGCTCCGGAACAGATCCCGTTCGTATCTAGAGGTACCACTGTACTTACATCATAGTAGCCTACACAACACAAAACATTGTTGCTGTATGTAGGTTTTATTTTATTTGTTTTTTAGCTTATATTTTGGAAATGTACATCCAGGTTTTTTTTCTTTAATTTTTTTGGGGCCCCCCAAGAGAGTGGGGCCCTAAGCTATAGCTTGTTTAGCTTATATGTAAATTCAGCACTGGTGGCAAGGCAGCATGTGGTTGCCTCTCATGGCTGCTGCTGCCAGTCTCCTCCCTTGGATAACTCACAGCGGCTGCTGGAGAGTGAGCAAGGAAAGGCTGGCATGGAAGGAAACAACAAGGACTTTGAAGTGCAATAGTTTCCAACTGGGAAAGAGCCAAACCTGCATTCATTCATTTTGTTCCCTTTAGGAGCACTACTCAAGTTGATCTGCTATAAACTGCAGCAGCCTGACCCTTGGCACAGAGCCACTATATATATATTCTCTCTCTCTGCCCCCCCCCCAAAAGCCAGTATTGTTATAATTTCATTTTCTATCTGCAAGTCGAGAAACGACTGCAATAAAACAAACATCTTCCTCTTTTACCATCCTTCTGCTTTATTCTAAAATGACAGCAAGAAGCAAATATTTGTAATTAAGTTAAGGCATGCAAATTAATAAATATGGTTAGCCGAAGCTTGAGTAAAGCTCAGGGAAGTATGTGTCTCTTGCTATATAATTAGAGTCTTGTGAAATGCATCATCATCTCGCATATGCCATCAACAAGCTGGCTTTTTCCTCTGTGTTATCTTTTTAGCAGCTCTTTCCCCATCCCTTTTTCATTATATGTACAGCTCAGTTGTGAATCTCCATCCTGGATTAATGAGTGGCAAAATAGTTCATTGCAGCCTGTTCTAATCTAATGTCATTAATTCTGCTTTAGAAGAGCACTGATGTGACTGAAAGCTGATAGCTACTGTTTTTCAATGACCAGCACGCTTGCCTACCTAGGCAAAAGTATTTCAGGGTGTTCATATTACAGAGAGAGGGAGCAAAGGGGTCCTGGCTTGTGTATCATTTGTACTAGCCCCTAACAGAAACCACTGTTTTAGAAGACTACGCAGAGGCGAAACTAGACTTCCTTTCACAAATATTCAGTTCGCCTCTCCCCACATCCACATGCACACACACACGAACACAATTGTTTTTAAAGGGCACAAAAAATAGGCAATATAGTATCTGAATACAAAGTTGTACTTTCTAATACTTTTTTTTTTATTTGATCCCTTGCATTTTCTTCCAGCCCCCTTCCTCTTAGGCAGGCAGGCAGGCAGGCAAGCATGTTAATATGTACCAAGCCAACCATCCACCCCCGCCACCCAGAAAAGCAGTAAAGACCATGCCAACTTGCCTAGTTCCTCTGAGCTTTTTACTCAAAGAGCACATTTTTTTGGAGCATGGTTGAGCTGGAGAGACCAAGTGGCCTGACACAGAATCAGGCAGTTTCATGTGTGTCTGCATGTTTCCCCCCCTTTTCATATTGCTAAGGAAAGGCAGCCCCCCACTTCTCCCCACAGCTCCGTGCTCCACATGTCAAGCCCTTCCCACAGGAAAGGCTCTCCTCGGTGCTAAGATATAAATATAATAATAAGAATGGAAACTGAGAATGATCTGGCACATACAGTGGTACCTCAGGTTAAGTACTTAATTCGTTCTGGAGGTCCGTTCTTAACCTGAAGCTGTTCTTAACCTGAAGCACCACTTTAGCTAATGGGGCCTCCTGCTGCCGCCACGCCGCCGGAGCACGATTTCTGTTCTCATCCTGAAGCAAAGTTCTTAACCTGAAGCACTATTTCTGGGTTAGCGGAGTCTGTAACCTGAAGGGTATGTAACCTGAAGCGTATATAACCTGAGGTACCACTGTATCAGAATGTAAGTCATATTGAACTCAGTGGGACTTACTTCTGAATAAAAATGCTTATAATTGCAGCATAAGACTACCCAGTTAAGGATGTCTGATCTTTCCATCAATGTCAACTAGTCCAACCCCCTTCAATGCAGGAATTTTTCACCCAACATTTCAAGACCTTCAAGAGTCTTATGCTCTCCTGACTGAGCTATAAAAGGATTAGATAAATTCATGGCAGGTTACTGATGGCTACTAGCCACAATGGCTATGTTCTCCCACAACCGTTGGAAGCATTTTTCCTCTGCTGCTGCATTCAGGTCCTGCTTGTAGCCATTAGCATTTGGCTAGTCATTCAGAGACTAGGATGCTGGATTAGATAGGACTGACGCAGCAGGCCTATTTTATATTTTTAGGATATTAAAAATGGTAACAGAACATAAACGAGGACTTATTACTCCTGCCCAGCCACACAGATGGGAAAGGAGTGCAATTGTGTAGGATTAGGGCCAAGGCACTTGGGAAATTGCAGCATCAGCCAGCTGTTCGGCGGTTGGAGGAGTGGATTGGAGCGAGTCTGCAGAAAACTGTGGGACCTTCACCCACAACCGACTAGGGAGTCAGAAGCTGTGTGGGAGATGAAGCTGCGACTTGGCTTACGAGAGGGCAGCAGTCCACCCAGAGGCAGTGAACTCACCTTAGGTAGCAGTCAAATATCTTAAGGGCTCTTGAGAGCAGTGTGAATAGCAACAGAGCAGGGAGAGTTGCTCCACCTGTAGCCCAAACAGTAAAATGGCTGACAGGCTAGGAGCCCCAATGGAGCCCCCTGGAGGCTTCACCTGGGACAAAAGTACCGGTACTGGCTAGCCCCCCCCCCCAATAGCTACGGCTCTGAGGCGATGGATGGGTGATTTTGCTAAAGCAAAAGGCGTAGGGGACTAGTTGGGAGTTGGCTTATGGATTTCATTTAGGGCTCCTTACGCCCCGCCCCGGAATCTGATCACTGGCATTACGTCTATGAGCAATGCATACAATTTGCTCTCAGACAGATTAATAAATTGCAAACTAGATTCTGGATCGTTGCAATCCACGTGTCTCTTTGGGAGCCAGTTGCGTTATACTTAATCCTTTGTTCACTGATGACACCTGGGCTTTTTCAGGGCGGAAAAAGATAGGATGTGAATTTCCTCAGACTTTGGAGCCTTGTCACTGGCATCATTCTAGCGAACGAAAGGCATCCACTTATCTGGGCTGTTTTCAAGGAAAACAGTCATTTTTAGTCATTGTATCTCTGGCTTCCAGGAACAGTTGCCAGGTTGCAACATGGAATAAAAAAACAACCCTATACATTTAAAACGGCTGCTGAATTGAGAGAATTGGGAGCTGAAGCTTCTGCTGTCTATTCTACCCATAGTCCTGTCATTCCTTTCCCCCCTGCAGTAATGAGAGGGATGCCTCACTGGTAACATGTCATAGTTGACAGGACAATGAAGGCAGAAGAAGGCCTGGTTGCCCCTTCCCCTCATTCAGCAGCAGTTTTAGAGGCAATGGGGTGGAGGAACCTCTGGGTTGAAACCGGGGTTCCCTGGTCCCAGGACTATCCATTTCAGAGGATTAATTTTAGCTGGACTGTCCTTGTGTCATCAGGCTCAACGTCTAAAAAGGCCTAAAGAGAACTGTTGAAAGCATTACGGGACACACCCAAAGTCCTATTTCACAATAACATTACTTATTGTTTTCCAAAGCAGCAAGGAAAATGCATGTATGTGGCTAAAGACTTTGATAGGCTTTATCTGTCCTGAAAGGGGAAATTTCAAATTAAGAATTATAACATTCATCCTGTTTGGAGAAACTGAGGCACATATGTATTATATGCAGGGTTTTGTTTATGTGGGAGAACTTCCATCAGCATATTGTGTTTTGTTCTGGATTATTATTATTTTTTGTTTTAAAAAACCAAGTTATCAGTTTTTTAACAGGTGGAAGAAACTCAACACCAATGACTGATTAATGAAACACCATATTTTTCGCTCCATAAGACGCACCTGACCATAAGACGCACCTAGCTTTTAGAGGAGGAAAACAATAAAAAAAATATTCTGAATCAAATGTTGTTGAAGATGCTTTGCGTTGCTTTTGCTGAAGCCAGAACAGCAAGAGGGATTGCTGCACAGCAATCCCTCTTGCTGTTCTGGCTTCAGTGATAGCTGCGCAGCCTGCATTCGCTCCATAAGACACACACACATTTCCCCTTACTTTTTAGGAGGGAAAAAGTGCATCTTATAGAGTGAAAAATACAGCAATCACTCTGTTTTCACATTTTCTTTTTGTAAGCAATATCAAGAAATTGAGGTGCACATTAAATACCTCAGAACCAGAAATTCCTCCTCAGCCTTTTAGGGTGTTAAGTCTGAACTCTTCAGCTCGGTTTAGTCCAGTGGTCCTACTAAAGCTGCTCTGGAACTTCCTACTGTTTGGGGATGTAGGGAATGTGAACCAAATAGTTATTTCACACCATAATGGACTATCTCATTTCCAAACGTAATCTTCACTCTCTCTCTCTCCATCCTCATTTTTCCAGTCTTGTCAAATAACAAATAAGAGCACAAATGAATGAAGAGTATTAGCCTTTTATTCCAGCTCCTCCTTTATGAATCATTGGCGGCATGAGTGACTCATAAGGCAGAACTTTCAATTTCAATGAGAGAGAGGGGGGAAAGTGTCTTACTTGTTGGATGGCACATTGTCTTGTGGGCATTGTTAATGCTGGTGATTTATCTCCCTCCCCCTCCCCTTCTTTGTCTGACACACACATGTCTTAAATTGAGTCTTTAATCTTTATTATTCTTGCTCTAGTGGTTTTCAGAATTTAAAATCAGCACTGATCTAGAAGAATGAGTAGTTCTTATGTTGCCCTGCTCTTAGTCAGCTAACCTTTATGCTGAGGTATATGAAGGTATGTAGCAGGATAAGCTGGTTCTACAGGAGTTAAGGGACTTTCAGCACACTGCAAAATATATCCTATTGCTTGATAGTAAGTCCCCTTGATTCCAGTGCAACTTAGGACGCTTACAGACAGTCACTATTTTCAGGTGGCATTCAATCGTATACTACCAGCAAATTCACATTGCACAATAATAGCTGGTTGGGAGGTATTGTGTAACAAACCAACTTCCTCCAAATACTGAACATTTTACAATAAGGAAATCGATGGGAAAATGGATTGGGAAGTATGGGAAAATGCTTGCTTCGATGAAACATCATCTAACCTCCATGCAAACAAATCAGAATAAATGCTCATTAAATAGCAAACATTTTCTAATCTCCCTGCAAACATCTCAGGCTGAATGCTCAATAAACAGGTCATCTACATACACCTTTATTTCCATGAAAGACTCACAGAGTTGGAAGAGGCCCAAATGGATTGTCTAGTGTAATCTAATACAATAAGTCCTGAGATCATGAATTCCACCCAGCTTTTTGTTTAAAAACTTCCAAGACAGGATACTTAACAAGCTTATGTCATTGCTGAACAGCTCTTACAGCTGGGCGGTACTCAACCTTTAGTTCAGCTTTGTCCCTGAAAATTAAATCCAGTTGCCCAATTCATCATGGAGCTCTGCGCCCGATTAAGCCCATGCACATATCCCTTCACACAGGAGGTGAGAACTGGTGGCCACTGGTCTAGACCAGGCCAAGCAAGCCTTCCTGCCCAGCCAGGCAGTCTATCACCTTCTCCTGGGCCCCACCTCCTCAATCCTAGCTGGCTTCCAAATTCCAGAGATACTTGCATGCCACATGAAGTACAATCAGAAAACTTGATGGGTGGAGAAGGGGAGATTGTTCTCAGTGGAGGTGGCAATCCAGAAGACAGACAATGTATGTGCAACACCTATCTTCTATCTTCCTCTATCACTTTTCCTCCCCCACGTTGTCTTTGGAAGTGCTCACTCACGGGGGTGGGAAATCTGCTATCCACCCTCGACGGACATGAAGAGATCAGATGAGGGTAGTGGGGGCATAGTGTCCCACACCACAATGAGCACTCCCAAAGATGAGTAAACGAAATGGTGTGGAAGAGGAACTCCCAAAGACAAACAGTCCTCTCTGAAGATTTCAGTGTCTAATCGTATGCATATTGTTTTCTTAGTGCTCCCAGCACCTTCCTTACAAGCAACACTAAAAAAGAATGAATGTGGATTTACCTGAACAGGTGTGCTGTATGGGAATTCTATTTTCTCATGGTTCTGGGTCGTCACTGAGGGGTTGCTGGAGCTGATGAGCACAGGAGAGCTGATGTCTAGAGCCTGCCGTCCCATGGGTGAATGGACCATCCTGTTGAGCGTATTTAAGGCTGTTGTGATAGAGAACTGCTTCACGCTTTTCCGTCTAGATTCGGAGAAAGTGGGTGACTCTGTGCCCTTTGTTCTGGGCAAGGATTTGCGCAAAGGTGAACCATATTTCAGCTGGGAGGATTGGTGACTTTTGCTTGTCTGAAGAAGTTGCCGTGCTGTCGTATTTGGCTACAAGAAGGGGGAAAATAGGGAGATGAGATTTTGCTGTTGTAGGAGCCCAAGAATTCAAAGCCAACAACTCCAGGAAATGCTTGCTTTGGAGTCTTTGTCTACATGCTAATGACATGTGAAGGACATGTGTGTGTGTGTGTGTGTGTGTGTGTGTGTAGGGTTTGACCTCGCAAAGTGGACTTGGAAATGCTCTGTGATTGTGATTGCATTGTGATTGTGATGTGCCATGTTCTACTCCAACCTATTTTTTCAAATACTTTGCAGGATGCAGTGAACTCTGGACACAGGGCTGAGCATTCACAATATCTTGCCAAAATCCCTGAAAAGCCAGGCTGTGGGAATTTCCTCACAGAACTAATGCATATACAAATGAACTCAGCCTCAGTTTAGTCTAGAGTTGGGCCTGATTTCTACGTATTTTTATGGCTTAGGTAAAAATAACACTGAGAAGCAGTTATTAGGCTTTAACAGGTATCTGGATACCTGAAAGTTCATCTCACCCCATATATACCTTGTCAATCACTATGCTCTGCAGGTGGATACCATATTATGAATAGGTCCAATCCACACAATATTGGAATTGGGTCTTTAGTGTTGTGGCACTTGCCTCTTGGAATTTCCTCCCCTTAAAATACAATCTGTGTTGTCTTTTCGGCACCCACTTCCTCTACCAGCAATCCGTTTAAGTTGTGATATTTCACTGGAATTGTTTTAAAGTTCTTCTTTTTTTTATCACATGATTTTTGCTACCCTGGACTCCTTTGGGAGGAAGGGTGGAAAATAAATAAAATAAATAAACGAACCGGGGGGGGGGGGGTTTGGATGTAAATAGGACGGTGCACCCCAAGCTGAAGAAAACAGCTGTTACATGGGACCAGTTGCCCTTGACAACAGCTAGACTCAGGCCTCATTTGAAAACAGTCCTCTATTTCTATCATAGTAGTTAATCTTTACATCCAACTCGCTTAGCCGCCTGCTGTGTACCATTATAACGATAAGCACTGAGATATTCATCCAGTTGGCATTTGACACAGACTTGTAGTCTTGAGATCTAATATTATCTACCAACTATCCTGTAGCAGGAATGCATTTCATTCTGCAATCTTATTTGACATTCTGGAGTGTGTTTACATAGGAAGTTTCCTGTTTGGCATGTGGCAGAGCTGGAACACTTCAGGCAAGAACTTTGTATGCAGTCTATGCTAAAAAGGTAGGTAAATGTTACTTATGGATTATGGATGGTTAGCTCTGTCAATTTTGGTTTCTCTCAGTTTTTCATTTTTCCAACCTTAGGTTTGTTTTGCCACATGTCCACATTAAGAAAACAACAACATTTTATTAAAGGTTTAAATGATGAACACAATGCCAATACCAAGGTAATATAGAGCAGAGGTCAGTAACCTTTTTCAGCCATGGGCCGGTCCACCGTCCCTCAGATCATGTGGTGGGCCGGACTATTTTTTTTTTTGGGGGGGGGAATGAACGAATTCCTATGCCCCACAAATAACCCAGAGATGCATTTTAAATAAAAGCACACATTCTACTCATGTAAAAATATGCTGATTCCTGGACCATCCGCAGGCCGGATTGAGAAGGCGATTGGGCCGCCTCCGGCCCCCGGGCCTTAGGTTGACTACCCTTGATATATAGTATCTCCTTCCCTGCTAGTATAAGTGGACATTCCCGTTTCTTTATTGTTCTCCTCCTCCTCCTCCTCCTCCTCCTCCTCCTCCTCCTCCTCCTCTTCTTCTTCTTCTTCTTCTTCTTCTTCTTCTTCTTCTTCTTCTTCTTCTTCTTCTTCTTCTTCTGTGGTCTCCAACCTGGTGCCCTCCATGTGTTTGGACCACAACTCCCATCAACCCCACACAGAAATCTTCTTTGGGCATAATGTAAAACAAAACTGGCAGGGGTGTGTGTGTGTGTGTGTGTGTGTGTGTGTAGGGATGGGGTAGGAAGATGATACTGTTAGAAAACACAATGGTATTTGTTACTGTCTTTACGGTGAAATGATGCAGAGTCTTGTGGCACTTTCAATACCTATTGTGCCATAAGCGTTCATAGACTAGGACCCACTTAATCAGATGCAGTAGTGTAATTCTCAGTTGGTTCGAGGGGTTCACTCCTCTGAATTCCAGTTTGCAGCACTTACAGTTTGCTGCAGCTTTCACTTCCTATTTTGAGTCTTTCCCCACCCCAGCTACTGATGCATATGTGGGTATTGGTAAGCCACAGCAAAAAGGAGGAGGAGGAGGGGAGGGAGGAAGGAAGGAAGGAAGGAAGGAAGGAAGGAAGGAAGGAAGGAAGGAAGGAAAGATATTTACATATGACTCCATCAATATTTGGTGTGTTTGTTTGTTTGCTTGTTTGTTTGACTGGTGTGTGTATGGACTCCACAGCCCAACCCGTGAAAATAATATTGATGCCACTGATCTCATTAAGATCAAATATTTGCTATATTATGACCCCCAATATGTAAACAGCCCGTACGCATTGGTCACACACTACACAGAGAATCTTGATACAACCATATGCCTGGGCTCATCAGTATTGGTCTCTCTACTACCTTCCACCCTCCCCGCCCCGCAGTATTTATCAATATGCACATGTGTTGTGTTATTGGAGAAAAGATGTGACTGAACTCAAAGAAGTGGCAGCATTCCTTACTAATTCTATACAAAATTGGGAAATAGTCCACGTAGTTCACTGCCACCATCCCTCAGCTGCCTTGAGAGCACAGGACAGATGCTTTTTTTTATTTATTTAAGGTTGCTCCCTCCGACTAGTCCTAACTCTCCAGTCAGTTGAGCCTCCGTCAGCCCTGTCCCCTGTTTATTCCCTTCCCTCTTCCAATGGATGGATGTGTCAGAACTGCCTCAAGAAGCCTGGCTTGCTTTTACTAGAAGCCTCTCTCCTCCCTGTGCTGGCCCTGCAAACCCATTGTCTGTTAGATCTCATAAAGATAATCTCTGAGAACATGTAGTACATGTACAGGCATTGACAGCTATTTCCCCGAGTAGCTTCAGAACATTGTTCTTACCTCCACAAACAAGATGGGGAAAATTCCAGTTCTGTCGCCTAACTTGCCCTCTGCCCAATTTTCATCCACCCGGCTGATGACAGTAATTATATCACCCTGAAAGGCAATAGTAATAGCACCAGTATTAATAATAATAACAACAACAGACAGTTGTCAACATACTTCTCCGTGCTTGATAGATAACGAATGGGTTTGTCTCTTGTACCACAATGAGAGATGAATCATGCTAGCCTTGGCCTTTATATCATTAAAATATGAAATAATGCATCATTTAATGATCATTGCAAAGTCAAGAAGGCACTCCCCAGTGTGGCTTATTAAATCTCACCTACAGTGGTACCTCAGGTTACATACGCTTCAGGTTACACACTCCACTAACCCAGAAATAGTGCTTCAGGTTAAGAACTTTGCTTCAGGATAAGAACAGAAATCGGGCTCCGGCGGCGCGGCAGCAGCAGGAGGTCCCATTAGCTAAAGTGGTGCTTCAGGTTAAGAACAGTTTCAGGTTAAGAATGGACCTCTGGAACAAATTAAGTACTTAACCCGAGGTACCACTGTATTTGTTTTTCAAGGTGGTATACAACCCTTTTTATGTTAAAAAATATATATCAATAATAAGGCAGCAAATAAAAGCATAACTATTATTTATTATTTTGTCCCTCCAGTTTGTAGACCAATATTATCCTAGGAGGAGCAGTTAGCTGGAGATTGCAGTGGGCTGGCTCTGGTATGTGAGTCCTGACAGGTCACCAACAATGTCAACCCTTGCCCTAGATTGCCCTGGAATGCCTTCTAGACTACTGCTTGAAGCAGCTCACAATAACAATGTATAGAACAGTAGTTTTAAAAACAAGATGAGTAACGCCCCCCCACATGGTTACTCATATGATTCCAATTCAAAGTGATGGTTTTGACCTTTAAAGCTCTTTACAGCTCAGGAACTCCTGATTTGCACCTACCCAGACCCTTAGAACTTCATTGGAGACCCTTCTCCAGGTCCCTCCTCTGAGGGAAGTTCTGATGGTGATGACAAGGGAGAGGGCCGTTTCAGTTGCTGCTCCTCATCTGTGGAATGCTCTCCCCAGTGAAGTGCACCCAACACCCTCACAGACATCTGACCAGCATCAGGGAAAGAGTTACCTTTCCTCCTTTCAGGCACAGCAAATGGTGGGGGCTGAGGGGTCTTTGCCCCCCCCCATTTTCCAAGGAGGGGGCTGGGCTCCCCCCAAATCCTGTGGCCCTGCTCTGCCTCCTCCTCCCCACCAATGTCACACGGGGAGGAGGAGGCCGAGCACGGAGCTCAGATCTGTGCCCCCATTCCCCACCTGGTTCATGAGCGCTCGCATGCTAGGTGGGGGCAAGACCCATCACATGACGTGTCATGTCATGTCATGTGACACACCATGTGATGCGTCCCTGCAATGTGGGGGGCAAATCTGCGCCCTCATCCCCTTTGATTGACAAAGCTGATTCTGTTCTATTGTTAGTGTGCTGCCCTTGCTTCCCATGGCTGTTCTGGGTGTGTGTTGCTTTTGGTATGTTGTATAAAAATGTTAATGTTTTATATGAATTTAAATTTTGGTATAATGTATTTATGTTTATGCTTTTAAATGTAAGTCACTTGGGGACTTTTCAGGTAACATGCAACTAAATCATTTAAATAATAACAACAAACATCCCATCCAATCTCTCATTGACTCTGAAAGAGTACCCGCCCTCTGGTAAATATTTGTTTCATCCATCTTTGATGGATGAAGAGAGAACCTGTAAGGTGGGCTTCTCTATGTATAGAGTTGCATATATTGGGTATCACAACCCAAAAGGCTCTGTATCTTATTGCCACACTTTAGATAAGGATGAGACATTCGCAGCAGGACTTCTGGGATGAAATTAGAATGTGTAAAATCTACCTCAGGCATAGGTAAACTCGGCCCTCCAGCTGTTTGGGGACTACAACTCCCATCATCCCTAGCTAACAGGACCAGTGGTCAGGGATAATGGGAATTGTAGTCCCAAAACATCTGGAGGGCCGAGTTTGCCTATGCCTGATCTACCTAGTGGATTTTTTTTTTAAAAAAACCCTCCTCCTTTGAATATTATGTCATGTCATAGACTGTGAAACTCCCATTACTTAAAAAAAATAATCATACAGGGCGGGGGCTCTCAGAAATCCATTAAGCGCAGGCCAAGGTGACAGGATGAAAGCTGGGTTCACAATGAATTCAAGGACCATAAAGAAGCCTAAATGGTCTTTAAATCAGAATACAATTCTGCCCAGGATGAGCACATTTGATGCTCAAATGATGGCAACAGGATGCTGATGGCAAACACATTAAATGGATTTTGTGGACTCTATATATGCTTGAGTGAGGAAAGAACATCTGTCTCTACTGCTGTTTTGAAAGGGTGCTTGGAAGCCGGGTTAAGCACAACCACAGCCAATAAGTAACCCTGACTCATGTAACTTCACAGAACCTTATATTTCTTGGACCCCTTGTAGGAAGGCCAGTCTTAAGTACAGCACTTGAAAACTTGAAAGTATGAATTGCACCTTGCTACAATTCACTCGGCTTGCTTAAGCATGGCAAGAGATAATAAGGGCACAGCCTTTTTTGTGCCGGAAGTTTTCAAAATGGAGAAGCAAGAGTTGAACACCCCCTACTTGTAAGTTGCAAAGTTGGTCTCACGTTGCCAGCCACGGGTCTGTTAATAAATTCTTCTCCCCTTGCTGAAATGTGAAACAGTAAATCCCAGCATTCTAACCATGCCACAGAGGTGGAGATGAGCTCTGTCTCCAGCAGCAAATAAACAGAATGAGTAACCACCGAAACAAAAGACAAATAAAGGAAGAAGAAAAAATAGCAAGAGGAACAAATCACAGCACATCCAGATGGCATGAAATGGAGACAATGTCTGCAGCTAGCAAAAGAAATTGTCCCTTTTCTGTGTCCCCTGTGTTGTTGTCAGTGATGTGGAAAGCCACTTTTAAAAGTGTTGATACTGTCGAAATGAGCAGCAGCAGATGCTGCAGTGAAAACTGGCGCTCACAGCTGGTTCCTCCTCATCCCAGGCTGTGATAACAACTGGCTGTTCGATATCTGAGCCATCCTCCTGCAGCTCCCCTTCAAGCTACCCCTAATCTCAGGGCTGTGTGGGAAAGATCCTTAAAGTGTAACTCGGCCTCATCATTCAATTTCCCACAGCATGGCCATAGACTCGAAACATGAAGCTTGCTCTGTGTTATTCTGTGAGCCAGTTGCTCCTTTACATACTACAAAGTGTTCCTCTTCTTATCTTCTAGGTGCTGAGGGGCATATGCTTAGGAAAAACTAATGGCAGTCCTACTAATCATACTTTCTGCTTTCCACCAAAGCATGGTGGGCGGCTCTGAAATACTGGTTAAAGATTTCTGAATTTGGCCTGGGGAAGGGATTACTTTTACATTTAACCAGGGAGGAGTCTATCAGCTCATGGTTGAAAACTATGGCCCAAAAAGTCTCCTCAATTGGAGTTTCATCATCCTTTTTACATCATCTGGGTTATGATATTGCCCTAAATCCTTGAGGCAGAGGTTATGGGATATTGCATCTTTGCTCTCAATCCATGCAACTTGTGAACCGTTTGTGTCTGGAATTCAATATGGGCATGATTTTCAATTACTCTTGTATCTTACGAATCTGTCAGTACCCAATTATTGCTGACTGTTTGCCAAAGCCAGATTAAATGTACTTCCATCTGAAGTTCTAAACGGCAGACTGACCAGCATACCTTATCAGAATAGACTCTGTTTATGTTCTTAGGCTGTCAGTTGTAAGAAGCATATCTTTCTACACTGTGGGGTGTATAAACAAGCCAGGGATCAATTAATTAAACCCTTATTTGTTAATTAACCTGGAAACCCTAGTGCTCTCTAGATGTTTTGAACTGCATCAGCGGTCCCAGGCAGCAGTTAGAAATGATGGGAGTTGTAGTCCAAAACATCTGGGGAGCCCCAGAATGTTCACAGGGTGTATTATTTATTATTTTAAAAAAATGGAAGATTTACTTAAACCATGGGTAGCAAACCTGTAACACAGATGCAGCAAGTGTCAAAGGTACCTGAGATGTGTGGGGCACTAACTGAGGAGCAATAGTCTCTCCAGATATTGTCTCATGCTGCACTGATACCTGTTCTCCAGTTCAGCAGACTAGAGACACTATCTTAAGGCATCAGGCAAGGTTGCATATACCCAACAGAGTGTATTAAAATGGCACTATTTCAAACGGGATCAAACTTGTCTACACTTGCTAAAAAGGCTGATGATCACTGACTTATACCTTAGTCATCTAGACGGTTGTTGGCATTAATAGTAGTAACTGAGTGAGCATGCCTGTTATATTGTACCCTTACACAGGACCACTAGGTATACTTCCCTAATAAAGACTAGATAAGAGGCACAATAAATCATTGGTCATCATCTGAACTGGGGATGCTTAAATGAGATCTCTGTCATGGGCGAGTGAACACCAGACTTACCTTATGAAATGGCAGACAGTCTGTTTTTTCATTTCTGTTCCTGGACTTCAGATCAAAGTTATAAAGTGCTCTGCACAGGGGGAGTGGCTGTGGCAGCTGTTTGATAACTTGCACTGAGTTTGTTGGGAAAACGCCACTGACCCCATTGATCTCTCCTAGGTACCAGTTTTCATCCAGCTGACGGTGCAATATAATGGTGTCACCTTTGTTGAACCTCAGTTCTCCGGGGTTGTGCCCTCTGTAGCTGTACAAGGCTTTCGCCTGGGGAACCTTCAAATAAAAGAAACAGAGAAGTGACATAGCTTGCAACAATCTTGAACCATGAGTGATTTGGGGCAGTTTATGTTGACTTCAAGATCATGACCAGTGTCATGGAAACAAAAACCATTTCTCCATGTCTTTAAAATGACAGGACCTAAAAAGCAGCAATTCTCAATTCATATCAGTGTCCAATATGACTTCTACCAATGAGTAATGTCTATCCTTCTCAAGTGATTTCAAGGAGTTGAAATTTGTCTTGTGAACTTCAACACTTCTTCTGATCATAATTTGGGGTTTAACAAAACAGCTTTGTTTGCATCCCCCTATTTTGTTTTCCTTACTCTGTTTTTTTAATAAAAATTAGAATCAGATGTTTTCTGATAATGCTTTATGAAAATCACGGATTTCATCCTCACAGATCAGTGTGATGACAGCATAAGCAAGGTTGACTGTGCAACAAAAGGTATTCTGAGAACAAAATTCAAACTTTCTTGTTGCACAATCAAGTACATTAATAAAAAGACAGTGCCTGTCTTTATATGACACACAACCCAGTCTAAGAGCTTATCCACACTTACCCCTCCTTGCTCTTTCCAGACATTGCCAATGATTTAAACCTCCATGTATGAGCACTTAAAGGTAAAGGTACCCCTGCCCATACGGGCCAGTCGTGTCCAACTCTAGGGTTGTGCGCCCATCTCACTTAAGAGGCTGGGGGCCAGCGCTGTCCGGAGACACTTCCGGGTCACGTGGCCAGCGTGACGAAGCTGCTCTGGCGAGCCAGCACCAGCACAGCACACGGAAACGCCGTTTACCTTCCTGCTATAAAGCGGTACCTATTTATCTACTTGCACTTAGGGGTGCTTTCGAACTGCTAGGTGGGCAGGAGCTGGGACCGAAAGACGGGAGCTCACCCCGCCGCGGGGATTCGAACCGCCGACCATGCGATCGGCAAGCCCTAGGCACTGAGGTTTTACCCACAGCGCCACCCGCGTCCCTTACAACACTTACAACACTTTATTTATTTCTTTTTGCTCTGGAGCTTTCCCCACGAAAACACGCTCTTTAAAGCTCAATCGGAGCAAACGCCAATCTGTGGGAAACCCAAATTGTAGCTACAATTCAGCTTTGAAGAGTTTTTTTTTGGGGGGGGGGAGTTTGGGGCAAAACAAACACACAAATGCTAGGACACAGAACATTAAAGCAGTTAAAGCACGGAAAGTTAAAGCCGTTTAGATCTCATTGATTTTCAGTGTATCAGACTGCAATATGTTTTATAATTCATAAGGGTGTTACTGTTGTTATTCCCTATAAAATCAAATGGTAAGAATTTGCTGAAATCAGAAGAGTTAAGGCGTTTGCCTCTTTTCTTTTTAAAAAAACCCCCAACTTTTTTTTGCCAGCTTCCAAAGTAAAAATGGCTGTTGGGTTGCAATATCTAATTTACTGATCTGAATCCTATTTTATCCACTCTGAAACTTTCAATTTACTATACAATAGACTGGATAATTTAGTCTGCTGGAGCAAACCCAGTGAGCTTCACTGGATTCATTGTCCCTGTTGCAGGTATGATCTGAGAGCAGCTGCGCAACCTACTCCTGCGCCACCGCCCCCTCCCAAAGAAGCATAGCAGAGATAAGGAGAAGGGTGCCGATCACTACACAACGGCTTCAAGTGTAGACCTCCCTGGGCCCATCAGGCAGGGAGCACAGGTATCTGCATCCACTCGAAAAATGAGGTTGCTCTGCTCCCAGTGCCAGGAAGTGATTGAACGATACAGTTGGATGGAAACACCAGGCAGCATAAGAGACCTCATGAAAGTAAATGGACATGCTGTAGCTTCCTTTACACACCTCATACACAGTGTATTCCAAATCTATCCTGAAATTGATGGTGAAAATGTAAAATAGTTACAAAGTCAGAACAGCTGCATGGAGAGGATACCCACAATGCACTGCTTTCCGGCGATAAAGAGGACGAGTGGGGACCAGCAGAAAATGATACAGTGTAGAGTGATTCCTGTTTGCTATTCCAGTTACTCCAGTTCATTTCCTCTCCTCCCTCAGTTTTCAATCCCCCTTCATCAGTCAGCTAGCCATGGCCATTGAACATCTTTACTGGAATGGGTTATTTTTTGGTGTGTGTGTGCACCCTGATAGTTTTTTCCTTTTTTCAATACTTCTGGAAACCTCAGTGTTCCCCAGAGTCTAATGATGCCTTCTACCAGTGCATGAGTTCTGTCTATGCAATGTCAGGCACCTGGAGAATTGAGATTGCTATTAGAATGTAGGATAATTAGGCAAAAAAAATAATTTAAAAAAATTGGTCCTTCTCTATCTGGACTTTATGATAAGTTCAAACTTGAGGTGGAAGCTGTATCTGTTGGCGGCTGCTTAGCTGTTTAGCAGCCTATGCCAATTTCATTTCTACTCATTTCAAAATTATATTCCTTCCCATTTTTCATATTGTTCTGCACTGCTGTTGTTGTATTATATATATATATATATATATATATATATATATATATATATATAATCATGGAATCATAGAACTGTAGAGTTGGAAGGCATCCCAGGGGTCATCTAGTCCAGCCCCCTGCAGTGCAGGAATCTCAGCTAAAGCATCCCTGACAGATGGCCACCCAACCTCTGCTTAAAATCCTCCAATGACCTTAATTGGTTGACACTGACTTTCCATGTATTTTTCACAATATGTATTTTTTTATGCATTCTGCCTTAAAATATTCTATGATTCTTTTGCACACATTTAATCCTAAAACATTTTTATATGTATTTTGGCATGCTTTTGGAACTGAGAGCTGTATTGCAAAATCTGGAGAAGTGTGAAAACTGAAGGCTAGCTGTGTTCCAATCTATGAGCAAGAATAGTCTGGGAAGCACGAATTAGGTAAAGTCACTTAAAAATGTGAAGAAAATAAAGCCATCAAGTATCCCTACTTTCATTTACCAAATTCTAGGGAAAATCATCTGGAAAAGGGTCCTTGCCACCCAATTTGTCATCTTCCCAGAGACATCTGGGCTGGCTGCTGCTGGAAAGTTTTCTTTTTGGTTTTCTTTAAATAGCCTCAGATCAGGCCTTGGGCTGTATATACACTATGCCTTTAAAGCACATTCAAAGCACATTCTTTCCTCCCAAAGAACTATGGGCACTATAGTCTACCCCTCACAGAGTTACAATTCCCAGCAACCCTTAACAAACTACAGTGGTACCTCAGGTTAATAATTTAATTCATTCTGGAGGTCCATTCTTAACCTGAAACTGAGGCACCACTTTAGCTAATGGGGCCTTCCACTGTCGCCGCCATGTGATTTCTGTTCTCATCCTGAAGAAAAGTTCTTAACCTGAGGTACTGTTTCTGGGTTAGCAGAGTCTGTAACCTGAATCATCTGTACCTGAGGTACCACTGTACAGCACCCATAATTCTTTGAGGGAAAGAACGTGCTTCAGATTTGAAGGTTTAATGTGCATGAAGCCAAAGACAGCAAAGCAATGAAGAAATGACTGGAAAGTAAGAAGTTGATAATGATGTTGTCTGGATTTCCTGTGAAAAGGGAATGAAGAAAGGAGGGAGACAATGTGTTGGAAGCAGTCATGTTTGTGTTTGGTCCTCTGGCTCCCATCACCCCATGATGGCTGGGATTGAAGAGAGGTGGAATCCAGAACATCTGGAGGGCACTAGGTTGGAAAAGATCCTGACTGAAAGCCTCTGAGTTCAAATGAATCACTCCCAGGATGATCAAAGCATCCTAAATGAGCTGCAGTATCCAAGCACACATCCTTTCTTTCTTTACAAACAGAAAACCCTGAAGAGCCAAAGGTCAGCAACTGCCCCAGCTTAACCTGTTCATTTCTAGTCTAAAGACAATCCCTACCAGTGAATTCCAGGTCTGTATTAAAATACAAGACACACACAATGCCTTTAACAGGCATTTTGAGCCCAAGTGGCATAGCTCTACAAATGCCAAACTTCCCACCTCCCATGTTTTAGAGAACAGATTGATATTAACTGTTCATGCCAAAGACAGCAGATGCAAATGGCTTATGCTTTTTATAGCTCAACGTTAATTTCCAAAGCCCTTAAGCTTAACCCTCACCTTTCTCACATTTTGCAACTTGAGAGGAGAAATCCTATTTTGGGTATATATTAGTTGGCAGGGAAGCTAAAGCCAAGTATTACAATATGGTACGGTTATGCTCATTGTGCCTTCCGTAGGTTTCAAAACTATACTGCTGCCATCAGCAGAGAACCCCCAAAGTATGGAAAGGAAACAGAGTGCTCTACAATAAAGGGCTCCCCACACAAGGAGAAATCGAATGCTCATAGGCAGGGACTGCATGAATGAGTTTGGAGAGACTGTTGCATTGTCATTTTTAGGCAAGAAAAGAGTTCCTGTTACTGTAATGAAGTCTCTGGCATTCCTTAAACATTTGGAGTCCAACAACTTCTGAAGGTTCACACTCATACCCTACTGAGGTCAACAAGCCACACTCCTAGGAAAGTATGCAAAGGATTGCAGCCTTATGGCAGTTCTCACTTATTATTATTATTATTATTATTATTATTATTATTATTATTACCCCGCCATCTGGCTGGGTTTCCCCAGCCACTCTGGGAGACTTACAGCACATATAAAAACATAGTAAAAAATCAAGCATTAAAAGCTTCCAAATACAGGGCTTCCTTCAAAGGTCTTCTAAAAGTTGTGTAGTTCTTTATCTCCTTGAAATCTGAAGGGAGGGAATTCTACAGGGAGGGGGACACTACCGAGAAGGCCCTATTAATTTCCACCTAGCATTTCCTGTAGCAAATGCAATGTTTTGATTTACCGGTAATACCTTAGCGGCTTCCAGTCCCTGAGCTCCTGGTTGTGCTTCTCAATAGTTTGCCAGCACCACTGGAAACTGTAGTTTGGGTGATCTCATAGTTATCGCTAGTATCACTACTGGAACAGGTGGGGGTGATGGATATTATTATTATTATTATTATTATTATTATTATTATTATTATTATTATCATCATCATCATCATCATCACCATCATCATCATTATTATTTCTATTTCTATACTGCTCTTCATCCAAGGATCACAGGGTGATTTACAATATAAAAACACAAAAATACATAACATAGTAACAAATAAAAACAATACAGTCTCCCACAGTTTCAAAGGTCATAGATGGTTTCATTAGCCAAAGGCCTGGGAGAATAGGAATGTTTTTGCTTGTGCCTAAAGATATGTATTCAATATTCATTGTTGCAGATGGATGAAGATTAATCAAAGTGATTAAAAAATAAATAAATCTGACTGTTCTTCCTTTTAAATATTACTAACTGCTCACACAATGATTCACTGTTTCCAAATTGCCCTCCCACCATCCAGTACCAGCACAGCCTGTCAAAACTGAAGCTGAGAGAACAGTTTTTAAAAATACCATTTCTTGAAAAATGCCGTATTGTACAGAACCAAATCAAATGTGCCCAGCAAACTTTGAATTTGATGGATTTTGTAAGTCTGCCAGTGCTATTAACTGCATAGTTTTCTTCATCCATGTCACCTGCGGATTTGATGGATGCTTTTGGATCACATTTTGTAATTGTTGTTCCCTGCCTTGGGAATCGCTGCATTGAAAGGAAGATTATAAATTGCCTAAATAAAGAAAGTTGCAAAGTAATGAATTTTGCTTAGCCATACTAACTAACTGTGAGTGCTGCAAACCGCAAGGCATGTAGGAAGTGGCCTTATAATAACTCAGGCCATGTCTCCGTCTAGTTCAGAATCATCTACACCTCTGCACTGACTAGCATTGGCTCTGCAGAACTTAAGGCAGGGTTCTTTCAAATTCTCAACCAGAGATGCCAGGGACTCAGCACTGGACCCTGCAAAGCATGTGCTCTGCCACTGAGCTATGACTTTCCTCCAAATGTATAGCCCTTTCCTCTCTGCTCCAAGCATGAAAGGACTTGGTACCTTCTGTTTCTCATTGCACATATTTATCTTGGCAAAACCATGCAAGCTCCGAAGTGGTACCTGGTTTTTTGTCAGGCAGCATGGAAATAATAGCCAAGGCTTAGTTCACACAATCAGTTAAATGAATTGTAAAGCTTGGCATGTCTTGCGTTGTCTTTATTTACTACCTAACTGCCTGGGAGAATGCAAGTGATCCATGACAGTTGATCTGAAACTGATTTTAGCTTTGTTTGCGCTGGCTTAAATCCACAGCCTGGTTGGCCATTAAATACATGCCAACACAAAAATCACCAACAAAATCTGCCCACAGCCAATACATTGCAGGGTGCAAGTGTAGCACCAGCCTCTGCATTAGGCCGGTAGCTTTTACACCAGATCATCTTATGCTGCACAATTCCTGACTGGTTAATTCCTAAAGAAACAGTTGCTGGAGTGCAAGCCTGCTTAGGAACCATATCCCAGAAGCGCTCTTGAAGTTTAAGGAGCACGAGACAAAACTGGGTGAAGTATTTCATGTAATGCTTACCAGTGGCGTAGCGTGGGTTGTCAGCACCCGGGCCAGGCAAGTAATTTGTGCCCCCTAACCCGTGGATTTGCGCCCCCTAACCCATGGATTTGCGCCCCCTAACCCTAACCCCCAGATGTTGCGCCTGGTGCGGCCGGCCCCCCCTGCACCCCCCACGCTACGCCACTGATGCTTACCTTTGTACTGTAAGCATGTTTTTTATACACATTTGCACACCCATCTCCACCCTCCACCCAGGCAAGTAACTATCATTGTCAGAGTTGAAGGGCACATTCCCATCCAAACAAAAAACACTCAAGGAAGATGTGGAGAAAGATCAGTTACCTTAGGAGAGAGGGTGTGGCTGGGGAGGGGGTGTGGTCTGTGGAGGATCCAAAGGCCAGATACAGAGGTCTGTATACAAATTTAATATAATAATAATATGGAGGGGCCACATCTGGGCTTGAGGTTCCCCACCCCTGGTGTAGAGACTAACAGTGTGGACTATAAACTTGGTACCTCTTTGGTTCAATTTCCAATTCATCTTTTAACCTGCCTTAGACTTAAGCAATGTTGGTAACATTTGAGCTTATATGTAATGGTGGAACAGCCAGACATTTAAGCTTCTGAGGTGTACAAATATCAGTGGAGCTTAAAAAAACATTCCAACACATCCTGTAATCCATTAATTTTTCATTCAAATCTGGATATTAAAAAAAATACCCACAACAACTATTTGTAAGAGTATCGCTGAAACAAGAATAGCTTTTACATTGTGTTCATTGTGGTATGTGAAAAAGCTTCTGTGTTACTATACAGCTGCAAAGGCAAGGAGTTTTCAATAGCTTATATGTATACTGCCTTGGAGGTTTTAAAAATCAAAACCTTTCACTTCTTCTTAAAGGATTCCTGGGATAACAAGGCACTGCATGGCTAACATGGAGGTAGAAGCCCTGTTTCTGCTGGGCCCAATCCAAACCGGGTTTTTTTGTACCTCAAAGTATTTTAAAAGAAGGGATAGCACGCTAAACTGTTTCCCTGAGTTGTTGTTGTTTTTTTTTTTTTTTAAACTTTTAGATGTTTTAAACAATCCTCTGGTCCTACACTGGTGCTTCAAGTAAATTACTACCACTGCTTTATGCTGCTTTCAATGGAACAGCGTAGTTCTGGGTCTCAGATTCCGCTGTATATAATTCTTGTACTGTACACAAAGTTATACAAGAATTATGTGGCAGAATCTGAGAAATGGAACTGCTGGAGGGAAAGCAAAGCGATCGCTTCTTGGAACTTCCCAGGAAGCCAGAATTCAATTTCCTTTGCCAGCCCAATGACACCCCAACCTCCCTGAGGCTGATTAGAATCCTGCGATTCATTGCCGCCTTGTGTGTAACAAAACTGTCGCATACGTTTCTTCCTTAACAGAATGCCTCTGGGCGCGGGCAATCTGGAGCGGAGAAGCAGTCAGGTACATTACCCCTCTCACAGCTGCGCATTTTTATGCTGCGACATGCTCTCCTCAAGATTGTTCTTCTTCTCTCCTCTCCACCTCAATGCTGGCATCCTTGTAGGAGTCAACAAACAGCCTTTGCAAGTAAATAGCCAAGCATGAACATGGAAAGGACCCACAGCAAGGCATCACTGCTTTTGTCTTCTTTGTTGAAATGGTCACATAAAGGGTGAGAAACCAATGTCAGCCCAAGGGCCATGTTCCCTTTGGGAAGCCCCATGCCAGTGAAAGTGGGTGGAGACATGAATGTCCATTTTAGCTTTCTGCAGTGGGCTAGGCTTCACACACACTCACACATCCCTCTTGATCATCTATACAGCTAAGCAAGAAGCATGTCAAGTCCCACATTCCACCCATGCAAAAAATTCAAGGAGCTGGTAAAATATGTGTCTTGGGCAGAGGGTATGTGACCTGAGGATTTATTGGCCTGAGGTAGCCCGGGGGGAGGGGGCTGAGGCTGCCCATCCATGGTTTATGTCCTGCCTGTTACCTCAGAGATGTTCCACAGAAGCAAGCCAGTTTCTGCTACACCTCCATCAAATGAGAAGTGAGGAAAATCCTTGGGGAATGTTTGGACTCAGCCCCAGAGGTTGTCCTGAAATGCAGCCATTCCTACCATTAGGCAGAGTGAGGCAGTTGATTCAGGAAGCTGATTGAAGTTTTGTGAATGAGTAGCCAATTACTAGTTACTGAGGCTGCTGTCCTAGGTATGCTTATCCGGGAATAAGATCCATTGAACACCTAAGCAACTTACTGCTGAGTGGATATTTATAACATTGCATTGTTAACTTATTAGTATCATATTTTTACTATCAGAGAAGGGGAGGTGCAAAAATCTGGTTTAAAAAAAAAATCACTTGAGTGGCCTTGAGTACTAAGAATTGAGTACTAAGATTCCTGCATTGCAGGGGGTTGGACGAGATGACCCTTGTGGTCCCTTCCATCTCTACAGTTCTATGATGTATGATCTTCCCCTGTGTAAGGAGTTTTAGATTAACTGCTTGCCCAGTCTTTAAGGACTGCCTTTATACAGGGCAAACACAGATTTGTGTCTACACTGGTGGAAAAAGGGAGCTGCAACCAATCCTGGCGCCCCAGATGTTGCATTCAGAGTTAAATGTTCACATGTGAAGAAGCTCTTTGCTCTGCTGATTTCATGTCACCCAGGGACAAAAAAATATCCACTCACTACAATACTCCCTACTGGTTTTCCCAGTAGTGATGTATGGAAGTGAGAGCTGGACCATAAAGAAGGCTGATTGCCGAAGAATTGATGCTTTTGAATTATGGTGCTGGAGAAGACTCTTGAGAGTCCCATGGACTGCAAGAAGATCAAACACATCCATTCTTAAGGAAATCAGCCCTGAGTGCTCACTGGAAGGACAGATCGTGAAGCTGAGGCTCCAGTACTTTGGCCACCTCATGAGAAGAGAAGACTCCCTGGAGAAGACACTGATGCTGGGAAAGATGGAGGGCACAAGGAGAAGGGGGCGACAGAGGACGAGATGGTTGGATAGTGTTTTCGAGGTTACCAGCATGAGTTTGACCAAACTGCGGGAGGTAGTGGAGGACAGAGGTGCCTGGCCTGCTCTGGTCCATGGGGTCACGAAGAGTCGGACACGACTAAACAACTAAACAACAACAAACAACAACAATACTCCCTCTAGGATGTCCCAGATGCAGAAACTTTTCTTGAAGAACACACCTTTGATACTGTAGACTAGATCAAAGTCAGTAGTTAAATCTGCTCTCATGGTGAAACATCGACAAATCTGGGGCTGCTATAATCTTAATTCTACTTAAAGTAAGTAAAACAATGGAATTTCTGAGTAAGCATAGCTAGAACTGAGCTGTATCTGCAGATCATTTTATTTCCCTGCTCATATACACAGACATCAACAAAAGGAAGTTTGTATCCTATCCTACCTTTCAGATGAGGGCACTTGGGCCCCTCCAAACTGGTGACATTTTGCTATCAGCATCATCAGCATCATATTTATTACCCACCCTTCACCAGTAGGTGAAGGTTGCAGATGTCATTATATTAGTGTATAGCAGGCATAGGCAAACTCGACCATCCAGATGTTTTGGGACTACAAGACCCATGATCCCTAGCTAACAGGACCAGTGGTCAGGGATGATGGGAGTTGTAGTCCCAAAACATCTGGAGGGCCGAGTTTGCCTATGCCTAGTGTATAGCGTATTAGTGGCGGATTTATACTGGACCATCTACACATAATTCCACCTTATTTGTTTTTTACTAGTCGCTGGGTTGATTTTGCTGCCCAGAAACCCTGAAAAGGCCCCGTGCTGAGCAGCACACAGTGGGAAAATCAGGAATTAGGTCACAGCCTAAGTCACCAGCCAGCCAGCTAACTGTAATGTGCACAGCAATGTTTCTATTCCTCTAGGGCTGTTTTAATCCTTTGCCATCAAGTATTCAAGAAAAAGAAAAAATAGCCACTATGACTGCGAATATAGCGAGTGTTTTAAAAGAGTAGAGGGTAACTTAGGGCAGAATTTTTTTCAGATCACTTTAAGTTACCTCTTTATATTTCACCCTTTAGCAACAAGCATCAAATCCTGCTCTACTCTCATAATGACGGCAGAAGAAAGAAACGTTTACTTCTTATTGCAGGCAAACAAA
Source organism: Podarcis muralis (assembly GCF_964188315.1). Taxonomy (NCBI): domain Eukaryota; kingdom Metazoa; phylum Chordata; class Lepidosauria; order Squamata; family Lacertidae; genus Podarcis; species Podarcis muralis. The sequence continues at coordinate 53,790,838 of NC_135656.1, forward strand.
CAGGCTGGCTCTCTTTCAAAGCAGCAGAGACCATCCCCATATGCAGTGAAGTTTTAACCACACTCTGGACCGGGGGGGGGGGGAACTTGAAAAAAATATTAGGGAGGGCCCAAGTAAGCCCCACCCTGCATAATCGATCACATGACAGGGTGCATGCACACCATTTGAATGGCAATGTCCATCAACTGGGGGGGGGGGCTGGCCCCTAGGAGTTGGCTCCCATGCTCTGGACCCAGACAGCCAGGTCCAAGAAAGACAGGGGTCAATAGGGCATGTGGCTGGACCTATAGCCACCAGACCTTGTTCACACCAGCTGATTGCATAAGCTGAAACCAAACTCACAACACATCCTTGATAGTGGCATTGGGTACTTCAACTGGAGCTGCAATGTGCAAAATCAAGATCATTCCGAAATCATGTGACTTTATCCACAAAGTGTGTAACCAGTTGGCCACAGCGGGTCTTTGAATGCCCCAGAGCCCCACCCCCTCACAGTGGGAGTGGGCAACCTATTCTTATATTGCCCCTATTCTTAAAACATGCTGTCAGTCTTTAAGTGGAGGCTGTCGTTGTCTTTTATGCCACAAATTATTAAGCCAAATGGCCTTAGAATAAAAGTTTATCCATCTTTCAAGGCAGTGATGGCCAAACTTGGCCCTCCAGCTGTTTTGGGACTACAACTCCCATCATCCCTAGCTAACAGGACCAGTGGTCAGGGATGATGGGAACTGTAGTCCCAAAACAGCTGGAGGGCCAAGTTTGGCCATCACTGATTTAAGGTCTACATTGATTCTGAGGAGACCTCCTTTGCCCTGAAATTCTTCCTCTTGCACAAAATGTAAATTGGGATTATTTTAGATAAATAATCCCATTAAATATTTTCACCTGCATAGTCTGCATTAATGAGACAAGGTAGTTACAGTCACCAGAAGCTGTTGCTGTATGTGCAGAAGTTTCTTACTTTTCCTCATTACTTTCAATGAAACTTTGGTTAATTGCTCACATTGACCTACTTTGCATTTATTTAATGGGAATGTGATGTACAGAAGCTTTTCTTTGAGCAACCAATTTGGTCATACACATTTGACTGTTAACTGAACACACACACTGCTTAATGAACATCCAACAAATAATTTTATAGTTTTTTAAAAAAATGATGTTCATGCTGCTGCCACCATGCCCAAGCAAATTGTACCGGTACATGTGACTTTGGACTTGAAACTTGTTTACGCCGCTGCAGCTGACCAACAGAACAAGCAACCTTTTTAGTGAACATCTCATTCTACTAAAGCCCATTCAGCTTAAGCTCCACTAGAGGGAAGCTTCCAGAAAGGTTTTCAATCTTTGTGGTGGTTTGGCTTATATAAAGAATTACGATTCTTGAGAGAACTCTTGAGCATAGTTGATTTCCCCCTTTAGTGTTCTCCAATGACACTCAGAATTGCCGACCCAATTCTGAATGGAGCTGAGGGGAGTTCAGCCATCTCTATCTGAGAAGGAAATCTCTATAATGCTTGCTTGGGCTCCACTGAGGGCCAATCCAGAACTAATTGCATGGGTCTGTTTTTAAAGCAAGTTGATGGGAGAGGGGGAACTAGTTGGGATGAGCACTCAGCAGTTTCCTGAGCAATGAGAAGTAGCAGTGCAGGATCCCCCCCCCCCCAGTTTGTTTTGGGATGAGAGAATGCTATAACCTTTAGAGCCCAAGCCAAAGACACACAGCCCTTATGTCTTTTCTTGAAGCCAAGTTCAGAATCCACAAACTTTCTTTTTCAGTCCCAAGCAGTGCATCACATCCCAGTAGCTTGGAGCAGATCCTGTGTACCAAAAATTGTTGCCCACAAGGGTTCAGTTCAGGGATGGCCAGTGTGGAGGGATGGAGACACTTACCTGGCCTCTTGGTACCAACATTACTGCAGCTTACCAGGGGGAAGAGGGAAGGAGCAAGATGGCAGGCAGGTTGGCGTGGTGCGGGCACCCTGCTGGAGCCAATCCATTGCTCACACTGTTACATTTGCTCTGTGCCAAGCTCCCCACTGCCTCACTCATCTGCATCTCCCTACAGGGAAGCTACAGTGATTCTGGTGCCAGGAGACAAAGCCCTGTGAAATATACTCGGAGTCGAGAGTGGATTTCATGCTCTTTATTCAGCTCATAGTGGTGAGGAGGAATGGAAGTTCCCCCAGGATGTCTGCTTTATATACATTATTTACACAATGGGACCCACGTGATTGGCTAATTCCGGGATTCACCTATAGGCCAATCAGGTTGCGTATTCACTTCCACCTGGAGCTGGATTGGGTGGCTCCTGTGGACCACTCAGACTGCTGCCATCTGAATCCTATTGTTCTAGGGCCAATCAGACTGCTGCCATCTGAATCCTATTGTTCTAGGGCCAATCAGACTGCTGCCATCTGAATCCTATTGTTCTAGGGCCAATCAGACGGCTGCATTTTGGATCCTATTCAACTCAGTACATAACACCCTGTCACCCCTTCCTGCCAGGCACTCCTGGTATTGTTGTAAGGGGGAACAAAACAGAAGTATATAAAATTATGAGTGATGTGGAGAAAGTGCATAGGGGGGAGTTTCTGTCTCATCCTGCCCCTAGAATACTAGAACCAAAGACGACCCAATGAAGTTGAATGTTCATAGATGGAACACAGACAAAAGAAGGTACTTCTGTGCATAGTTCAACCACTGAATTGACTCCCACATGATTTAGTAAAACCATTACATTAGCCTCTCAGTAATTTCAGAAAAACATTTCATGCCAAGTGTTCTCTGCACCAAGGGGTCTTTGACTTTTGGTAACAGCTGAAAACAATTTCACAAGCATTCAAAATTTGCCACAATTTCAAATTTAAATCTTAAACCAAAGTTTAAAATTTGAATGCTTTAGGTTGTAATCCTATACGCATTTATCTGGAAGCAAATCCCATTAGACTCAATGGGATTTACTTCTGAGACTGCATGTACTGGATCACACTGTTTGTCTTGTTAGTATGTCTTGATTATTTTAATTTTTTGCAGACATGATCTATCTTAAGCTGTCAACTCCTCAATGCTAAATGACAATGGATGACTTCTATCAAATACAGCCAAATATGAAATACTGTTTCATGTCCATGGACCTGTGCATACTAACTGTCAAAGTCAATTAAATGTTGTTTCTTGTCAAATATCAGGTGATGTTACATATCAAATCCAAGTCTAATATTGAAATCAAATATCACGGTATGTTAAATACTGTGCTCAAATGTTTTACTAAACCAGCGAAGATTTAGTCAAGTGAATATCTGAATAAAAAATTGCAGAAGAGAATTTTTGAAAGGAACAGTGGAGACAAATTCATTTCAGCTCAACTGTCAGCTCTATCGCTGGTGGTTTTAGGCTTTCCAAGGAAAACAAAAATAGATTTCTGGCCTCAGTTGAACAACGATGATGATCTAATATGCTAGATTTACCCATTGCATAAAATAGAGGGTGAGGAGGGGGCGGAATACATATTGTGTGAAGAAAGTTGTTCAAAGCTTCTCTTCAGAGCTCGAAGAAATGTGCACTGTGATTTTGCTTAATGAGCTAGTTGCAGCTTTTGTTGACATTGTATTTATTATAAGATTCCCAGCTCATATTATTAGATTTATATAAAAAAGAGGGGGGAGGGTCACTAAATTAAGAAAGAGATATCACGGAACACCCTATTTGCAAAATTATACAATTCCAAAATACGCTTTTACTTTTGCAAGATTGAATATACTGCCTTTGGCTGTACTTGAGGGTCAATTAAAAAAAAAATCCACTGGAAAAATGGTTATATCCCTGTGGAGATGGCAGTATTGAGTCAGTGGCTCATGTGCTTCTGGCTTGCACTCTTTATAAAGATTTGAGGAGTGAGGTTGTCCATGCTGGATCGCTCTACCATTGCTATTGTGTCCTTTCTTTTAGCATATCAAGATGATCAGGGGACAGCAACAACTGCAAGGGGTTTTTTTTTAGCGGGGGCAATTAGAATAAGATCTACTATTTGATTATTGATGTAAACCCCCAAAATGTATTTTCTATAGTTAAGTTTTTACCTCTATCTTCAGTACATTTTATGTTATTGCTGTGACTAGTGGCTGATGCAAATAAAGATTCTTCTGGTTCTGATACATAAAGACATCTCATTGGCTAGATCATCCAACAGTTCACCCACAAAGCCTTGAGTCACTGAAATGCATCAAGAAGAGGCTGCATAAGAACGATTTAATGTAAAACCATTTATGAAAGGAACAAACCCTACAGGTGGTTGCTGCTTGCAATGGCCCTTCTTGTGATACTCAGCAATCTGAAGGAAGGGAATAAAGAACCCAAGCCAAATAGACAATGGTGAGTGGGGGAAATGCCACCATTTCCTTGCTTATCCAACCTATAATGTTTAACTCTTTGATGTATTGGCACAGATTGAGGTAAGAGAATTCTGATCTGGGCCACTTGAGATTGCAAGGGCAGCATATTTTTAAATGTTCCCTCAGATAACAAAATCCCCCTTGATATAGAAAAATTCTGATTGCAGTCCTATGGGAGGAGTTGTCCTGTGTGGACTGGGAACTTTAAAAATCAATTTTCCCAAGGGACAGAAGAAGAAAAAAAGCCACCTTCTTCCAAGGTACTCTGTGAATAAAATGGTTTAATTTGGGATGTTTTGTTATAATGAGAGATAAGTCCAGTTGCAGACAACTCTGGGCTTGTGACGCTCATCTTGCTTTACAGGCCGAGGGAGCTGGCGTTTGTCTGCAGGCAGTTTTTCCGGGTCATATGGCCAGAATGAATAAGCCACTTCTGGTGCAACGGAACACCGAAAGCAGGGCAGTGCACGGAAACGCCATTTACCTTCCTGCTGGAGCCGTACCTATTTATCTACTTGCACTTTTTGGCATGCTTTCGAACTGCTAGGTTGGCAGGAGCTGGGACCAAGGAATGGGAGCTCACCCCATTGTGAGGATTCGAACCTCCAACCTTCTGATCAGCAAGCCCAAGAGGCTCAGTGGTTTAGACCACAGCATCACCCACTTCCCTATAATGAGAGATAAAAAGGTAAAGGGCCCCTGACAGTTAAGTCCAGTCACGAATGACTCTGGGGTTGTGGCGCTCATCTTGCTTTACTGGCCGAGGGAGCCCGCATTGGTCCTCAGACAGTTTTTCTGGGTCATGTGGCCAGCATGACTAAGCCACTTCTGGCAAAACCAGAGCAGTGCACGGAAACACCGTTTACCTTCCCACTGGAGCAGTACCTATTTATCTACTTGCACTTTGAAGTGCTTTTGAACTGCTAGGTTGAGAGATAGGGAGCATCAAAAGCTACCACCTGCTACCTTATCATTTTAGCTGGGGATGCCATGCCTTTGGTATTCAAAACATGTGCCCTACTTCTGGGCTTCAGTCCCTCTCTTCCCCAAGTATAAGCCAGAGGAGTCTGGTGCATCATCTGCTTGTGCTGGGAACAAGGCTGTTTCGCTTCGCCTGAAACTTGGAGTCATGTGGTCAATCACCTGCAAGTCCAGCTCTTGCTCTTGTTGGTGGTTAATCTCATTGGACAGGTATGTGCATTGCCTTGAAAGGCAAGGTACATTTCACAGAAAGACAATTGACAAGGAAATAATAAAAAATTACCAGTCTCTGCAATCATACGTGGCAGCCATTAACAGTTCTTTGGAAGCCATAGATTGCACTTCCAGGATGAAAGGAGAGGTTGTTATTTACACAGTTTGTGTGATCAGCTTGCAAAACGCCCACATGTCTATTGTGGAGGAATGGTGCCATTTTATGGTAACTTCATTATAATTTCAGTTCTGTTTTTCTGCTTTTTAAGCAATTGAGATAACTTCAGTCTTGTCACCTAGAACAATACTGTCAAAAAGTGAACTTGTCATTTCAATCTTTTCCTATAATTATTTTCTGGGAATTCAAGACAGTTGGAGTTTCTTAACTTTCCTTTCTCCTCTTAGAAAAACTGCAGAGCTTCCCACAAGCAAATGGTCCTTTTGCAGGTGTCTTCATGCAGTGCATCAATTATTTTTGGTATTCCTTTGGTTGATTTTAAATTTAAAGTTCATATTGATGAGAAGGCTAAGAAGAGGCACAAAGTAGTCAAGCAGATCCCTTTTACTGAGCTTTTTTCAATCAGTCTAGGTTTACAGTCATTCTATGGAGGCCTACGAAGTCGGAGACTCTAACTAAGGGCTTATCCATATTTACCCTTTGCCCTGCTGTTTCCAAGCACAGTTCTGTGCTTTCCTGGTTTGTGTCTGATGGCACTTACTATTTTTTCCTTCAGAAAACATGCTCTTTAAAGCTGAAGCACAACAAATGGAAATTTGGGTTTTGAAGTGGATTGCCATTTGCTCCCATTCAGAGTGGGTTTTCATGGGGAAAGCTCTAGAGCAAGAAGAAGAGGAAGAGGAAGAAGAAGAAGAAGAGCTTGAAAGCATGGACCATGCCTGGAAAGTGCAGAGGAAAGGTACACATGGGTAAGCCCTAACATTTTTGCATTTGCACATTCAGATATCTCACATAGTCCTCTTAAGGTAGGTGCCTCCTTTTGTAGTGGGAGCTGCCTGCCCAAGAGCCCCCCAGGGAGGGCACAGAAGATGATGATTTAGATCCCAGATCCTGGTGGTGGGACACTGAAGGGATGTAGAAGGGATGAGGTGGGAGGTGCTAAAAGCAGGGGGTTTGGGTGATCAAGACGGGTCAGGAGGAGAAGGGTCTTCCAGGACAGGGTTAGAGGCAGAGGTTGGCCCTGCTCCTTGGCAGCAGGACAGTCCTAGTCCTGCTGGCTCACCTCCCCCTCTGACACCCCGATTGAGGAGAGTCCTGCATGTTGCTGAGCAATGAACCAAACAGGCCCAGAGGAGGAGCTCATCCCCTCAACACAGCCTTTGTGTGCTTGGGAAGGATCCAGAGTGAAAGGCTAGAGGGGGAAGGGTGGAGCTAGTGGTCAGTTTCAGCAATGCCTTAGCTGGATTAAAGCAAACCAGAGGACTCTGCTGTGTTGTAATTTTCTGTTAATAAAGAGCTAATTGTATTCCATGCCTTCCATGTGTGTGCCTGCCCTGTGGTTGATTTGGCACCTTGACAGCTCCTTGATACCGTGGCTATATAAACATAGTCTAAATGGCTAACCTTTTTTGGCCCAGGACCACGTTCACCTGTCCCAATCATCTAGGGGTCACTTCACACTTGCACACTTCACACACTTCACACACAGCCAAGAAGGCAGGCTGTGTACCTCTGTGTCATCACCCCCTCTCTACTCATCATATTATTAATTTGATGGCTGGAGGGGGATTTGCGTTTGTTGTATCAGGACACTGAATGTATACAAGGCAATGAATTAATTGGGGATTCACTCCTCAGGGAAGATTTATTCCTTGTTTCCTGAGAAAGTTTACTTAAAAAAGAAGAAGAAGCTAACTAGCTTTTACCTGATTTTCTTACTGAACAGAACATATTTTTAAAAGCACAATTAGTTGTAACTCTAGGTTGCATAAACTGGAGTGGTTTTCAGGTGGTTCAAACCAAACTGAAAGCTGAAACTTTTAGCTGAGTGCTTTTTTCACCTACCAAACCACCTAACCATTTTAATCTAGGAAAACTGAAGTACACTGAGCTTGTTTTTAAAGGCTAAGTTTCCCCTTAAAACAAAACAATTGAAGCTGACTCTTCCACTAGCTAGATCTGTTTTGTGTGGGTCATTTACTTTCTACCCCTTCACCAAAACTGGAGTTTTGCCTAATTTACTGCATCCCCTCAAGCTTCCCTGCCAGGGTAGAACAGGGTAGATTTTTGCGGGTTTACCACCATTAGAGTGTGGCTGAAAAAAAAGTTAAATTCCTTTAATTAAAGAAGGACATTTTAGCTCCTCTCGCTTTCTACATTCTGTGGATGAGCAATATTCACCTCAGCTCTTTTGAAGTGATGTACACATCCTTCAGAGTGATTACTCGGCCCATTTCCGTCTACTACTTTCTTCAGTGTGTTGCAGAGTGTGGACAGTACTGTATTTAAAATCAGGCACTTTGAAGCATGGGCTTCGTATGAGTACACACCGCAGGGAGCACCTGACTGACTGTGGCTCTCTAAGAGGTGTACTGATGTGGGACTCATTTTTCTCAACAGTGTTGTGTGTAACACCCCTCTTTGGAGCAGACTATTATATTGGTGCAATTTACAAGGTAGCACTAAGGTATGAGGAAAAAGCAACAGAAAAAGGGGAGATTCTCTAGGTGTGGATTCTTCAGCCACTTCCACATGCAGTGCTTATTCTGCGCTCCCAATGAACTGCAACACACACAGCCTTGCCTTTGGCAAAACAGCTTATGAGTGGCGAGCTCCATAGCTTGTTGAAAAGAACCATTCAGGAAAAGATGATATGCAGCAAGAAGAGTTGAGCGTGGAAGCAACGTACTGTAGATATTCTGTAATCTTTTTGAATTGGCTGCTTTACTTCCCTTGTTTTTATGTTTGTTTTTTGCTGTTTTATGGCACGTCATTACATTTTATCACACATACCCTGTTGCTGTTAGCCACCATTTGGTGGAAAGGTGCCATGCAAATTTAACAAACAAAGCATTCACTCTTCTTGGTGGGAGGTAGTTTTATTGCTTTCCATTTCTTCTTCAACACTGGCCGTCAAGCTAAAAAATTCCTTGGTCCCTCTATCTTGCAGTAGACAACAGATCTGGAGAATAGCTTCATTTTAGTTGTGCAGTTACCTGCTATCTACCAGGTGTGAGTTTTCAAATATAAGACAAAGAATCTAGAAAACAGGAAAATGTTTGCCTCATGGCAGCCACAGCCAGCAGTGTCATTGGTCAATCATGAATATGATTATGATTGATTAAACTTCTATACCACCCTTTATTTGAAGATCACAGGGCGCTTCACAATATAAAAATGCATAACATAGTAACAAACAAAAACAATACCCACCCCCTGCATATACACACCTGCTAATCTTCTCCCCTTTCTTTCTGTTTGAGTCATTTCCTTGGTTACAAATTAAATAAAAACATTTCTCTCTCTCTCTCTCTGCACTTCTGCAGCTTGCTCTGGCCTCTTTTTCCTGTTTTCCTAAGTTTCCCTGTCCCTATTTTCCAGGGACAGTCCCAGATTTACAGAAGCCCTCCTGGTTTCTGATTTGATCCCAGAATGTCCCACTTTTCCTTCAGATGCTCATCAGAGATACGTTGGAGGGTATGGAGTTATGCGACCCCAGAGCCAAAAAGATAAGTAACTGTATACAACCTTTAAAAGATATCTGAAGGCAGCCCTGCATAGGGAAGTTTTTAAATGTTTAATGTTTAATGATCTTTAATACAGTCATACCTTGGGGTGAATACGCTTCAGGATAAGCATTTTCAGGTTGTGCTCTGCGGCGACCCAGAAGTAACGGAGCACGTTACTTCTGGGTTTCACCACTCACGCATGTGCTCAAAATGATGTCACGCGCATGCGCAGAAGCAGTGAAACGTGACCCACGCACACGCTGATGCGCAGTCACGTCTTACATTCGCTTCAAGATGCGAACGGGGCTCCGAAATGGATCCCGTTCGCATCCAGAGGTACCACTGTATGTTGGAAGCCGCACAGAATAGCTGGGGCAACCCAATCAGATAGGCCGGATATAAATAATAAAGTGATGATGATGATGATGATGATGATGATGATGATGATGATGGAGGAATAGGACGTCCCTATTGTCATTGGAGAAATGTTGGAGGGTAAGTAAGTGTCAACTCACACAATCAATTGAGGGCCCCTTCAGTCTGGTGCTGTTTTGTGGGCGTGCCCTGAAGCATGTCATTGACATAATAATAGTGCAATAGTGGTGGATTTATATTGGACCATCAACGTGTAATTCTGCTTTATTAATTATTCTGTGGTGCTTCCTTGATATTATTGCATCTTCAACTACAGCACAACAAAAGCAGGACAAAAATAAAATAAACCAGAACAGTTGTGGTATAATGAATTACAGGATTTCAGCAGGAAGTTATAGAACATGCACTGTCTGGATACAAAGCAATAGGACCACCCTGAAACTTTTCCAGGTGCAAACAGTATTGGAAGCAGTATTGTATCTAGCTGCCCAGATACCATCAGGAGTAGAAATAAGCATGAATGCATAATTAAAAGGACGCCTGGGGTGCTCTCAGTGTGGTGCATTCCCATGTGAGTGTTAGATGCTGCTGCTGCGCAGCCAGCCAATTGTATTTCTTATGTGGAAGAAGCACACTTACTTTGTTTGTAGGTTGTCTGACACAAATGTTAAGGTATGCTCCTGGAAGTAGGGGTGTAGTGTTAGGGGCTACCCACCAAAACATATGACAAACCACCCGCCAAAAATATGCCCCAAAGAGCTGCTTTATTAGCAGTGACTGTGGATGTAAATAATAATAATAATAATAATAATAATAATAATAATAATAATAATAATGTTCTTATTTATATCCCCACACATAAAATTTGTAAAACATTAGACATTAAAAATTGGAAGAGGAAGTCCAGATTAAATGGAAGAAGGAGATAATGGAGGTGGAGATGGAGAAGAAGAAACATAGGCTGGCATTTTGAAGATGATTTCATGTAAATGGTATGAAAAATGTTTGTGAATGAACAGCAGTTGTTGGATGAGCAGTTTATCCTATAGTAAATCCACCGTATGGATCCACCTGAGCTAAAACTTAGCATCAGATGATGCCTTCCAAATGGTTTGCCTCTGCATACTACTTTTTCAGTCCTCAGGTTGTCAAGCTTTTCACATTTCAGTAAATTGCTTCCTAATTATAGTACACAGCAGCGACATGCTAAAACGGGTTGCAGAGGGAATGGAAAGTAGGATGCACTTTGACACGATGCAAATCACACAGTGTTGATTCTGAAGCTGAGGAAAAAAACACTTGGCAAGTTATGTGCCGTTCTTTTCACTGATACTTCCTGGCAAAAGAAAAACAAAAAAGTGTGTGTGTGTGGGGGTGTCCTTTCCCACCAGTCTTTTGCAATGCCGGGAAGTTCATAATGGTCAAAATGGCTCTTATCTTGACAACCTGTCTAACCATGTCCAAAGCAACCATGAGGAACATGCTATGGATTCCTGGCTCTAGTCTTGCCCATGTTACACTGAATGTGCAGCGAATGCAGGAAAGGGTTGGGGAGCTGGATTCACACCTATTGGCCCCACTCCAGACTCTGCATTTCCAGTGGAAGGTCTGAATGGATCCAACACATGTACAACTGTATAGGGGTAGATTACATAAGTGCAATCATGAATGCGGCCTTTTGCACAGAAATCCTACACGTGTACAACTTGCACCTATGCAGGCACTATTCAGATGTTCTGCTCAAAATGCAGAGGTCTGGGATCCGATCTTGCTGTCCTCTCAACACACATTCTCTGTACCCTCCAATGTTGCACAAACAGAGCTATTAGTCTTATAATCAAACAGACTAAGGAAGGGGAGGAGAAATAACTTACTCTCCTGAGCAAAGTGATATGGAGGGGAGGGGGAAGTAACCCTCCCTTCCCCACTGCTTCTATTCTCTGCATGTTGCCTCAAATAGATCATTCAAAAGTAGTAGATAAGAGACTAGTTTATTCCTGCATTTTATCCTTCAGACGGCACCGCATCGTCCTCAGGCATGATGATAATATTATTATTTGACCACAGCAGAAACTGAATATTGGAGGTTTAGTGCAGCCAAGGCGCTGTGGCAGAAACTTTAATACAATCAGGATTGCTGTGGGTGGGGAGACATCAGCAGTGGCATTAAGTAGCAGGTTTAGAGAAGGAAGTGAGCAGTTATCTGGCAAGTTTCACAAGGCCAGAGTGAGGGTTCTGGACAGATGTTGCCTTTGTAGCCTTATCTAGATAGCCTCTGCCCCGCTCTCAGAGTAGCACAATTAATTTCTTGGATGATTGATATCTATATTGCTAGCTAGCAATTAGTTTTACTGGAAGGTCCCTTTCATGATGGGTTGGGCTCTGCAAAGCCCAGCTTCTCAAAGCATCCTGCTGCTAGAATACTCCATATACCTCTTTCCTCTGTGGCATGTTCAGGTGGGAAAAGGCTCAATCACCAAACGATGGCTGGGTGACTAGAATCAAGCAACCCTAATCACAAACACATGCCTTCTCTTCCTCCTTCCACCTCAGACTTCCCCATGTTAGTGATAACTATGGTTTATTGTGACATCCCTGGTTTCTATAATCAGGGGGTGAATTGAAGGCCCAAAGAGTGGAAAATAACTCATTCCTTCATGCTTAGAGATTAGATAGTCTGAATCAGGATTGGAGATGCTGGTGCCCTTTGGGTGTAACCAGACTACAACTTCCATCATCCTAGATTATTGCCCATGCTGGCTGGGGCTTCTGGGAGTTGGAGTCCAACAACATCTAGAGGGCCACAGGTTCTCCATCTTGACTATGTGCTCCTCCTACTATACACCACTGTCTACTACTATAAAAACAACAAAGAAACACATGGCACCTTAAAATGGCATCTTAAATCTATTTTGGTAAGCCACCTCTAAGGTGCATAGGAATCTAACAAGCACAGCGCTATCAAAAGTCTAAATTAACTTTTGCCAACCTGGTGCCATCCAGATGTCTTGGATTAATCTTCCCACCAGCCTCAGTCAACATGATTGTGCTGGCTGGGGTGTATGAAAATTGTAGTGTGGCTCTCAGACTGTATGCGGCACATCAGGTACTTGAAACGTCCCCTTGTTTTTATGGCTGCAGTAAGAAAGGCCATGGGGACTGAAAGTTGACCGAGCATCTGGGAGGCTACAATGCATGCATAACAGGCATACCATGCATAGCTTGGGAGCTGTATGTTGAGCAGTCTCTCTCACTTCAATAATAGCAGGTTGTCCTTTCTAGCCTGCAAACATCAGTGGTGTACTGAGCTACATTCCAAGACAAGTGATCTGTGAAGGCCAGTTTTGGGGGCTAATTTTGGAAGAACAAGTTAGGCAAATCCCATTTGTGCCTTCAAAAGAGGGAAAAAAGGATGTCTTTGAAAGATAAGAAAATATTGCAGCGTATATATTCAGGGGTTTGTGAGAAGGTGGCAACGTTGGAGTTGAGTGTATTTTTATCTCAGCAGATGATTTATGTGTCTCATCAGTAGCACGGGAAGGGTATTATTCTCTTGCTCACACAGGGAAGGTTGCATGCAAGGAAGGCCCTCGCAGCAGAAGACTTCCAAAGAAACGCTTTTCTATCTAGGTGAACCATTGGCATCTCATTGAGACAGCAATGGGATTTATCTTTTGGACTGGCCCAGTTTGATCCAATGTTAATTGACCTAGATCACATTAATAACAACCCCAACAGCTCTTTGTAATGAATGGGCAAGATCCTTGGCTGTGGAAGGAAAACAAAGGGAGTGAACCCTGCTATATCCACGGAGGCAGTTCTTGTGCAGGAAGCCTCATCCAGTAGCATCTCTCTCTCTCTTTGTGTCATTAGCTTCGTATCAGTGCTGGATTTCCTCTTTCTCCTTTCCTTTGATTCAAGGCTGGTTCTTCCTTCGTACGTTAGTGTATATATTTCACATGGAGAGAATGGATTTAATGGGTCTAAAGCACCATCTTTTAAATTATTTAAGCTCCCTTGTGTTCTGCTCTTTCCAAACCCTTTGTTCATCTTGGCTAGATAAAGTGAGTTCCCTGCAATTTACTTGTGTTTAGGAGGAAAGGCTTTCTTTTTTAGAAGACTTTTAAAAAGCAAAGTCTTGTTTCTCTGCCTAGGCATTAAAGATCTAAAGAAACTTTTCGATTCTTTTTGGTAACAGTGGATGATTGCCCCAATTTTTGTGTATGCTAGGATTCCTCCTGCTCTCATGATTGAGCAGCCCACTGTACATTATTAAAGAGTCTCTGTCTCCCATTTAGAGATGGCTGAACATCCAGGATGGGACTGATCAAAGCAGCGCATCAAAACAGAGAACTTTCAGAAAAGTCTGAATATTTTTCAGGTGCCACTGCATATCCGAATGAAAAAGTTGCAATGTTATTGTCTGTGGAAGGGAAATTCCCAGTTCTTTTCTCCCTTTCCATCACAATCATTTATGTTATACAGTTCTCTGTGTCCATAGCACCTCGCATACATGATCTCAATAATTTTACATCAGCTGAATAAGGCAGGTCAATATTGTCACTGCTGTACTGCAGTGCAGATACATGGCAGCAGCTGGGTCTGAGAAACAGTAGCTTTCAATATGCCACTTACAATACATATCTACTCTGAAGTAAGTCCCATTGGATTCAGTGGGGCATAGTCCCAGGGTTAGTAAATGGGCATAGGACTGCAGTTTTATTGAGACCATAACGTAGGTGAGATTTGAACCACACACTTTGTGGCTCATGCTCTTAACCTCTGTACTAGCTCCAATATATTTCTCAGAAATGACTGAGTGGCCTTAGAGGGCATGACTGCATTATTATCCATCCTCTGTTGCTGTTAACATCCCAAAGCTGGCAGTGTGACCCTATAGCCTTTCTGAAAGTGTGTTTTCTGTTTTTGATACCTAGCATCATTGTTATGGTCATTAAGATAAAGTTTTGCCTATAGAATGAGGAGTGTCTTGGAACTGCATGGCATTATATTCTGTCAAGTCTAGGCAAGTATTAGTGGTGTAGTGGAAGGGGAAATAAAGAGAGGGTAGCTTGGGGACTTTTTCCAGGTCAGGAGCGATGATTTAATCTGCTGCTGCTGATGGAAGGACCATCCTTTCTCTAGGATGTGAATTAGGTGAGAAGGAGACTTTCCAGCTTGTGACAGATTAGCACAGAAGCAGTCAGAGGATGAGAAAAATGATCAAGCAGAGAATGGATACTTCTTTACTTTTCTTTAATGGGGTTCCTGCTTCAGTCAAGCAGTTTAAGCAGCAACACTTCTGCTTTCTTATTAAAAGCTAAAGGCTGCATTACTGGTGGCTTAAAATCGTCTGTTGAATCTCAATGTGTTCTACAAGTTGAAATCGATGCAGTCAGAAGGAAGCAACCACTGAGTTCGAAGGGGCTTGCTCCCGGGTTCACCAACTATGCATAGGATTGCAGCCATGCTGATCCTAATAAATTAGGTATTGCGCAATATAGCGCTGCTCTTTGGTGTGCATGTGTTTATGAGTGTGCGAATATATATGTGTGGATCTCAGTTGTGTCTCTGTGTGTAAATCTGTATGCATCACATGTGTTTCGGTTTGAGCACAGGTCTTTATGAGAGCCTAGCATGCTGTTTTGCTTACAAAAATAAACTAAAACTTGAATGACTTTAAGAGAATTGAAGAAACTAATATTTCCTGGGAGCTTAGCTGCTAATCAAGCATAGCAATGCTGAGGAAGTCATAACCATGGGGTTCATTTTAAGTACTGTTTATGTTTTTCTAAACATGGCAGTTGGGGATGATGTGATGATAAGTTAAGGTAAAGGTACCCCTGCCCGTACGGGCCAGTCGTGTCCGACTCTAGGGTTGTGCACCCATCTCACTTAAGAGGCCGGGGGCCAGCGCTGTCCGGAGACACTTCCGGGTCACGTGGCCAGCGTGACAAAGCTGCATCTGGCGAGCCAGAGCCACACACGGAAACGCCGTTTACCTTCCCGCCAGTAAGCGGTCCCTATATATCTACTTGCACCCAGGGGTGCTTTCGAACTGCTAGGTTGGCAGGCGCTGGGACCGAGCAACGGGAGCGCACCCCGCCGCGGGGATTCGAACCGCCGACCTTTCGATCAGCAAGTCCTAGGCACTGAGGCTTTTACCCACAGCGCCACCCGCGTCCCTGAACGTCCCTGAACTGATAAGTTCCTGAACTTCAAAAGTCACCACTACTGTAAATACTGGACAATTTACATTTCTTCTGGTGTCTAAGAACCCCTATCCCACCTTTAATCATTGCATTAATTAATTAATTAATTAATTAATTAATTGTATTAATTAACAAAACAGCATCTGACATGTCAGTATTTTTACTGTTTTAAAGCAGTTTCTCAAATTAGTGTCAAATTTTCAGCAGGCTTTTGGAAAGTTTCCATAGTGTGTTTTCCCCTGCTATGGGATGAAGTCAGCACATGAAGTCAACTTTAATTTTTGTTTACTGAAGAGACATTTAAAATGAAACAGTAGAAATGGAGGCAACAGGAACAGCAGTGGTCCAACATGACAAGGCAGAATAGTGAGATAAATGGCCCCCCAAATACTGAGAAAATACATAATGTGACTTCTGACAAGCATTTGAGAATCACATTCTGGGAAGGAAGTCTCAAAGATTTTTGACAGGGTCCAAATATTTTTGTTAACCTAAACTTTCAAGAAAAAGTCAGGTCACGGAAACTGCACAAAAATAAAGATGAATTAATATTTGATATAGCCCACAATTAAATCTTCTTATGTATCTGTAGTATGCAAGAACATCTTCCTTCACCACCCTCCTTTAAGGCTAAACCAATATGATTCTCAGATTTCTTTGTGTGAACCATTTCAGGAGTGCCAAAAATTTATTTTCTGCTTGAAAGTTTTTTTTAGCGTTTTTTTTTTTTTTTGGTAAAAAGAAGAAAGGGGGGGGGGGCTTTCCATTCATTTATACTGCTTTCAATTGCTCTCATTCTCAACTGCATTCACTTGCCTCATGTCATGTAACGATATATGATTGACTACCTCCTATTATGACATCATCTCATTTATTATATGATCTGTCATTGGCTGGGATGATCTATGTGGCTAATTCAGGAAAGAGAAAGAAACAGCAGTTAGGGGGAAAGATGATGAATCTTTGCTGTAGCCAGAAAGAAAATACTGCATGGAAGTCGCTACTGCTGATCAAAAAGTAAAAATAGTATTTGGTGCAGCACTCTTATTTTTAGGTTTCACAGACCCAACTTTTCACTCTTCCCGATCCTTGCAAAATAGATCTTTGCAGAATGGAGAGCATTCTCTACTGGGCAGGGTGCAAACTACTTAACATGCATATACTAGTACTTAAACTGCTTTCGTTTCATTTTATTTCAGTAAGCCTAAGTGGGCATAAGTGGTGGTATGGTACAGAGAATACTTTATGTCCCATAGTGAAGAATCAGATGCTTCTGCAGCCTTAGTGGTTCCTTGAGGCTTTTGAAAGTGTTCCGATTTGAACAGTATGTTCAATCAAAATAAAACAAGATTGACTTTAACTGTCTCCAGGGAGCTGCCTTCTGAGAATCAGGAAGGTGTGAATTGAATGTCTGCCAACATTGTCTCGTTCACTTTCACCCTATTGCCAAACCTGTGAAGAGGTCAATTTCCCTGGTGTGACTCTGTGCAAAACTGTTTCTCACAGATATGGCCTGTAAGTGAACGGCGTGCTGAGATCCAGGAAGCATAATATTTTACTGTGCACAGGAATGTGTTGAGTCTGTATACAACGCCAAACGATGGCTGTAAGAAATATCACTTGGAATGGCAGAAGCTGTGCTTGGCATGGGTGGGGCTGCCTTCTTGCAGGTTTAGAGCCAGGCAAGGATGAAAAAACAAGGGGGCAAAGTTTAACAGAGGGTGCTTTAAGAGTTCTTTAGAAGCCACATATGCAAATATGCACCAAGAGGAAATACTCAACATATGTAGGAGAGTGAGATCTTCTTGGGAGGAGGTCATGTTTTTTCATGAGCTCTTACAACTATACCCTATAACCTTTTTTAAAATGTGGCTCTTTTTGGGGGGTGTTATTGGGTTATAGTTGTTCTTTTGATTTTTATATATTGTGATCTTTTCTGTGAACAGCCCTGAGACTTCCGGGCAGTATATAAATTCAATAATTAAATAAATAATAATAATAATACAACTTCTTGTAGAGAAACATTAGCATGGGACCATTGTAACATATACTTAGAATGCAGACATGGAATGAGAAATCAATACACTTCATGTTATTACTTTCTTATTATAGGAACTTTCCCCTTTTGAAAAAAAAATGATAATCCCTTTGTTATCTAGTCATTTCAAGACAAGGTCATTTTTCAAAGCCCTGTGAGATTGGGAGGGAAATTATTGCAGAGGTTCTGACAAGCATAAGGAACTAAAATCACCCTAGGGAGCACTGGCAGACACCTTGCAAGGCTCCTTTTGATGCTATAGAGAACAACATTGATGGCTGTAATTATTTTTGATGTCATTTAAAATCAACTGAAAAGGTCTGGCTGACTTGAAAGGGTATTTTGAAATGTCTTAATATACGGAGAGCACTCTTCATCATCCAAATGCCTCATCAGATAATCCAAACATTTGGAAGTTGTTCACACAGAGTTATTATGGGAGAGGACACATTGTGGATTAGATAACTATAATTTTTGGATTAGTGGCAGCCATATGGCAACGTGACTGGCGATAAGCCCTGGTCCTGAGCGAACACCAGAGGGTGAGGCAAATCCCTGGGCACCCACTCCTAATAGCTGATCTGCAGGCAGTGAAGTCAGTCTGGATTTTCCTCCGCTCTGATGTTAAAACCCTAGAACCTTCCACTCAGTTACCTATAGGAATGCTGCTCCTGCTTATGCCCGTTGGCCCTTGCCTGGGGTCTTGCAAACCAGGAAGAAATGCTGCTCAGAACTACTACTCTTATTCTGACATGTTCCTCCATCCTTCCATAGGCCACAGAACACCATAAAGGGAACCAATGGCTATAGCTGTAAAGCAAATCAGTACCACAATCTCCTCCTCCTCCCTCCTCCTCTTTCTGCCTTGTGCATCTACTTGCTGGAAGCAATTACACGAACAGACCTGTCAACTACACCAAACATTACACTGCAGTCTGCTGGCTCATGCTCCCTACCTTGCAATTTCTAATGGTTTCTATCCCAGGCATGAAGCTATCCACAGTGCCATTTAGCAAAAGAAATAATTTCGCAACATGCTTTTCAATGGTTGTGTTGTCTCTTTTCCCCTTCCACTATTTGAAGCAACTGCTGTGCATCTCTCTAACTCACAAGACTAGTTCTCAGAGCTTTTTCTTTAGATCACCACATTAAAGTCAGCCTTTGGAGACTGGGATTGAAATACAGTGGTACCTCGGGTTACATACGCTTCAGGTTACAGACTCCGCTAACCCAGAAATAGTGCTTCAGGTTAAGAACTTTGTTTCAGGATGAGAACAGAAATCTTGTTCCGGCGGCGTGGCGGCAACAGGAGGCCCCATGAGTGAAAGTGGTGCTTCAGGTTAAGAACAGTTTCAGGTTACGAACGGACCTCCGGAATGAATTAAGTACTTAACCCGAGGTACCACTGTATCCCTTGTACTGTATGTGTGCACATGTTTAATATCCTGCAACCTTCATTCAGTCTTGGTTCTCTGTACCATTTGTATATACAGACATTTCTTGTTGCTCAGACGCTACATGGCCATTAAGTCTTGGAGGTCATGGCGGGTCTATTGATCCATGCACTGCTGGCAAATGTTTGCAAGGCTGCTGCATCCTGACTTGAATCTAGTAACCTGAAAGCTGTTTTGAAGATTTCATCATCCAGATTAAGAACAGCTAAAGCATGTCAGCATCCAGACACTGGACACTAGAAATTAGATGCTGACATTCTTGAACTGTTCTAAATATTTGTACGTTAAAATGAAACCACGATGTAGGTGGCCAGGCTTGCTGAACGGCATTTCCCTCACCTTTGTTAAGAGTCCAGCCTTCCAAACACTGTCATATTTATCACAACGGGCTTGTGCAGGAGCACCATGTGGGCAATTCCACCCTTGATGAAGAAAGTAGAATTACACAATGAATTTTGCAGGTGCCTTTGCAATGTGAATGTGACAAGAAGGGTGAAGCTGGCCTGGTAACTATCTAGCAAGCGATGATTGATCTAGGTTACAGATAATACCAAGTTTGACAGGTATGGCGCTCACCCATTTCGACTTGTTCTGATTGCTTATCTGGACTACTGCCCTAATGAATTAAAATGATGCCACCCAGAATTAAAAGATAATAAGATAGCTGAACGTAATTCTTTTTTCTGGGTTACAACAACAAAACCCCCACCAGTGTGGCATAGTGATAAGAATGTTAGACTAGAACCAGGGAGACCAGGATTCAGCCACATGAAGCTCACTGGGTGACCTTCAAGCAGCAATTATCTCTCTATCTGTGTATCCACCATGCATTTAAAAAACATTTAGAGCACATTCCCCTACCCCAAGAATCCTGGGAACTGCAGGTTGATAAGGGTGGGTAATTGTAGCTCTGTGAGAGGTAAACTATAGTTCCCAGTATTTTGGGGGGGGGTGCTTTAAAAGTTTGGTGCATATGCAACCTCAGCCTGTCCTACCTCACAGGGTTGGTGTGGGGATAAAATGGAGCGGGGAGACCCATAGGCATTGCTTTGGGCTCTGTGGAAGAACGAAATGATAGAAATGTAGCAAAACCAGCAACAACCCATTGAGAGTTCCTTCGCATGTTACTTTAAATGACCGCTGGTAAAGGGGAACTATAGTAGGGCTGTTCGAGATACATATTACTCCCAAGGAGTATAGTTACATAAGGGATAACCAGCTGCAGAAACTCCCTGAAAAAGTGATCTCCAAGCAAAACTGTTGAAGAAGCATTCACAGCCATACGTACGTGATTCTCACAGTCTGCCAAGCACCCAAATCCAAACACTTTGTGCCTTCACATAATTGTGAATTCAAACATGGGGGGGAGGGGAGGAATCACACAATGAGCTTTTCGTGAAAGGCACTTGAGGATAGAAGAACTGGTGCGACAGGCAGGAGGAAGAAGAAACTAGAAACTAGGGCATAGCTGACCTACTTTTTACCCATACTCAGACCCAGTCACACATCTAGTTAAAAGTTCTAGTAACTCGATTCTTAGTCTTATTACAGATATATATTTTTCCTACTCAGGTTGTACTGGCACAGGACAAAGCATTCCTTCGCGGTTTTTTTTAAAAAGGTCAGTGAAAATCAACCCTTTCTCAGTCCTCGACAGGTGTGAAAGTAGTTTGGCTCTGCCAAATGTATAAATCGTCCGTTCCCTGGTTTAATCTTGGATTGGAAATAGAAGTACGGCAATGTCACCTGAAAAGTCTCAGCACAATTTTGAGCTCTGCTGGAGATGGCAATCCCCTAAAAGCCTAGTAGCCGGATTTGTCACATGAAATGGTTCCAGCCGGAATAAGTTTAAACTTAAAAGGGAGTTGCAACATAAATCCAGTTGAGATAGCTGGGTTGTTGGGGAAGAAAGCACCCAACTCTATACACAATCTGAATACATTCGACCCTTTGAAATGAAATGTGGCCTACAAAAGTGTGTCCTGCTTGATAAGGTTAGCGGTAAAATAAATGGACCCTCCTTACCCCTTCCATAGGGATCCTGGGACTGGCAGTCAGCCTGTATTGATTGAGTTGCACAGCTCTTGGCTCTTCCTGGAATCGCCTGATGGAGGCAGGAGAGGAGAGGACCCCAGATCTTTGCAGTGAGCCAAACTTCATCCTGTTGGGTCCAAATCTGATTCCATCCAACAAGCGGATCAAAAGCAGGTTGGCTGGAAGCTCCTCAATGCTGCAGAGGACCAGGGCTCGGCATTCCGGGCACCGAAGCTCCTTGTGTGACTTCAAGATCCTCTGGAGGCAAGGCTTGCAGAAGGTGTGCTGGCAGGGGAGTACTTTGGCCGAGACGTCCAGCTTCTCCAGGCACACTGGGCATTCCAGCATGTCAAAGAAGGCCGAATCATCCATACTCTTTCTCCCCCCTTTTCAACGAAGAAATCCAATTTCAAAGCAGAGCCAGAAAACTCCACATGATGTTTGCCGTGACCAAATACGTTGCTCAGGAAGGACGCTTGCAATTGTTAGAACCCGAAAATCGCCATCCTGTAAGGAGAAAACAACAGAGAGGGAGAGACCAATTGCAGCACCTGACTAGTTTGGTATTATGAAATGTATGCCACCTACAAGTCGAAGCAAAGCCTCATGAGCTGATTTGTATGGTGTGTCCCAACCCCCCAAAACAAAGTAAGTTTGGCATTAGTCATTTGTGAATATAAGTACCAGTAAGCAGAATCATATCCATTGGCTGCTGTGTGGCAGTAAGGAGGCAGCTGCATCTCACACACTGGCACAGGTGATTATAAAAATAAAAATTAGAGGACCCCATAAATTCCACTCAAAGTGAGATGTTGACACCAGGGCATCATGTTCCTCTTCAGATGTATTGCCGAGGGATCAGCCCATCTTAAAAATGGCATGCAAAGAATAACTGTGGAAGCAGTAAAAATGATCACTCCACAGAAAAGCCAGAAGGTGTTCTGGTAAAACACATGGCTGAACACATTCCTGCCTCCACTCCCCTTTTCTAAACAGGCCAACATTGAACAGGCATCGCTCTGTTGGCCCACCCACAGTGCTTCACACTCTCTCAAAAAGGCATCTCTCTTCATTCTCTAGATTTTCTCATCTGCAAGTCACTTTGACGGCAATCATTACTTTGGCATACCTGGGAGTAAAAGAGCCTCGCTTGACTTGAGGAGACTGGCAGTTTTTGTCTCTTGCCTCTTCTTAGCTGACTTAATCATCCAAAGCCAGCCTGAGAAATCAGTATTCCTCCCACAGCAGAAAAAGTGACTCAACCTGTTTGGCACCTTTCACAACTGTACACGGAGCAGAAGTGAAGCAGATAGGTAAATTCCAGATTCAAGTCCTGGCCTGCAAAAACCAGCACCGACCCATATCACACAGAGGAGTAGGTGTGTGTGTGTGTGTGTGTGTGTGTGTGTGTGGCTGAATAAAGACAGATCTAATGTGGCTAAGTACTCTCTCCACCCCCTTCCTTAGAAAGAAATACCCCCTCCCCACAACTCAGCGTTAGACAGTTCAAATCATTATCCACTGAACAAGTTTCACCCTGATGAAGAAGGGTCATAAGCTTTGGGAGTTAAAACCTTCTTCCAGAATGCTTCTCCTCTCTGAAGAAGGAAGCTGTGGAAAAAGAAAAAAAGAAAGAAACTGGAGCAAGCTACTAATTTCTGCGAGTGCTACTGACCTTGTGTTCATGACCCTCTTTAAAATGAGCTCAGCTTGTGAAATAACAGCTTCTGATCTGGCTCTTTCCCTTTCTTTCACTCCCCAAATTGCAGCCGCGTTGAAAACTTTAACTAGGTGCATTACTCACTTAGCTCAACTTAACACGTGCTGCCTTGTTAACTCGTAGGTTGCCAAACTGATCCTCCTACATATATTTCAGGCAAGGGGGGATGGCTAAGTCTGATTCTGAACCAGGAGTGGGGCTGTTGAGTGTGTGTGTGTGTGTGTGTGTGTGTGTGTGTGTGTGTGTGTGTGTGTGTGTATAGGCTTGATGTGAGCTATTCTGGCTCTGTATCACTGTAACACAGATCAGTAACTGGGCTCAGCTATTTTATTAACATTTTTTTAAAAAGCATTTTATGAAGCTTATCCTGTTTTAGGAACAGAGGAGGAGGAGTGTAAAAGGATGACAGAGAATAAAAAAAAAACACAAAACAAGCCTCTGCACAAAGGACTAGAAAACACCAACTAGCATGATAAATGCATTTTTAGGGGATTAAGAGGGTGAACTGAAGCTGGAGCTGTAATTGGGATCAGCTGAAAAGAGTATGATTGTGCAGAATTAAGCTACTTTGCATTAAAAACATCACTCTCTGCAACATTATTACTTTTTCAACAAAACAAGATAGGAGAAATCTAAAATAAAAGCCTCCAGGTGATTAGTTTAGCTCTGGAGAAAGAAACAGATACTGTACGCGGCTTCTGAAATGCCAGCCTTTGTTCCAGCCTCGTGTGATCTCTGTAGGACAGTTAATTTTGGATGTTCTCCTGTGGGATGTTTGTTCTCCATAATAAGAACTGCTTTAGGAAAACCTTGACAGCATTTGAAATCTCAATTAAGTTGGTTGGTTTTTGTTTTGTTTTTTTGTTCTTGTTCTAATGCATAGCTGAGCTTGAACTACATGCAGAGGTTTTTTTCTTGGATAAGGACAAGCTGATCTAGGGCAACTTGTGACACCAAGGATGAAATAAAGTATTAAATAAAGCAAGAGACATAGAAGTTGGAAGAGACCGTGAGAGTCATCTAGTCCAGCCTCTTGCAATTCAGGAATCTTTCACCGAACGTCGGGCTTGAACCTTGAATCCTGAGATCAAGAGTCTCATACTGAGCTATCTGAACTGATCCTTTGCCCAGCTGTCTATCCTTTTCGAGGACAGTGGTAGCTACCAGTAACACAGAAGAGTTTCCAGAGGTTGTTGTCTCTATTTTGTAATATTTCCACCACTGGAATATTTAGAAAGTAATCCTAAATCCACGCTACCGCCCATAGCATGGCAAGGCTTTAGGGAGTGGGGGGGCCACTGCTGTATCTACTGCCCTGCCACACACAATGGACAGGGTACAAGGCGGGGGCAGGGGCAGCCAGATGGTTGTGCCAGTCTGGATTGGGCCAGATGCTGTCATGTGACAGCAGTGGGGCCAGCCAGATTCTGAGTCGCCTCTGCTCTGCCCCTTCCACACACATTTGCACTTTCCTGAATTTCACAATGCAGTTCTCCGGTTGAGTAATACATTCAAAACCTCATAAAAAGGTAAAGGTAAAGGACCCCTGACAGTTAAGTCCAGTCACGAACAACTCTGGGGTTGTGGTGCCCATCTCGTTTTACTGGCTGAGGGAGCCGATGTTTGTCCGCAGACAGTTTTTCTGGGTCATGTGGCCAGCATGACTAAGCCGCTTCTGGCGAAACCAGAACAGCGCAACGCTGTTTATCTTCCCACCGGAGCGGTACCAATTTATCTACTTTCACTTTGACGTGCTTTCAAACTGTTAGGTTGGCAGGAGCTGGGACCGTACAACAGGAGCTCAATGTGTTCGTTAGCCAAAACAGCATACAGTACCCACATACATTTATTAGGAGAAATTTGCATTAAAATGTTGATAAATTTTAATGGGTATTTCTTTTCCATTTCTCCATCTGAATTGATATGGTGAGGTGCAAAGAGAAGTTCTGGGAGCAATTCAAAATGGCATGGGGGAAGAGTGTGGCTGCATTTGTGCCCACTGGCTCCAATCCAGCTCTTTCTGTGTTCAAGATGTCATTTTCAAAGAAAGCCTGTGCTCTTACACCTTAGAATGGATGGGATGATCATGCATGTTCAGATGTATAGGCATCTGTGCAAATGTCACCTTGAGCATGCCGCAGTCACAGATATGACCTTGATCCCTCTCCCCATAGGTATGCACCAAGTCAGAGGTTGACTGAGTCTGACCTTATGTGATCTAGATACCCATGATGAAATGAATTAATCATAATGTAAATGGCAATGAACTGGAGATCATGGAGTGAGCAATGGAAGAATGGGAAGAACAGGCAGGAGGGAGGTTATCGCACAGCATTTCTCTTTGGAACTGATACTTTCAAAGGCTTCTGTTATAAAATAGTCCCAGATTTCATGGGGATCTCAGCAGACAAGTTCCTTTTTTTAAATATCCCCA
Organism: Podarcis muralis; assembly: GCF_964188315.1. NCBI lineage: Eukaryota > Metazoa > Chordata > Lepidosauria > Squamata > Lacertidae > Podarcis > Podarcis muralis. The sequence goes on from NC_135656.1 coordinate 53,816,377, forward strand.
AGGATAGGGTGTATTGGTTGCTAGTTACTAGATGCTACAAATTATAGATCTAAAGCTAACTGCTTGTCCTCCCACCCATAAATACTCCACACAAGTCCTGTATTGTTGCTCCCTTTGAAGGCTGGCAGAAACAAAAGATGTACTTACCTGTGTTTTCAGACTTTCAAACTAATGCCTGGGAGGAGAGGAACTACATCATATTGGCTTGCGTGAACAATTGTTCCAAAGTTCCAGAAACTAATAATTTGGGGGTTGTTTTTTCCTGCTTGAAGTTATAATCCAGTAATAAGGCAGTGTTTTACGTAGCATCTGCATCTGCTGTTCCACCCCTGGTATGTCTAAGGAAATAACAGGACAGACCAAATGAGGGGTACTATACAAGCTTGTGATCTGAAATGGCAACAAGTATCCTCTGTAGCAGCCAGCAAGCTAGAACACTTATTAGTGAGTAGATGTACTCATGAATAAATGCTCCCGGAAAGGTACTTCCACCGAAATATAAGGAAGAGTTGCTATGTGTGAAGTATTTCCTAATCACTCTTGGCACCTGTAACAAACTACACTTCCCATAATTCTTTGGGGGGAAGCTACAGCTGTTAAAATGGTATGAGAATGCTTTAACTGGTATTAAATTGACCCCTGTTTTTACTTTCAGATTGATATTACAGTGGTACCTCAGGTTAAGAACTTAATTTGTTCCGGAGGTCCGTTCTTAACCTGAAACTGTTCTTAACCTGAGGTACCACTTTAGCTAATGGGGCCTCCCATTGCCGCCACGCCATTTCTGTGGTCAATCAACCACAAGGTTCTATGAATTGGGATGCTGGGGAATTTTCATTGAAAATAAATACATCTAAATGCAGTGTAAAGAAACAGCCATGTTTCTGTTCTGAAATGCGATTATCTCAGCAGTTGGAGTTTTCCAGAAAAGGTTAGCATGGGATTTACTACTGAATCACAAGCCCTTCCTCAAAAGACATGGCATGGCTTGCTGTTGATAGCAGCATATGATATACAGTGGTACCTCGGGTTAAGTACTTAATTTGTTCCGGAGGTCCGTTCTTAACCTGAAACTGTTCTTAACCTGAAGCACCACTTTAGCTAATGGGGCCTCTTGCTGCCTCTGCGCCACCAGAGCACAATTTCTGTTCTCATCCTGAAGAAAAGTTCTTAACCCGAGGTACTCTTTCTGGGTTAGTGGAGTCTGTAACCTGAAGCGTATGTAACCTGAAGTGTATGTAACCCGAGGTACCACTGTATAGGCATTTTGGAGAATGCAACCTGACCCTGTTCCAGTTTCTTTTCTTTTTCTTACATATATTTTATTGAACAAATTTAACAAATCAAATTATAAATCAATATAACCAATTACATTTCCCCCCTTTCCCCCCCTCTCCCACCCACCAGAGACTTCCTTCAGCTTCCCTCTCTGATTTGTTTATACCTGTTATTCTCTGCATGTTGTGAAATTGTACATATCATTGCCTTGTCTATCATATATTCTACTAATAAATTTGTGGATGTTTATTCAAAACCTGCCAAGGAGTCCAAATCCATTTGTTGTCTTTTTAAATCGTTTGTAAAAAGTTCCCATTCTTCCTTGAAGTCACAATTGTCATTCTCCCGTAATTTATAAGTTAACTTTGCTAACTCCGCATAGCTTATCAATTTTTCTTGCCATTGTTCTTTCGTTGGGATTTCCTCATTCTTCAATCCTTGTGCTAACAAGACTCTTGCAGCTGTTGTAGCATACATAAATAAGTTCTTTATTTTTCTTGGCAGGTCTTGTCCTAAAATCCCTAACAAAAATGCTTCTGTTTTTTTTACAAATGTCATTTTAAACATTTTTTTCAATTCGTTATATATCATCTCCCAAAATTTTTAAACTTCTCTACATTCCCATCACATGTGATACAAAGTATTTCTTTACATTTGCAACATTTTAATACATTTTTACATTTGACCCAGTTTTATACATTTTTGCCATTTTTACTTGTGTAATATACCATCTATACATCATTTTCATATAGTTTTCTTTCAAAAGAGAGCAGTCTGTCAATTTCAAATCTACCTTCCGCAACTTTTCCCAGTCCTCAAATTGTATATTATGTCCAATATCTTGTGCCCATTTGATCGTAACTGATTTTACCTCCTCATCTTTCCCCCCGATTCTAGCACTATATGCTTTCTATATGCTTTCTATATGCTTTCTATATGCTATATACTATATGCTTTCTTCAGCAGCTTCACTTCTTCTTCTATAACCTCCTTTTGAAATCTAGAAATTGTATAGCCAAACCCTTTTTTGTTACCTTCCTTGTACATCTCATATAATTGTCTGTAATGCAGCCAACTTTGAGCATAGTCTTTGATTTCCTCATAATCTTTTAATTTCCATTTTCCTTCTTGGTCTCTCAGTAAATCTCTTTATGTAGGCCACTTCCCCTTTTTACCAAGTGGTTTGAGTAACGAAGCTTCAGTTGGTGATACCCACCAAGGTGTTTTTTGTTCTATTAAACTGACCCTGTTCCAGTTTCAATCTCTTATGTGGGCAACAGTTTAAAAGTTTAGCATAACCTGACCTTGAACACCAGTACCTGAGTCCCTTACTGAATTACCTTCTGGAAGAGATACCCAAGCAGCAGAGAGCTGGCCAGAGTAAGGCCTGCTGGTGAGAACAATATTGCCACTTTCAAAATTGGGCAGAGCATGCAAATTACTGAACTACAAAAAGCATAGTGGTCATGTCCCAGTTTCAAAATTGTGGTGGTTATGTTGTGAAACCCAGACACCTTGCCACAATTCCTCCTACATAGTTCCTGCACATATATCAAAAAAACAGTTTTGGCAACTGAGTTCCACATTTGTAGGTGGCTTATTCTTGGCTACTTCTACTAGTATGTAAAACTACTCTTAGGTAAATAAATATACAGGGCTGTAGCAAATGGAATCATTATGCGTGTGGATGGACTTAATCTCTCTCTTTCTTCCCCACCTCCTGCACCACCAAATCTGTTCCAGAGGGATGAGGAAAACCCAGAGAGGATTTGGGGGAGAGCGTATGTGAGAGGAAGAAAGGGAGGGGAAGTTCCACTGTGCTAGCATAAATCATTTTGTATGTGCCATTTAGTTGCACAGTTGGACCCTGCTAGAGTCACCAGTTTTAGGCTCCTAGCACTTTACGTAATGCTGGTGTTAATCATCGTCAACAAAACAAAACCAAAACCAAAACAACAAAGCAAATTACAGTAGCGGACTGCAACAGCAGGAGGTTCAAATTATACATTATGTACAGGAAGCACCCATTTTAATGTGTCTGGCAGCAGACTTGGATAAATTGGTAGATGACTGCATTAGCTAGTTAATAATAGACCAGAAATGAAAATGTAAATTTTCATCAGAGCTGTCATCTGTAAAAGGACGTTCATTGCTGATAGCATGGATGTAAACAAAATGCTTGTAACATTTAAGCCAGGGAAGGTGTTTTCTTCAAATGCTTTTCCAGAAAAGTGACTGTCAGTGCGAATTAGTCAAGAGATTCTGGTATCTCAAAAAAAAAATTAGTCTTTTTATCTCACTGCTTCCCAAAGGAACTCAGAGCAGTGGATATGTCTTTTCTTTCCTTTGCCCACACAACAAACTTGCAAGGTGGGTTGTATCCACAAAGTGTCTGCTTTGTGGCTGAATGATGATGCAGGGGTTACATTCCAAGACACTGCACATTTAAGTGAAATTGCGTATATTTGAAACACCATGGAGAAAGCCTGCAAACACCCCTTTCCACCCCTGCTCCATCCCATCCCTTTTGGTGATGTTTTTGGGTCACCTCTGGGTTTGGCATGATGCACGTGTGCCTAAAATGGCTACTGTCTATACTAATTTCAAACAGTTAATTAGTTGACAAACTCAAGGTATAAATTTTCATGTGCATCAACTATCACGGGGGCACAGAAATCAACCAAATCAATCAATAAAAATTAAGAGCGCACTAAGGAAGTACCACCCTGGGTGGTGCTTGTTGCCATGCAATGGTCAGGATCATCCCTGTCCAACTCTGAGGCTTCAGAGTTGGAAGGAAGGCTGGGCACTTGTCAAACTTGCTAGAGCCTGGGAGCACAAGCTGTGTTGATGTCAAAGCTCGGCTCTTCTTGAACCCCACTAAGCATCAAAGGCTCTTCACACACCAAATTTTAGGTGTAATATTTGGAAATCTAAGGGCGTACCTGAGAATACAATGCATGAATGTCGCAATCTGGTGTTTTTGAAAATGTGTGTGTTATCCAGCTACACTAATGAGACAGCCAGGATTGTCTGGGGCTCCTTGCTTATGTGTACTCCTAATCTATATTTATTGCTGTGTAGCCCGTGAAAGGGCCATCGGACATACATTGGAAATCGTATTTGGTTGTTGTAGTTTTGGAGTGTGGGGAGCTTCTTAGCACCTCCTGTAACTTACAATTCTTAATTCAGATTTTTTTTAATAAAAAAGGCGGCCATGACAGTAAAATTTGTCCCTCTCTACCCTCCCCATAAACTTTCAACTATATATATATATATATATATATATATATATATATATATATATGATCAAACATTATCATGCCAGTGGTGCACCCCATATTTGGTGAGGCACCAAAGGGAGGAAGTTCTGAAGGTGTGGGGCCACCACAGAAAAGGTCTCCTCTCTTATGGCCATGTTCCTCTTAGATCTAGGAGGCAGATTGAGATCTCAGCATGTGAGAAGGATGGTATGTATATCAGACAGTTTGGACTGAAACCATGTATGGCTTTAAAGGATAAAACCAACACTTTAAATTCAGCTTCGATGCGCACTGGAAGCCAGCATAGCTGATATAATGCAGGAGCATTATACATATATTTATTTGTTATTTCAATGTTTAGGCCGCCCTTCATCAATTTATTGATCCCAGGGTGCATTACAATATAAAACAAAACAAACAATAAAGTCATTCTGCACCTTAAACAAACTTGTTCGCATTTGAAAGCATACATATTGAATTTCAGAGCAGATAAACAATTGATTAACGGAATTCAGTCTCAGTTACATTGCTTCACTGAAAAGGCCTAAGGAAATAGGTTTGTCTTCAGCTAGCCTTTCAGTCTGCCCCACGAACATTTCAAGTGCTGTCCCATTGGCAGGACTCCCTCTCTTCCGACTGAGTATAATTATGCAGTTACCTGCAGTCCTTTGTTAAAGGTGCTGGGAACTGGATTTCTGTGAGGGGTGAACTACACAAACATTTCAAGTGCTGTCCCATTGGCAGGACTCCCTCTCTTCCGACTAAGTATAATTATGCAGTTACCTGCAGTCCTTTGTTAAAGGTGCTGGGAACTGGATTTCTGTGAGGGGTGAACTACAGCTCCCACAGTTCTTTGCGGGAAGCAATGTGCTTTGAATATGCTTACAATGTCGTGTTTTAAATGTACACAACATTGCTCTTTCTGTTGGTGGTAAAATCAAGATTTTCTTTAATCTGGAGGTGAACCTTTCGTCTTGATACTCTGCCACTTATTTCTGTGATTCATTAAGGCGAAATGGCTCAACTCAGCTGCCAAATAATGACAAAACCCAGTGCAGGTTCTGTGCATTTGAAAGGATTCCTGTCACTATGAAATGTGCACACATCTATATGCCTATTTCCTTTGCCTCTGATGATAAATCCACTTTAACGTTGTCCTTCAAAGACAACACAATTTTATGTCTTACAAACCCACCCCGTCACCATTTTACTTGAGCAACTTTCCCGTTACATTTCATCGCAGCAATTGTTGCTTCTCATGAGGCGCTATCAATGTTTCATATCAAGGTGTCCTCTTAAACTGTAATGTGAGAGAGCCAACTAGAACTGTTGAATTATACATCGCCTAGCTGAATGTAAGCAGCCTTTTTTTGTAAGTCCAAAGCTATCCCTTGCTGAACTAATTTCTGGGAAGCACCGTGAAAAACCCCTATCTATGGATGAGCTTCAGATGAAACTGAGCCCCAGGCATGATGCAAGATCCCGAAAAGTCAGATTCAAAATCTCCTCTGCCTACAGTGGTCGAGTTTTAAAGCAGGTATACGAAGATGGACAGGAACTTGAAATCCCGCAGGAGGAATATCCTCATAGTTTTCGGCACTGCAGCTTTGAACCCAAAGACGACTTCTTTGGGCTTGGTGAAACCCCAGGATCCGGGTTTTGTCCATCAGCTAAAATGAATGCGCAGAGGATCAGTGTATTCAGAGAAGGGAACAAATACACCCTCACGGGGAGCCCTTCCCTCTTAAATGACCACCAGGCAGAGGGGAGCCATATGGTAAGTAATGTTTGTTTAATAATGACCCATTATGGAAATGATTGTAAAATGGCAAATGCGGTAGTCAGAAGCAGAACCTAGTTCTCATGTTGGCCAAGCAACTCTTCCTAAGCCTTGGTGTTTAGACCCGGGTGTGCGACAATGTCGAGTTGCCATACTTCAAAAAGTGAAAATGTGGACAGAAAAGCTGTTGAGCTTTTCTTTTCTTTTCTGCTAAAGTCGTTGAGCAGCCCTAGCAACAATGGGATGTGCAGTATGAAGTACAACCTGCGTAAAATAGCTGGGAAAGGCTACAGAATACATAGGAAACAAACAAACAAACAAACATCAGCCAGAAAACCATCGAGAGCTTTAAAATCAATATCACCGAAGAAAATGGCAGGATTTATGAAGCACTTTATTCAGTTTCATTCCTTATTGTGAAAAGTGAAATCCAATAGGACACAGACAATGCTCTTAAGTTCTGCAGCACTTTTTCTTCAGTGAGAGAAAGCATTTTGTAAAGCACGAATGATGAAGGAAACAGCGCAACTACCTTTTTGCCTTCTCCTTCCTACAACACAGGTGTGTTTCAATGTCCATTTACATACATGGGAACGAAGGCGCAACAGACCTAATGCTGGAAATTTCAAATGGCTTTTGATTCTCGCTGACTCTGAGCCACCAGGTACTCAGAACCACTGCAGAATTAAAGACAATGGTGTTGACCATCAAAATATTACCTGATCCAAATACCTGAAGAAGTACCTCACCCTGCCCTGTATCAGGCAGCCTGTTTTCTTAGATCTGGTGGGCAGTTTTTTCTCATTGTCCCACCACCAGGAACAGTACATTATATGGTGGTATGGGACAGGGCTTTTTCTGCGGTGACAGCCTGGCCTATGGAATCTCCCCCCCCCCCCCAGCCTGCTTTTGCTGTTTCAGGCAAACTCTTTTTTTCATCTGTTTTCCTGGACTTTGGGAGGTTATTAGTAGTTTTGTCACTGCTGTGAATGAGGAGCCCAGGTTGTGGTTCCTTGGGCTTCTTAAGGATCGGCTGTGTTTTTGCTGCTGTAATAAGTTATGATGAATTGGTTTTATTGTAATCTTCCTTTTATTCTTGTATTAGCACCTGCCCTGAAATCGTCTAATGAAGGGTGGGCTAGAAATGTTCTTATAAGAAATTAAAATAAAATAAAATAATAAAATAAATACCGGTAGATGTATCCATAAGTAAAACCTACAAAAATGAATGCTTTGAAGCACACCAAGGATATTGACCCAATGGATATTGACCCATTGTAGAAATTCCAAGGGACAGGTGGATACAGGTGATACAGATACCTGAGAGCTCGCTCCAGCTGCACTCCCCATCCCAAGGCACGCAGGGCAATCCACTATTAATGGTCCTGTGGGACTCTCGTTATAGGTGGATATTGTCTACAGTGGTTTTTAAAACTGTGTTTTAATGTTACTTTTAAGTTGCCTTAGGAAGAATTGCACCCTGCAAGACAGAAATAATGGTAAAAGATGAAAGAATGAATGTCTCCTTGCAGGCCCAGGACCCGCACTCTCCCCACCTCACCAACCGGGCTAGAAATGAAGGACACCACACCATCAGAATGGGATCGAATCTGGCCACAACTTTATTGACTACAGATGAAGAGGTTTGGCATAGGCAATGGGTAACCATTTACTTCTGGCCTGCCTGCCGGAAATGACATCAAGGGTCAACCCGACAGTGGGGATTCATATTACTTACGTCAAATAGGGGGATCCCTGCAGGGATTACTGCCTTGAGGAGTGCTGAGGCCCAGGCCCCTGTCTGGGCATATGGACAGAAGCAATTCCTTCAGAGATACCCTACTTCTGGAGGGGGAGCTGAAGGTACAACCTCCCCTCCATCCAAGACTAAGGTTACCCAGTGCCTAAACTGCCAAATTTGTGATGATTGCTATGAGGTAGGCCAAACCCTCAGGACAAAGCTAATTCGCCTGACAGGCAAATTCCTACCCGGCTCTCAATATGGCAACCATCATGGCCACAGCAAGGCCAAAGCAGCTGTGAAATGCATTGTTGAAGGAGTGTGTGAGTGTATTGATGCAACGAGGTGAGCCGAGTATCAAGGGCTGGTGCAGGCTGGCTTAAATCCCCCCAGAGTGGACCTAAGAGAAGCCTAAATGTTCCATCATGCTCGCCCCTGGGGGCGGATCCAGCCCTCTGAGCTGGCTAGCCATTGGCCAGTTCAGCAGACTGGCACGGAGCCGGCTTCCATGCCAGGAGGATGTGAGCCAGAGCTCACATGACGGCTGGGGAAGTCCTCCGGCACTAATGACTCCCGTTGTGTTCAGGGAAGGAGGTGTTACCCAGCCCACAAGGCCGCTGCGCCCATGAAGGGGTAAGCAGACTTATTTGGACCATTCCCACTTCACCATTTCTGCTTCCCATATCCAGGAGCCACTCACTATAGGAAGTACCAGTCACTGTTGCTGGTTGTGGGAGTCATCAAAGTTTCCAGGCAAGGATGGGGAAGCTGAGAAATGTTAGGAGACCCCTATTCCCCTCACAGAGTTAAAAATTTCCAGTGTGGTATACAGTGGTACCTCAGGATGCGAACGGGATCCATTCCGGAGCCCCGTTCGCATCCCGAACGGAACACAAACGTGACGGCGTGTCTGCGCATGCGTGGCTCGCGTTTTGCCGCTTCTGCACATGCGCGTGACAGCATTTTCAGCGTCTGCGCATGCGTGAGTGGCGAAACCCAGAAGTAATGTGCTCCGTTACTTCCGGGTTGCCGTGGAGCGCAACTCGAACACGCTCAACGTGAAGCGCATTCAACTCGAGGTATGACTGTAACAATCAATCCCTCTTCCCAGGGAACTCTGGAAATTATAGCTCTGTGAGGGAAGTAGGGATCTCCTAACAACTCTCAGCACCCTTAACAAACTACAGTTCCTGGGAATCTGTGGGGAGAAGACAAGACTGTTTTAAGTGGTATGACGTTGCTTCAAATGTGTACTGTACAGCAGATGGGGACCTAAGAGAGCTGTTGGACTTTCAATTTACGTGTTCCCTGCTTCATTTCAGAATCCCCCTGTTCTAGATATTGGGAAGATTATCATCTACACTAGCAATCTGAAAATCATCCGATCACCACTGACTAAGAAGGAGCTGGTGAGAAAAATAATACAGGATGAAGGACTCGAAGACTGGTCCTTCACATACCACGAAGGAAGAGGAGAAACTTGCAGTAACCCAAGTGATGAGAACATAAAGGAGACTGAATGTGAGCTTGTTCACAACGAGCATATGCAGGTAACATGCATGGTACATTTGGGAGCAGATGCAGGCATTAAGACGTAAGGTAGTGGCGTCTCCCTGCTCTAGAGATGTAAAAGTATATGCTTGTGCATTAAAAGAAAAAGGGAAACGATGACATCCTCCAAATGTTGTGATACAAAATCTGTCAGTTCCAGGACTTATGGCAGAGGTGGGGAACCTCAGGTCCAGTGGCTGAATGTAGCCCTCTGTTACAAATACAGTGGTACCTTTGGTCATGAACTTAATTCGTTCCGGAGGTCCATTCTTAACCTGAAACCGTTCTTAACCTGAGGTACCACTTTAGCTAAGGGGGCCTCCTGCCGCCGCCACACGATTTCTATTCTTATCCTGAGGTAAAGTTCTCAACCCAAGGTACTACTTCCAGGTTAGCGGAGTCTGTAACCCAAAGTGTTTGTTACCTGAGGTGTTTGTAACCCGAGGTACCACTGTAATTGAAAAGTAATGCAATGGGACTTTATAGCATGCTAATGAATAAAATTAGTAAACAAACTGATCCTCTAATTCAGAATGCCACGGCTTTAAAGCTTATGGGATATCCAGTTGGGGAATCCATTGCGCTTAAATTAAATCAACGGCAAGATATTGCTTTGCAGCTTCAAAATTGTATAAAAAGAGTCTTTGCCTCATTGATAAAGTGAACATTTCTAAAGAATTTATATTTAAAAGCAAGGCATCAGGGTTCGAAACAATGGACTGACTTATGGGACTTGAATGGACATGCAAGAAGGTACCAAAGGGATATTTCAGGATGGGGGCCTTTGGCCCAAAACAAGGTACATAAATGAGCCGTAATGTTGTGGGTGGTGCTCAGCTATGTGTTGCTTGCAGTAGACCCATATAAATCAATGATCATGACTAAGTTAAGTCACGTGTGACTAGTCATTAAAATTCCAAAATCAGACCTGTGTGGAATTGAGGAAATGTGTGTGCATTTATTTTGCGAAACTTGTACAAGAATCAAGGGAACATTAGCAAGGAACTAGAATCACAGGGAGGAACAGATATTAGTATTCCCACTAATATTTATCAAGCAAACAGAAAAGCTAGATGTTCAAAAACCATAAGAGCCATCCACATCTTAGAGGGATTTAGCCTGCCAATTGGATTTACTTTAGGTAAAGGATTCTGTGAACTGGTGTTAAGGAAGCTTATTTTGATCAGTCCCTTTGTATTTCAGGAAGCAAATGGTGATATCAGTTGCTCCCAGTGTAAGGGATCAGGCTCTGCACCCTGCTCTGTGTGCCACGGAAGCAAGTTTTCAATGTTGGCGAACCGATTTAAAGAGTCCTACAGAGCTCTGCGATGTCCAGCTTGTAACGAAAATGGCCGGCAACCCTGCCGGACCTGTGTTCAATGACTGTATCTTCTCTCTGGCTTCCTTTTACTTCCCTCGTTTGCTTGTTTTGTGTAGAAAAATAATCCTTCAAGTTTTTATGTCTATTGTATTTACCTCTTTGTACTCAGGCTACACCTGCAGGTATAAAAGTGTTTGTATGCAGTGTTAATATGTTACATAAGGCGGTACCCATTTAAAAATAGCAATTCCCTTCCATGACATTAAAAGTGCTATGGCTTGCTATCAGCTTGTTAACAAATTGGGCCATGATCCAGCCAAGTCTCATTGATTTCAGTGGATGAGATTTAAGATTAACTCTCCAAGTGAAATCATTTTTAAAGGGCTTAAGTTTGGCTGAATCATGTCCTGGGTTCTTTTATTTGACACTCCTGTTCCAATTGAGAAACTCTAATTTGTGTCCCCGAAGTAGCAGCATTGAATAAGTACCATGCTAACAGCAGCAGCAGCAGAACTCAAATGAGGAAGCCAAATGAGAGAGAAGCATTTCCTTGTTGCATAAATTGGGTTATTTTTCATAGAAATCGTCTCACCTCCTCCTATCCCCTTTCCCACAAGAGATATTGAAGTTTTGCACCTATTGATAACTATATCACAACTCCTGAACACATGTTTACCCTAACTTTGCATATGTTTAGGCTAATGGTATTCCTCGTACGGTAATTTGTAATCTGATTTCCTGGTTTCAGGTTATGGGTATCGTAGGACAGAAATGAACACTCCTTTTGCAGCTTGCTAGAATAAGGATCCTTCTAGATTCAATCAACAGCAGAAGCGTCTACACCTCAACTGATAAAATAAATCATAGCATGTTATATGATTTATAATTTCACTTGCCCTTTTGCCTTGAACATTTGTGATCTTTTTCAATCCACACCCCATTTTGCATATAGCTGCACATTTATCCCTCCTGAGGTGCATGCCGTTTTCTGCAGATCTAGCTCATTTCAATTTTATTGTTATTAGAGCACACTGTGTTCTTTTCCTGCATGATTTAGGCAGCACCTCCCAGTTCTAAACACTACCATAGAGAAGGAGGGAGGGAAACACCAGTGCAATGGGGGGAAAGAGAGAGAAAATGTGTATTTTATGGCCTTATTCAGAGAGATGCTGCCACTGATGTTAATGGGGGAAGTTCTGCCTCTCTCAGGATTCACTTGTTAACAAATGGAGCTTGTGTTGTTTAAAATGTGTCCCCAGTTGTAATTTCTAAACCATGAATTATAATTGCTGAATACTTAGCATGCTACCACTTGCAGCGCCAAAACCACTACAAATAAGGAAGTAAATGAAAGTGCTTTCTACTGTTACTCTGTTAATGTCAAGGCTGGCTTTGCTTACATATGAGATCTAAGGCTCTTGATGAGCTAAGAGATGCCTCACATTGTTTGCCTGCTGAGTTCGCAAGGATAGTCAGTGTAATTTATGGTCAACTGTGTACTTTGGGATGTGTATGTTAGAAGATTTCTCTGAAAACAGCTGTATTAGTAGCACTAATGCCATCATATTTCTAAGACCTGACTGAATTCTCTTAATGCTGAAATTCTAAAGTACGAATCCCATTCTGCTTTGAAGATTGTCTTTGCAAATGTATAACTACTGCTAAGGCTTTTCTCAGTTCTAAAAATGCCTTGAATTTTAATGGAAGCATGGCTAGTGCACAAAATGGGGGGTGCTTCAGATGTTATCCTTCTATCCACATAGAACTTATGACCCCTGTTGTATTTCATTTCTGAATCATTCCATGTCAGTTTCGCTTCACTGCTGACTCTGAGACTGAAGCCTACCTCAAATATGGCCTGTGACTTGTGAAAAGCCAGAATAGCACGTTTACAATGGGGGGACAGGGGGACGGACAGCTACGTATACCCTGTGTGTATGGAAACTTTGCCTTTCCATAAGCAAAACAGGAGTCCTGTGTACAGCGTTGACTCCCAGCCAATGGCCAGGATGCTCAAAACACTCAAACAAACAAACAAACAAACAAACAAACAAACAAACAAACAAACAACTCAAAAATCATTTTCCTTCAGGACTCCAAAAAGACTGAGCGCTGCACTGGATTGCATCATCTTCAGGTTACCACATTCTGAAATGGGCATGGCAGCAGCTCAGCTTTAGGCCTTTCAATGTGCCTATACGTCTTACAAGCCATGCAAATGCCATGAAATGAAAACTTCACATCAGTTCCGCTCTGAATAGATGCTCTGAAAAATGTGGGAGCTCAGCTGAGCACCTCAAATGCAAATTATATGTCTGAGCAACAGACCTCAGTCTTCAAATGTGGGTCTAAAATAAAGGGATATATAGTATTTGATCTAAGGCACTGAAGTGTCCGTTGCCTAGTGCAGAACCCTTTACAGTCAGCTATTTCCTGCTTTGCAGTCACCCTCATCCCCAGGGACTCCTCACACCTCACTTAGGCTCACTTCCTGAAAAGGATGCCAGCTGGGGAACAAAGGATATTGGGGAATAGACTGAAGGGCTAACAGCAGTGATTCAGTCCCACCATGTGTTCCACTCCTGGTGCTTTTAATCACACCCCCATCCTCTATTGTTACCTATAGGTGTCATTGGGGCAGATCTGCTTTTGAAGACAGAGGTCCATTGCTGTCACATCTGCTGAGAACCTCAGAGGCAAAATTCACATTTGGCTGCATTCTGGCCATTTGAACGCCACTCTAAAAGGCAGCACCATCTTTATGACTAGTAAGTAATAAGGCAAAGGCATCGGCTAAGAGGTTCTAAATACAGTAGTGAGTAAATTCTAGGAGTATCACTGGGATTGCCTTAGAGAAACAAATTTGGGTCAGGTTGTTTGGGTGTGATCTAAAAGGTTTGTAAAAGCACTGGCATCCACAACAGCTTTCCACTCAATTCAATGGGGATAGTTCTGCACGCATAGTTTGGAGATACACAGTAAAGTTCTCACATGAAAATACTCCATGCTCAGGTGGGAATACCATCTTCACACAGCATCCTGTATGTCTAAGGAGTTTTTCAATCAGGTCTCAGATATGTAATTGCCATTGGTCAGATTCCTTAATCATGGCTTAGACTGTGCTTTTCTGAAAATTTCCAAATGTATTATTTGGAAATACATCCCACTAAAATAAATGGGACACGCCACCAAGAAATGTGTTTATGATTGACATGTTAGTGATTTTGTGAATGTTTTTGTTTAGTCGTTTAGTCATGTCCGACTCTTCGTGACCCCATGGACCAGAGCACACCAGGCACTCCTGTCTTCCACTGCCTCCCGCAGTTTGGTCAAACTCATGCTGGTAGCTTCGAGAACACTATCCAACCATCTCGTCCTCTGTCGTCCCCTTCTCCTTGTGCTCTCCATCTTTCCCAACATCAGGGTCATCTTCAGGATCTGTCCTTCCAGTGAGCACTCAGGGCTGATTTCCTTCAGAATGGATAGGTTTGATCTTCTTGCAGTCCATGGGACTCTCAAGAGTCTCCTCCAGCACCATAATTCAAAAGCATCAATTCTTCGGCGATCAGCCTTCTTTATGGTCCAGCTCTCACTCCCATAATCACTACTGGGAAAACCATACCTTTAACTATACAAACCTTTGTTGGCAAGGTGAATGTTACTCTCTTGGATAAAAATAATAAAACTGCAAGGTTTCATGTGAACCTTGTTAAAGCTCTCTTTTTTGTTCTATAGTAATATCAAGCCTTTCATGCTTCTCTGTGGCAAGCATATGACCTAGTAAACTACCCTGGGGACTTTTCACAGGGTGGAGTAAGAAATGCCTAAAACCAATAAAACAATACAGCATTGAGACAGAGACAAGTACTGCCTAAGTGCCATTATTATTCATATAAGTAAACACGAACAAAATATTTCAACATGTATTTGCCTATCACAGCCAAGCTACCTGTGACAGAAATACTAAGCCTAGCATTTGCACAAAAGGAAATATTTTACCAGGCTCATAAATATAAAAAAGATTGGTTCCTGGTTTTCATCTCTTGGTCACATTGCAACATGATCAAAAGACACAGCATAGCTCTGTACCTGAAGCACACTGAAATGCATAATTTCTTCCTGTGGGGTTATTATTATTTCCCAGAGATGTCAGATGGCACAAGATGGCAGGAGCACTTCCCACAGGCCCTGGAAAAGAACTTGTCCAGCAACAGGGGCATCCTGGATTGGGAAGCGGGTAGCTTGTGCCCGTCAACTTGTCACTCATGTCACTGGAGAGACATAACATGGACCCATTTCTGCAGGTCCAGCCACAAGCCTTAACCCCGTGGTTCTCAAACTGTTTTCTAGCACCACACTGATTTTTTTGTTGATAAGAAATATAATAGGAAACAAAAGAAACAACTCCTAGCAGTGCTTGATTTATAACAACATAGAACACAACTACTTTATAATATGAACATGCGACATCCAGAAAGTATAAAGCAATGAAGCTACTTAAGTACATGAATCATTCCCAAAATATAATTATAAACGAGCCTCTTGCATAGTACCTATAGTACAAACTCAATGAGACAAGTTAGCTTACTTTTGCTGGGTAATCTCGTTTATATTAGGTCTAATTTGGGACAAACTATTGTTTCCTCATCAACACAAAGAAGCCTTTCTCTTTTCTGATCTTTTATCGTATTTGTCAGAAAAGATATCCATCCTAACTGTTCGATCAAAAGCAGAACATTGTGAGCCATCCTTGCCATTTCTCTCTCTCTCTCTCCCCTACCCTTTCACGTCAAAAGCCAGTGGTAGCACTTTCTCACACACTAATGTGACCAAGAATTAGAATTCAGGGTGGCTGAAAGGGAAGAGAGATAGGGTTACATAGGTAGGGACAGGATAGGGGGTCCCCAGGGACAGGAAGCAAATTAAACCCTGGTCATAATGGTGTCCCTGAGTGTGTCCCATTAATTTCTCCATGTACGCAAAGGGCTGCCATTCAAGTCTAAGATCTGCACTTAGGGTTTGACTGCAGCAAATGTGAAAGCTGCCTCCCACCATTGTCACTGGATGGCTCTCACTGATTAGGCTTCTCTCCAAGAAAGTGCAGCATCCTATCTTCTCCTCTCCTCATCTACCTACATTGCTGCAGTATAGAAGCTCTCTCTCTCTCTCTCTCTATGACCAGTCATGACAAGGGGCATTTTGCAGGCTCTATAAAATTAACAAAGTGTGACAACTATCTAGTCATTAGGGAGGTCCAAAAATTTGAGGCTAGTTACAAATGACAGCGTTTGGATTAAAGTGGGTGAGAGTTGAAGCTATGACTATATTACGACCTAAGTGCTTTAACTACGGTAAACTTCTAGATTTACAGTGGTGCCTCGCAAGACGAAATTAATTCGTTCCGCAAGTCTCTTCGTCTTGCGGTTTTTTCGTCTTGCGATGCACGGTTTCCCATAGGAATGCATTGAAAATCAATTAATGCGTTCCTAGGGAAACCGCCTTCAGACCAGGTCCGGGGACAGTCTGTCCCCGGACCTCTTCTGAAGGCTGGGGGGGGGGCAAGGGCTTTTCTTCCCACCCCCAGCATTTTAAAAAACCCTGGGACAGCGGAGGACTTCTCCGCTGTCCCGGCGATCTTAAAATGCTGGCGGGCGGCATTTTAAAATCGCCCCGACAGCGGAGGACTTCTCCGCTGTCCGGGGCGATTTAAAAGCCCCTGGGAAGGCAGGCAGGGGGGACAAAGACTTTCGCCCCCTGCCCGCCTTCAGAAGGTGTTCCCGCCCCCCGCCCCGCTTCAGAACAGCGTTCCGAAGTGGGGCGGCTGGGGCAGGTCTTCCCGCCCCCCCTCCCCGCTTCGGAACAGCGTTCCGAAGTGGGGCGGCTGGGACAGGTCTTCCCGCCCCCCCTCCCCGCTTTGGAACAGCGTTCCGAAGTGGGGCGGCTGGGGCAGGTGTCCCCGCCCCCCCTCCCCGCTTCGGAACAGCGTTCCGAAGTGGGGCGGCTGGGGCAGGTGATCCCGCCCCCCCCTCCCCGCTTCGGAACAGCGTTTTAAAATGCTGGGGGTCGGGAGCGAAGCGCTGCCGACCCCCAGCATTTTAAAATCTCCCCGTGTCCAGGGGAGGTTTTAAAATGCTGGGGGTCGGGAGCGAAGCGTTCGCTGCCGACCCCAGCATTTTAAAATCTCCAAGGGACAGCAGAGAAGTCTCTGTCCAGGGGAGGTTTTAAAATGCTGGGGGTCGGGAGCGAAGCGTTCGCTGCCGACCCCAGCATTTTAAAATCTCCCCGTGTCCCGGGGAGATTTAAAAATGCTGGGGGTCGGCAGCGCTTCGCTCCCGACCCCCAGCATTTTAAAACCTTCCCGGGACACGGGGAGATTTTAAAATGCTGGGGGTCGGCAGCGCTTCCCTCCCGACCCCCAGCATTTTAAAATCTCCTCGGGACAGAGACTTCTCTGCTGTCCCTTGGAGATTTTAAAATGCTGGGGTCGGCAGCGAACGCTTCGCTCCCGACCCCCAGCATTTTAAAACCTCCCCTGGACACGGGGAGATTTTAAAATGCTGGGGGTCGGCAGCGCTTCCCTCCCGACCCCCAGCATTTTAAAATCTCCTCGGGACAGAGACTTCTCTGCTGTCCCTTGGAGATTTTAAAATGCTGGGGGTCGGCAGCGCTTCCCTCCCGACCCCCAGCATTTTAAAATCTCCTCGGGACAGAGACTTCTCTGCTGTCCCTTGGAGATTTTAAAATGCTGGGGTCGGCAGCGCTTCCCTCCCGACCCCCAGCATTTTAAAATCTCCTCGGGACAGAGACTTCTCTGCTGTCCCTTGGAGATTTTAAAATGCTGGGGTCGGCAGCGAACGCTTCGCTCCCGACCCCCAGCATTTTAAAACCTCCCCTGGACACGGGGAGATTTTAAAATGCTGGGGGTCGGCAGCGCTTCCCTCCCGACCCCCAGCATTTTAAAATCTCCTCGGGACAGAGACTTCTCTGCTGTCCCTTGGAGATTTTAAAATGCTGGGGGTCGGCAGCGAACGCTTCGCTCCCGCCCGCCAGCATTTTAAGATTCCCCGGGGCAGGCGGGGGGAAGGCAGGCGGGGGGAGCAAAGACTTTTGCCCCCCGCCGGCCTTCAGAAGAGGTCCTCTTCTGAAGGCCGGCTGTGGGCGAAAGTCTTTGCTCCCGACCGCCAGCATTTCCCTATGGGCTTTCGTCTTGCGATGCAAGCCCATAGGGAAATTCGTCTTGCGAAGCGCCTCCAAAACAGAAAACCCTTTCGTCTTGCGGGTTTTCCGTCTTGCGAGGCATTCGTCTTGCGGGGTACCACTGTATTGGGGGGGGTTAGAAATATCCATTTCCGCTTTTAAAAAACACTGAGGTTTTGCACAAGAGTGCACAAGATCTTCCTATTAGTGTTATCTTATAAGCCTGATGTATGTACTGAGATTGGTCTCCCAGGTAATCCCCAGCATTTACTGTGAGAATATCTCCTCCAAACTGGGCATGTGGCAATTGGTGGAAATAGGTTTCTTTCTTTGGTACTGGAGGCCACTGGAAACAAAATGGCTAGGCAGGGGTCAGCAAACTTTTTCAGTAGGGGGCTGGTCTACTGTCCCTCAGACCTTATGGGGGGCCTGATTATTATTTTTTTTTTGGGGGGGGGGAATGAACGAATTCCTATGCCCCACAAATAACCCAGAGATGCATTTTAAATAAAAGGACACATTCTACTCATGTAAAAACACGCTGATTCCCAGACTGTCCGCAGGCCGGATTTAGAAGGCAATTGGGCTGGATCCAGCCCCCAGGCCTTAGTTTGCCTACCCATGGGCTAGGGGCTGTGTTTGGATGGGAACACAAAGAAGTGGAGTGCTGAAATAGAGCTCATCCACTGAAATGTCACCATGCCCACAAAAATGGGGGGAAAAAGTGTTCCACACTAGCAGTGGCTGCAGACTGTATAACAGGCTATTTTTTCATTTATCAGATCCATTTTAAATGTGAAAAGGGGGCTGGCATTATGATGAAAGCAATGTTATGTGGATACTGCAGAAAACTTCTGGGCCTGACCAGGACTGACTTGACAATAAAATCCTGCCAGGAAATGCCCTTTAAGGTGGCACAAGCATCTCTGTGCGAAAGACTTAACTCTCTGAAAACTGTAGCCTCACCAGAATCCTTTTCCTTGTACACCCTCTAAGGGCAACAGAACGCATCTGCATAGGCAGCCCCGTCCTAAGCAAGTTTATTCTTTGTGTGACGTACTTCCAAGTTAAATGTGCACTCTTACCCAAGAGTTAAATCCCACTAAAGTCAACGGGGCTAACTTCTGAGTAGACACGCAAAGGAATGCAGTTGGGTTTCCACACCTCTTGGCGTGGAGTTCCCACCATGCTAGTGGGAAATGCGGTACTATGGCTATTTTTAGGAGAATATTTCTGTTTTCAGAAAGCCCGGGGTATTGTTACATTTTCTCTCAAGCAGTTCCGCAAACTTTGACCCTCTGAACAAGAATCAGAGAGAGAGAGAGAGAGAGAGAGAGAGAGAGGAAGGGGGCGTGGCTTCTGGCACACGTGGGGGAATTGGGCTGCGTAATTGGATTCCAGAGGGGGCCTCTCTCCGCTTCGAACGTCATTAAGGTTCTAGAGAGAATGCACCTTCCCCCGCGAGGCAGGAATGTAAAGGAAGTAAAGGAACGTGGGAGCGGCCACACTCCAGCGCCGAACACGTGTCGTTGGGTTCCCGCGTTATGAAGTCCCCAGAACAAAAAACAAAAAGCACAGTTTGGTTCAAAACAGCAGCGCAACGGTCCAATGACTTCGTAACCGTAGCGAACTTTCTTTCCCCTGCCCACAGCCTCCAGAGAGGCCTAAGCCGCTCAGCCCATCTCGGCGCACGTTTGCATTGTGACCTAGGGAGGTGTTACTCGGAAGGCAACGCTGCGGCCCGTTGCAAAACGACGTGGCTGGAGAGCGGGTGTTTGTGCAGAGAGGGGGAGGGAGGGGGCTGCCGGAGCCTGCGCGGGGAAGGGAGCGGCCAGGCCCTCGAGCGAGCGCCGCCGGCGTTTGGGAGCAAGCTGGCAGGAGGGGGCCCGCTCGAAGGGCGGCGGCGGCGGCGGCGGCGGCTCGGCTCCCGCCATGGGGGTGACCGTGGAGGCGCGTAAGGTTTACAGATACCCCTTCGAGCAGGTAGTGGCCAGCTATCTCCGCAAGGTAAAGAAGGGGAGCTCCTTTTCTTCCCCGAAGCTGTGTGTCAGGCCCCGTTTCCTTGGGCTCAAGGGGGTTCATTCACAAGTGTGTGTGTGTGTGGGGGGGGGAGAGGATAAGAAGGAGAAATGGCGGCAACGGTGCGCCCCAGCCCAATCTTCATATTGAACACTCTCCACGCACGCCCTCTCCAGTCTGGCAAAACTAATTGGAAGTGTTTGCCAGCCTCCGATTTTCTCCTTTGGTTGTCAGCAGAGCCCCGACTTCAGTGTCCCCTTGCAGTTTTCTGTTGCTGGCCTCGTAACACGCGGTGAGGCCGAACCTTTGGAGTATTTGGGGGGTGCGTGTTGCGTCGCGGGTGGGGTCCGTGCTATGTAACCCAGCTTCCATCCTCCTGGCTGAGACAGAGGCTCCCCGTGTTTATCGGATGGGGGTGTGAACGCGCCTCTGGATCTCTCCTTCCCACTGCCTGGTTTCGCACGTGCTCTCTCTCCGGCACGTTTTTCGCCCTGGCGATTGCTGGTGGGCGCTGCTGCTTTTCTCGCTTAGTTCTCACGAAAGTGTTACTTCACCAGAACTTATAAATACCAAGGCGCTCCTGCCCACTCCTTTGAATTGAGACAAGGTTTTTTGTGTCTTGCAGGGTGTACTCAGGACTTTTATTGGGGGGAGGCCTTTTGTTTTTTCGAGGGGGGGGGGCAGAACTTCAGTTAACTTAGTATATTTATGTATTTTTATTGATTTGGAGGGGGGCAGCTGCCCCTTCCCCCCAGCTACACCCATGGTGTGTGGTATACTTTCCAAAGTGCATGTCTTCATCTCCTTGGTGGAACAGCCAGGATGAATTCAGAATCGGCATTCAAGATGCCCTTCACAGATTGGAGAACTGGGCCAAGACTAACAAGGAATGTCAATAGGAGCAAACGTAAGGTTCTGCGCTTAGGCAGGAAGAACCAGCTGCTCAAATGTAAGATGGGGTACACATGGCTTACTGGTAATACACGTGCAAAGGATCTAGGGGTCTTAGTGGACCACAAACTAAACATGAGATTCCAACTAAATACCAGGAAGAATTTTTTGGCAGTAAGAGCCAACTGTGGAACGGACTCCCTTGGAAGGTGGCGAACTCTCCTTCCTAGGGTGTTTTTAAGCAGAGGTTGGATAGCCATCTGCCACTGATGCTTTAGCTGAGATTCTTGCATTGCAGGGGGGTGGACTAGATTGCCCTTGGGGTTCCTTCCAGCTCTACAACTGTGTGATTTTATGCTCATCCAAATACCCTTAAAGGGAAGCCACACATGTGATGTATCAACAGCAATCAAATGTGGGAGTTACAAAAGCATGGATGATGGTCCAAATCTTAGTACTGTACTGCAACTTGTATGGTTTTATGCTGGTTTTACGCAGACTTTTGTACTGGTGCTACTTTCATATTGATTGTATTTAGTTGTTAATTGCATCTGTGTTTTATTGTTTTTAATTTGCAAACTGCCCAGGGGACATGGTTAATTAGGCGGTATATAAATGCCACAAATATCTAAATAAATAAAGCAATGAAAATATGGAGCTGATAAAATGCACTTGTGCCTTGGGCTATAATCTGGCAGCAGGCCATGGTCCAAGAGAATGCTAGCCTGTAAAAAAATTATTCACAAAGGGGAGCAAATAATATCCATGCATCTTGTGTGGAGTGTAGACCCTGTCCAGCTTCATCTACCTGCCACAGGTGGCCAAACATGGTTGCAGAAGAAGCTGTTGTGTAATAGGGCATAATGATACCCAAGCCTGTATTCTTGTTCATATATTGGGGGTAGGTTTTATCCCTTTTATGTTATTGTAGTCAATTAACATTCTTCTATCTTTTTGATGTATTTTATATTTTGTTTCATGTATGCTTTTACAGATGTAAGTCACTTTGAGACTTTTTGTTGTTGCAAGTGATGAATATGTGCGATCAATACTACTACTAATTAATACTGATGTGGTTAGGATAACATAGTTAGCCATGGCACATCTGGTTCTGGTTTGAAACCTTGGCTCAAATGAAACCCTTATATTGGGTTACTTAAAAACAAGAATGCCAGAGGTGGGATCTGAAAATGACTTATTTTTTGTATTTCCAAAGTGAGATTATTGGAGCTCACATCTGGAAGCAAGCAAGCCCTATTGAAATTAATGAGTTTATTTTTAAGAAGGAATGCACAGGATCACATATTAATTTGCTGCTTTTGTCAAACTGTTTTGCTACCATTTAATAACGTGCTACCATTAGTACAAAGGAGTCCAGGCCCATGAACACATTGCCTTCAGCTCCCAGAGGAAACCTTAAGTGGCCCTGCGTGAACAGTTGGGGCAGCCTCACCTCAACCATTCCTGGGGATGCTTAAGACTTAGGTGCCCCAAGGAAAAGCAGAAGAGAGGAATCGGAGGCAGGGAGCTAGTGCCATCCGCTTCTGAAGTTGGCCTGAGAATATTTTGTATCACTTGTGTGTTAATGTTTTGAACTGTAAACAGCCTTGGATGCCTTGGCAATTAAGGTGGTGTAGAAATTCAATAAATAAATAATAAAATGAATATTGTACTGTTATGTTACTGTTTATTGATACATTGTGTAACCATATTGATAAGATGTAACTATGAAGGCACAGTTCTTTGCACTGTCATCTTAAGACTGAAACAGACTGCAGGATGTGCGAGAAACATCTGTATTCCCCTATTTAACTGCAACCAGTCCTGAGGGTAGAGTGGCTGCAAACCCCCGTCCTGGCTGGTGGGTGGTGGTTGCAGCCCCTCGTGCTGCCGCCATGCCCAGGCAGCCAGAAAGTGCAGGGGCAGCTGGGGGTTAATGTCCACTCCTGACTGGCTGCATTACAGGACAGGATTGCCCGCCAAACAGTGTTAGAAACTGAGATATGAAAGCCAAAAGCTAAAGCTATGAAAAAAAGGACAGTCACGGAACCAAGAAATTACACAAAACAAAAGAATTGCTGTGAAAATCCCTGAATCGAGAAGTAATCGACTATAGAATTGAATTAAATAACAAAAATTAAAAAAATTAAGGAAAAATTAACCTAAAATTAAACAAAGACTTAACGAGACTTGCCGGCTACAAAACTCGTTTCACTGAACTAATCAGTTTCCTCAGAAGGAAATAAAGAAATTCTAAACCTTAAATGATTTTAAGTGATATCAAACAAGTTTCACTTTTTTATAACAAGAATAGAAAGCTGAAAATGAATGAACTGCACCTATGTTCATTTTTCACATGGTCTAGTCTTTCCCCTGCCCACCCTCCTAATATTCTTGAGAGGGTCTCTTCTCCAGTCTTCAGAGAGTGGCTGGAAGTGGGGAGGCAGAGAAAGGTCCTCCTTTCCTTCCCCTCTGCAGTTTTAATCTGAAACCTTAGGCGCAGTACTGTACCCAGAGCTCAGAAACTGCTCGCGCCAATGAAATTCTCTGTCGCAAAATGCACCCAGAACAATGAGAGTTTCAAACACTGCCGCCAAAATGCCTATGTTCAAACTAACCAAAAAAATGTTTCAGGTATGCCAAAATAGTATGTGTGCTATGCATTCAAATAATTTAGGGCATGCATGCACTCCTCACTAGAGCTCCATCAGTTCACAAGTCATTACTGATGTAACATAAATGAAAAATGGCTGTCATCAGCATACTGGGGGAATTATCTTGAGTGCAAGTAATATAAGCTTGTCTTTCCCAAGCCTTTGGTGCTTGTTGTGGAGCTTTAGGGGGAAGCAAAGTCTTTATGGTGTGTGTGGTTTTTAGATGACAAAAACTAGAGGGAGAGACCTCTATTATTTTTTACCTTTCCCAAACCTCCTAGATAAGAGATAAGGCACTGCCTCTACATTGGGACTCAAGGGAGTAGCAAGTATATCTCTTGCTTCTTTTAAATAAATAATAGAATTACAGAGCTGCAAGAGAGCTTGATCAGTGGCCTGCTCAATGCATGGTGGGACAGCAGTGTCCCAGACAGATGACTCCACATCCTTTACATAAATTCCTCCAGGGAGGAGAAGCTCTTGCTGTTTCTTCTCTAAAGTGCATCACAGGCTGGGTCTTACTATCTCATTTGGCCTTGAGGTTTGGGGAAGGTAAAACACACCAGGAGTTTTCTCTGTGTCTTTTTTACTTCTTCTTAACCCCGTTGCAAGTGGTAGAGATCCCAGCCTCTTCTTGAAGCTTCAAGCGCACACAGAAGAACCCTAGATTGACTCTTGGGGGCAAGCTTGATGTTACACACAGATGCCTAATTCTCCCCTGCCAATCTTTTAAAATGAAAAAGGAGCCTTAGGGAGTTGCCATCTTCCTTTTGAGCGCTCCCCCTTACATGCTGGTCTTACCTGATAGCAGCTGGTTAGAAAGGGCTATTTTCATTTAAGAAAAAAAAGAGAGAGGTTACATGCATCTGTGTTTGATGTCTGGCTTTGGTGTTCAATTCCTATGTGTATTTTCCTATTCTTTTATTGTTAATCTGAATAGAAGTATAGAAACTGTTTAATTATAGATGTTCATAATATGGCGACTTTATTGCCCTCTAGCTGTGGCTTTTGAGAAATGAAACTGAAGTTTAAAAGTAATTGCTATTTCTTTGCCAGTTTTTTAATCGGCATACTAAGGTCAGATGACCCTGCTCAATACTATCTCTCCTCTGCTCAAGGGGTACAAAAGGACAACTTTTTGAGCAACCCAGTACTTTTCATTCAGTGGAATGACTTCGCTGGCAGTCTTGTAGTTTTTGCACCATGCTTTCTCTTCCTACTTTCTGTCGATGCTGAATGTAAGAGATTGGAGAGGCACTGCCATTGAGGTGTTCTTCCACCTTATATCTAGCAATGTAAGCTTTATTGCAAACTCTTCTGTTACCAGTTTCATTTTTATCTAGTTTTGCTTCTCAGCATGTGCATTTCTCTTGTAATTAATGTGACCCCCATCTTTACAGATCATCATTGCATCTAGTAACAGTGCAATTTTTGCCCAGTGCAATTCTTCATGTGTGTATTTTGCTTTTTAATTTAATCTAAATCTTTGTGTGAGGTATTGAGCCAAACAATTCCTATTAGTTTGGGTCATGCCTTTCCACTGTAAGCTGCAAACCTGCTCAATTAAAATAAATGAGGTGGTTATTGTTTTTGGGTTTTTTAAAAAAAGACTGATTTCACCCTTGATTCAGAATTGTCCAGGATTTATAAATGCTATGTATGTCAGCTGATTTCATGCAGTATGCTGCTGTTATCTACACCAGATAGGTCATTTATTTCTGCATGATCTGTTGTTGTTGTTGGGCATACATTTAATTGTTCTTTCTCTAGTGATGGCCAATTTCCTTGGTTCATTTGGGTTGTTGCTTGCAACCCTGAGATGGTGTTGGCTCTACTACTCCAGTCCAGTATACTGACAAATCTTTTTCCTTTTTGACTGCCTAAATACTTAGTAGAATTCCTTCTCATTTTCACTAGGATGCAGCTGTGGTGTGACCATTCTATAGTTTTGCATTTTCTGTCTCTGACAGCAGCAAAATATTAGTTTGGATTATTCGTTTTCTAAAAAACCACAAACTCTGAAGATGAATCTAGACAGGCATCATCTTAGCACATAAAAAACCCCAAGGGTAGCCATGTGATCCATAAGAAAATAAAAATCCAGAATCCCATAGTTGGATAATACCTTTATTAGGACCAAACAGAAAATGTGTTAAGCTGTTATCCAAGATGTATGATAGAGAAAGGACAATGGTTCACCTGAAGCATGCTTCAGGTGGCAAAAAAGGAAGGTTCACTTGGCATTTGATTCAGAGGCTGTATGTGTGTGTTTGAGGAGTAGATGCAAGGGAAATTAGCATTTACTCCACAGCAGTAAAAACTGAACTTCTGTGTGCAATATGTATCTGTAAATAGCCTGAGAGGTATGATTGTGTGGGAAGGCTGTCACTCCATAACTGAACATTTTGACTTGATCTTGAACACCAGATTGTGCTGAGACAGACCTGTAGTTTTAAACTTAAAGGTAACTAGGTAAAGGTAAGGTAAAGGGACCCCTGACCATTAGGTCCAGTCGTGGACGACTCTGGGGTTGCGGCGCTCATCTCGCTTTATTGGCCGAGGGAGCCGGTGTACAGCTTCCAGGTCATGTGGCCAGCATGACTAAGCTGCTTCTGGTGAACCAGAGCAGCGCACGGAAACGCTGTTTACCTTTCCACCAGAGTGGTACCTATTTATCTACTTGCACTTTGATGTGCTTTTGAACTGCTAGGTTGGCAGGAGCAGGGACTGAGCAACGGGAGCTCACCCCGTCGCAGGGATTCAAACCGCCAACCTTCTGACTGGCAAGTCCTAGGCTCTGTGGTTTAACCCACAGCGCCACCCGCGTCCCTTAAAAGTAACTAATAATATTGAAAACAGAAAGCATTTTAGTTTTGCTGCCCAAGAAAAGGTGAAACGTGCCTGTGCTTGGTCATGGGAATGTGAGAAATGCTTTTGAAGGGTTGAGACAACTAATTTGGGGGGAAATTGTAATCTTCTGAGGAATGCTAACTTAATCCTTGTGAGTAAACTGCATCCCCCCCCCAGCATTTGAGCCATAAATTCTGGTTGCTAGTGTGTGTGTGGGGGGGGGGGACATTTCTTCACTGTCCATCACATCCACGTAAACATGTTGTGTGGCAGCCATTGGCAGCCAATGTCCCCACTGTGGAAGGACATGTGGATCCACAATTGGCCTCCACCCGTGTTTATGGAAGACAATCTTTCTCTGCTACGAGTGATCACCGAAGAAGAAGATTACTAATTGAGGAAACCACCCACACCAATGATGCTCCTACAATTTTTGTACCTACTTTAGGTGTGTGTGTGTGTTTGTGTGTGTGTATGTATGAGTTGCTCCTGAGTGTTGACATTTGTTCTGCACCTTTCTTTCCCAACATGCCTTTCTTCAACTGTCAAAGGTTTTTTGTTTTTTTAAAAGGGTGAGCAGTCTTTCTTCCCATGACAAGCCGTTGCATAATTCTATGATTCTATATCTTCACTCCTTTGGCTACTGTAAGGACAGCAACACAAAGGGAGCTGCTTCAATTGCTCAAAAGCATGCACAAGGACCCCGTGGAATCTCATCTTTGCTCTGTGCCATAACTACTAATGTAGAAGGAATGAGATCTGAAGCAGGTGGATGCTTCACCTTGAGTAAAATAAAATACCAGCCACTTTAGATAGATTTTGAAAATGGCAACTTGGTTTCTAACTTCTACTGGTTTGTTTGTTTTTTTGGTCTTGTCAGCCCCTTACTGTGTTTGATATGTGTTCTCTTACTAGCTGTGCCACACATTTACTAGAGTTTACTTTATGATACATTTATTTGCTGTGATATCCTGGAAGCCTGAAATCGTAGGAACTGATTTCTTTCCCACTGGGATTTAAAAGAGAATCCTTCAAATATATTTTGCAGTCCTGTGATGCTTCCATTTTTTTAGTTGCATTTGAGCATGTGTACTTAAATATCAACTCAGTTCTTGCGTTGAAGGATTTTGGTTATCATTACAAATTATATTAAACCATGCTGAATTCTCTGTGCAGTCAACTAGAAGACTAGATGGTTCTCTTGCTATGATTTAATTTAAGCCATTTATGTGTTTGTGAATGTTATATAGCGGGCTTGCATTGTATTTTGGTTTGTATTATATTCTAAGGATTGCGTCTTCTCTTTACCTTGTTGGAAGCCCCATTTGAAAAGTGAATTCATGCTGACTTTTGTGATACTTACTTTATTTTGTCGTTGTGGAAGGTTTGTATGGAAAACAAATGTTTTTCAGAAAAAGCAGTACATAAAGCAAAAACAATATTAATCAATAATTGCATAGTATGCAAACACAGTGTTTCAAAGTAATCCATCTTTTTCAACAGAGCAGGAAAATCACCATTATAGCTCATCATATGTCAGAATTCAGTGATGAGCACTACTTGATCTTCACACCAAGAAGTGCTTTCATCTCCCTCTCAAAATAGCCTCTCGCTGTATCATAAGCAAACTTCTTTATAGTGTCATTGGAGTGGAGTTTCAAAAGCAGTTGTGACCTGGTGCTTTGTAGAGGATGGTAGAAGGGGAGAGAAAGAATTACAGTCCCAGTAAGTAATCCCAAAGTCTTCTTCACATGCAAAGCTTCCTGAATTGTTGGCCTCTTCTTAATGTAGCATGGCATCTGTTAAATTTTCAGGAAAATTGAATCTTTTTAATATGCCTAATTAATATATTGGAGCACCCAGCAAAGTGAATCACATAATTGCAATAAATCATAGAGATTGCTGTGACCTCTGGGTGATCTTAAAAATGAAGAATATATCTAATGTATGCTCATTATATATTATATACTATTCTGCAGACAGGTTCTGTGTGGTTCTGACATAAGAGATATTATACCACAGA
The DNA here is from genome assembly GCF_964188315.1 of Podarcis muralis. Taxonomy (NCBI): domain Eukaryota; kingdom Metazoa; phylum Chordata; class Lepidosauria; order Squamata; family Lacertidae; genus Podarcis; species Podarcis muralis. Next base: position 53,844,945 of record NC_135656.1, read on the forward strand.
GAAGTAGCTCCTATGCCTCTGTGATAAACATGTGATCCTAACCTTTTCCTGGGTCACTGTAAAACCTTTTGTATCTTTGGTCTCTGATGGAAGACGGTTGTGCTGTCTAACTTTAAAACAAAGTTTCCAGCTTGGTGATAATAACACACTAGTATTCAATATGGGTCCAACCTGGGATGCTTGTGATTGGTACCTAATTCATAGCAGGTTTACAAGACACCTCATAAAGACACCACTTTCTCATTCAACTGTGAAATCTGCTAAGCAGTCAGTTTTGAAGCTTTGGAAGACTGGATGAGCATCAGTTAATCTGTAGGGATTCCAGGAATAAACAGCCACAGTGCATGTTTTTCCCATTACACACACCCCTTGCTGGTTGCTGTCTCCTACTTGCATATTTGATGCACTTGAACAGTTGACCACGAGATGGCATCATATCATTTTTGAAGGCTGTGGTCTAGTTGAAGAAGTTTTTTTGTTTTTGGAAAGAAATGTTAACAGTGCTCACCAGTAAAACAGAACTTTCAGCTAAGCTCACTCATCCATATATTTCACCTGTGCAAAGCAAATGCCCACCAAGCAGTGAAGAATGCTACCATTCTACATATCTCTGGGATCTCCTCCTCCTCCTCCTCCTCTCTCTCTTTTTACATGTAACTGATAGCTATATGTAGCTAAATTGTTTTCACATGTAGGGTTTATATGGTAATCATCATCTCCAACTGTTACATGGTACAACCGTATGGAATGGAAATGTGAGCTCTTTCTTGCTTTCCCTTTGCTTGGTCAGGTGATGGAGGCACAACAGGTCATACACACAGAACTCACCAATTTAGAATGCAACTTAAGATACTGGCATCCATGAAAGTAGCTGATATAATGGTAGAATCATAGAATTGTAGACACTGTAAGGCAGGGGGGATCTTTTTGCCCAATGTGGGGTTGCCACTTTTTGCCCTCTACCCTGAGATTAAGAGTCTCTTGCTTTACTGATTGAGCTATCCCAGCATGAGCACATAACCTATATATCCAACAGAGAGTTTATTCAGCTTGCTCAATCAATGCATTTCTTCCTCTTGGGTTTTCTGCATTCTGTTTATAAACAAGGCATTATGGACATGGGGGAAGCTGTGGTGCTGCTAAATAGTTAAACCGTCCACATACTCATAAGCTTTTAACTCATCTCCCTTATATTAAGCTGTGCACAAAATTGAGTCTATTCCTAGTTAAATACTTGGGTAATAGAGTCTGCTATTTAGTGGGAGAGTTATGCAAATGGCTTTTTTGTTTCACACGAATGGGTCTTATAGACTGTAAGTTTCATTGATAATGTAATTAGACTGTTACTTACCATTTGAAAGCAGCAAGCTGCATGGAAGCATCAGATTTAACTGCCATATACTTCACTTAATGAAACTTCTTACAGTGAACATAGAAATGCATAGTTCAGTTAGTATCTTCTTCTTGAGTTTTGCCATGTTTTCTCATTTGGGATTTATATTTACTTGGATACCTGGCTTTTATCATCACTGTACAACCCATTTACTACTACTATCTTTTATCTAATATCAGTTTTGTGCTGTCTTCCTGTCCCCCACTTCCTGGTTCAATTTTCAGAGAAGGAGATTGGAATATTGTTCAATTTTGAACACATTTGGGGAGCTGTGGGTTTTCTTTCTTTCTTTTTTAAATGCCATATCATGGTTTCAGTTTGCGGTCTCAGAATACAGTTGGAAACAAATCACTGTGCCCCAGCTTCATGTGTCATGGGAAAACTCTGTTGGTTTATATTGAAAGTGGGCACCTCTTTTGGCATGCAACAAGTCCCTTCTGTGCATTAGCCCGAGGTTTGCTGCAGCTTGTGTATGTGAAAAGAAACCATGGTTTCTAGCTGTACTTTAACCTGGCCAATGTGTTAAGATTGAGAGATTCAAGACACACCCTGTGATCATATTGACACTTTACCCTGTCAAATAGACACACTACTACTCCAACGTCCCACATAAAATGAAATGCCCAGGGTGGTGGCAGAGGGGGGAGTTGAAGTATAATTACTATTCAAATTGTATCCTAAAATGGAAAGAGGTGGATTCTGAGTTTTGATACAGAAATTCAAAGGCCGGGTTTTCTATTTCAAAATTGATTTTTGGTTGTGTAGGGAAGAGAATGATGTTGGCTTCTTTTAAGATGAGCTTTAAGGCTGTTAAAATGGATTGAGCATGCAAGAGTATGCATTTCAAATTCCCCCATGCAACTCTTAGGGTAGATTCATCCAGTTGTTTTCCTCACACCACAAAGGGTTTTAAGTCCTTAAATCCACCCTGGTGTGTTTCCATTTTTTCATCACGGCTCACAGATGTGCATAGCCTTCATCTGAAAAGCCTGGGTTCATTTGATGTGGGTAGTGGGTGGAGTTTGGATGATATCACACAGGTTTAAAATTACCATCTCATTCATTTTACTCTTTTGAAGGCACCTTGTAACCTAGTTCTCAATTTTAAAATACAGTGGTACCTCGCAAGACGAATGCCTCGCAAGACGAAAAACTCGCAAGACGAAAGGGTTTTTGGTTTTTTGAGTTGCTTCGCAAGACGATTTTCCCTATGGGCTTGCTTCGCAAGACGAAAAGGTCTTGCAAGTTTGTTTCCTTTTTCTTAAAACCGTTAATACAGTTGCGACTTGACTTCGAGGAACAACTCATAGAACGCGGTGTGGTAGCCTTTTTTGAGGTTTTTGAAGACTTTGGTGATTTTTGAAGCTTTTCCAAAACTTTTCCGAAACCGTGCTTCGCAAGACGAAAAAATCGCAAGACGAAAAAACTCGCGGAACGAATTAATTTCATCTTGCGAGGCACTACTGTATGTGCTTGATGTGTTTTGTGTGGCAATAGTGAAGAGAGTTAACTGACCATTTAAAGAAGTTTGTTGTTTTCCTGAGGGGAAATTTCTTAATTGGTTTAAACAATCACAGCAAACTCCTAGCATAAATCAGCCACCACACTCAGCTCTGTTGAGAAATACCATGCAAATTCTAATAGGATTTTATCAATGAGTAGGAAATTTCCTTTTGTGTACCTACTTACTGATGTAATTAACATATACATCACTTTTCAGGAAAAACATTTCCCAAAGTGTTTAACACATAATAAATTGTGATGTGTACTCTCTTGCCTTTTCCTTTAGTATCCAAGTCCCATGGAGAAGCATGTCACGGCTGTAAAAACAGTAGAAGAGAAAACAGGTAAGTTGGACACTTCACTGTTGCTTACAAGGCTCCAGAAAGTTTTCAGTAATTTACAGGTACGTGAGAGCAGCAACTAAGGTCACTCAGAGGTTTGGGGTGAAATGTCATCAGTATGTTGTGACCCTTGGCTCTACCTTGGAGCTAAATGGAGGGGGAAAGCACACTGAAATTAAATCTAGCTAGAAGGGGTGGTTTTGGCTAGGAGTTCTTCCAGCTGGCGGATAGGCGCACAAGCTTATTCTGTGTGGTTGCACTCTCGACGAAGGATCAGGTATGCAGCTTGGAGGTGATGCTTTATCTTTTCTGAATGTAATGGAAATTATTCCTTGTCTAGAATCTCACCTCACACATTGCTTGAGGCAGCTGGCACAAATCATGCCTTGACTTACAGGGCCTCTGGTTTAGGCAGGTGATACTGAACCAGTAGGGTTCTCTTTCAGCCTTCTAGTCCTCTATGCTTGTGCTGCTAAGGTTGTGAGGTAAAGGGAGATAGGAGGAAAGGTCTCCCTTGCCTACTCCAGAGTACCTTCATCTTCTTTGCCTGCCTGGAGTACATGTCTGGGTAATTTTGCCTAAATAGAAAAGATTTTAGCAAGAATACAGTGAAAAGGCCTGCCTAATGGTGAGGGAGTTTGAGTGTAAAAGCTGCCACACTAAAACACCAATTCCTAACAAGTTCAGATTAAATGTTATGGGGCAGCTGTAAAAATGCCACTTCCAGAGATTGAAGTGGTTTTGTGCCACTCATGGGTTGAGCTGATCCACTGATATATAGGTAAAGGTAAAGGTACCCCTGCCCGTACGGGCCAGTCTTGCCAGACTCTAGGGTTGTGCGCTCATCTCACTCTATAGGCCGGGAGCCAGCGCTGTCTGCAGACACTTCCGGGTCACGTGGCCAGCGTGACAAGCTGCATCTGGCGAGCCAACGCAGCACACGGAAACGCCATTTACCTTCCCGCTAGTAAGCGGTCCCTATTTATCTACTTGCACCCGGGGGTGCTTTCGAACTGCTAGGTTGGCAGGCGCTGGGACCGAGCAGCGGGAGCGCACCCCGCCACGGGGATTCGAACCGCCGACCTTTCGATCGGCAAGCCCTAGGTGCTGAGGCTTTTACCCACAGCGCCACCCGCGTCCCACAGCGCCACCCGCGTCCCACTGATATATAGAGGTGGGTGATTACTGAGAGCTAATTTTTAAGCTGCCCTTGGACCACTTCACTCCAATTTGGCAGTAGTTACTGAATTGCTTGCATCTTAATTTGGGAGCTGTGGATCAGGTGATCTCGCATTGAACCTCCTGAATTCTTCCCCGCACCCAACCCTTACCCATTACTAAATTTGCAGTCGGAATCCATAAATATTCATCCCTGTTTCTGAGATTCAGCCTCTGTGGCTCAGAGCACTTTGGAGACAGCAATTTGCGAACTATCTCCCTGGCTCTTGTTCTTTCTGTGCATTGCCCTCATGCCTCAACTGGCTCTTGAAGACAAATTGCCCAGTTGCCCACCATTAGGAAGCGGTTGCAGACCAAGTTTATTGCAGCCAGACTGCTTTTTGTGTTCTCCCAGAAGAACCCTCTTCTCAGCCAAGTCTCTCATACTGAGATGGCAGAAGAACAGAAAGTAGGAGCAGCCTGGGTGGAGGAAAGGAATTAGTGTTGTTGCCCCTCCCCAATGCAGATGCTGCAGAAGGACTACATAAAAGGTGATCTCTGCTGCAAGAAGCTGAAGCTGAGGCAGGCAGGGCTCTCAGCATAAATCTCCCCTTTCCCATTTTTCACACCATTCACTTCAGTCTTTTGAGTTTAGTTATTCTCCCCCACCACTGGAAAAAAAGAGAGGCTCAAATTCTGGATTTTCCATTGCATATTATATATAATAATAGTTTTAGCCATCCCTTTCTCTTGGGAAATACCAGTTTATGACCCCTTGTAAATGTGTCACATTGGGAAAGACAAATATACTGCCAGCGTGGTTATTTAAAGCCTACTGCAAAATGCTGCCTCCCAGGAACAAAACCAGGGGAAGAAAAAAACACAGATAAACTTTGTGCGGGAGAGATTTGTCTCTTCCTGAGAACTCCTTTTCCACCGGGCTGTGTGCCTAGTCAGATCATCAATTAACATCATCCTGAGGCTTCTGGACTTGATTGGGATCATTAAATATTAACATGCAAAGTGAGTTTGGAAGCCAGTCACGTTCTTATTGTAGCTCAATAACTATAATTTGTGAAGGGTTTTAGAGGCAGTGGGGCTTTTCTTTCTTTTTTCGGTAGGGAGCTTTGTTCTTGTCACTGGCCCAACTCATTATAAAAATAAATTCTAATTGTCTGAGAGAATTGCTTTAGGCCTCAAACATTGACAATGGTGGGTGGAGAGGTATTTTGTACTCTTAGGATGTATTTCAGAATGCAGAGTGAGCAGAACAAGCCATTTTTGATCTGAAGTGCTGACCCAGGAAGATATTTGAAGCTTGTAGCTAGCAACACGAGAGCCTCGAAAATTAACTCCCCAACTGCTACCAGCCGAATTGTAGAGCAATTCCATTGCAGTTCTAGCCAAATCTGTGAAGCTCGGATTTGGAATTGTGTGATGCTTTGTCATTGCCAGCATAGATGCCAATAAAATGTTTGAACCACACCATCTGTCCCCTGCCCAGTAGGGTTTTTTGTATGAGTTGAGGTGGGCAAACATACTATAGTTTTTGGACTAAGCATATAACCCTTTAAACGTTTTCATCATGGTCCATCTGGCAACTGGGCTGCAATCCTTTGGCTGCTGAGAAGAAGGGACATTGAATCCCTCTACCACATTCAGGCTTCCTCGCCTTCCTCCTTGAATCTGTAGTGCAAGCCTTTGGTTTTGTTTTCTAGATCTCTATTTTCCAAAATAGCACTTTTGTAAGTTGGTTTGTTCTTTTATGCTCAGATTTGTCTACAGGAATCATATACCGGAGGAGGATTGCAACATGCCAGAATGTAATTCCACACTTCTTAAGACAGGTAATTAATGTCAGTCAAGGTTGATGCATGCTGGTTTTTAAGGATATAGGGGAAACGGTGCAGGTTTGTAGCCACAAAGAATGAACTGTTCACTTGAACTAGGAAGGTTCTAAGTATCCTGGGTGGACCACGTGAGGATAGGCAGCAGTAGCTCATGTGGGCGGGGCGAGGAGTGGTGTGGGGGAAGTGGTAGAAGCACTATGCTCGGATGGGGATGGGGTGGAAGTCAGAGAGGCTTCTGTGGGGCTTCTGCCACCAATCCTCAGAGCCCCATTGACCTTGCTACTACCAATTTGCCTCATCCTTGTACTTACAAGCACAGCAATGCTGCCCAGAGGAGCCATTACTGAGGATGGGACTGTGTTTGAAATCCTGTATCCTTCCCTTAGTTCCTAAAAGAGCATTTTCCAAAAACAACTCTTATCTGCCATTTTGGGAGCTTGAAAAGGAAATCAAAACAATGTCCTTATAATCTAGGACTCTGAAAAAAAACATAACAGGATAGTGATTTCTTCCGTTTAAACTTTCTGTGTCCTAAAGTTGTAGCTTGGCAACTCTTTGGATTTACATTCTGCTATGTATCACCTTCCATTTTGTGAACTGTTTACTTGGAATCTTTATTCTGTCTGTCAAAACTCAAATGATTTCTCTCTGTCACATTTCTGTTTGCCTTTTTCTTCCATGCCTCGTCCAGATGGGGAAACATAAAAATTCCAGGTACCAAACAGAATGTAAAATGAACCAAATGTTTTGGCTGTTTATGTCGTGAGTGCAACAGTCGACAAATGTCTTCTGTTAGAATCCATTACTTTAAGCAGGACATGTAGGCAACTAAAATGTCACATGAATTAAGCTGATGCTTAAGATGCAGCAGTTGGCAAAATCTAACTAGGCACCGGGCCGTGAGAACAAGTCCCTAAATGTTTGCATGGTTTCATCACTAACAGCTAAAAGTTTTTAATTTCTGTATTAGCGTCAAGAGATAAATGTTATGGGTGGCTTCAGTCCTTAATCGTTTTATTGTGTGAGGATGGAAACAAATGCTAAATATAATTCCTCATTCTTCAAGCACCTTGACATTATTTAAACATGTAATCATTATGTCTAACAGATCAGTGTCCTGAAAGTGCCCGAGGTCTACCTAGAAGAAGAATCTTGGCTTAATAAGCAGGATAGAATTATGTCTATGAAGACTCGGTGCCTCACATGGACACAGTATGCTACTCTAAAGGAAGAGTCAGTCTTCAGGGAAAGTCCAGAGAATCCAAACTGGTAAGGTGTAACTTAGTTATATGCACATTGTTGTATATGGCCTTCTAGTTAATTTCTATTTATTCTGTTTACCAGGCAACACCAGGAGGATCTGATGGTTGCGGTTTAGATAATGTAGGCAGCCACATTGTAGCAAGTAGCCTTCAAGCCAGACTTTCACAGCTGATACCGAAATTAGGTCTGCACAACTTGTGACCCATCAAGCCAAATGCAGGCTGGCGGCTGGGCATGCATCACCGAAGGCTTACTGAACTTCTTCCGGTGGCCTGCCTTAGACTTCCAAAACAGGCTCTTTCTGTGTGTTAGCTGAGCCATGAAAATACATGGCTCCTGTGCTATGTCAGAAGTTGTACAGGCAAAACTTGCATAGGCCAAACATAGGGGGAAATATAAAAGTATGAGTAAGCGTTAGGTACATGGTTGCCATTGTCACTAGAGTCAAGTCTTTACATCTTTCCTACTGCAGTTCTGATGTGGTAGGAAACAGAAGGGTTGCAAACTTGGTTGTGCATACTTTCACTATTAAAAAAAAGATATTCTGTGCCAAGGTAGTTGTGAGTCTGTCTCCAGTATAACTTACAGAAATTTGCACATTATATTTACCTTATTGAGGGACAGCAAGTGTATTCTCCATGGTTGGATGCATTTAGCTCTGTTGTGAGTAACAACTCCAACTATAAAAGCATAGTTTGTTTTGGAAAAAAATAGGTCTGAGGCCTTACTTTACACAATGAGATGTGAAAGCTCAGGAAAACCCCAGAAAAATCGGGGGACTGCCCCCCCATTTTTCCAGTCACCCCCCCCCCCAGGCCTTTGCACCTTTATATTCACCCTGTGCCTGCCTGCTAGATCACTCTACCCATATTGGGAGTAGGTTGGACCAATTAAAGTCCAGAAAGTTAAAGGGCTGTTTAGTGAAGGCAGCTGAGACAATGAATGAAAAGTACTTAATGACAGTGGTGAAGTTAAGGAGGAGGGATTGGTCTGGCAGGTTTGCTTCCCTCTGCTTTTTCTCATGGTGCCAGTTTTCAATATATATATATATATATATATGCAGGTTTTGGTGTCCTCGGGTATCTTCCCGTGTAAAAGTTGGGGTGTCTAGGCGACGTTTCGACGAGGTCTCACTCGTCATCTTCAGGCTGGTGCTTTCGGCTTCTTGTTACTGGAACAGAGCAGGATCTCAGTGTTTGAGTTCCTATAAATACTGTTGAGGAGGTGTGGCCTCCAATGTTCTGGGCAGAGAGGAAGTTCCCAGGCTAGTGTGCCTTTTCTTCTTTTGTTCCTTAATTGCTTGAGGGATATCTTGAGTGATTTCTTGAGTGATATCCTGAGTACCACTTAGGTGGGTCATTAGGTGTGGATTAGTTGCTAAAGCCTTTGTGTCTTGACCTCTTGAACTTTGTGAAGAGTTTTTCTGAGAAGATGGGTGTACTACATTTAGTTGTGCTCTGGCTTGGCTTCGTGTATAGGGGCGAGCTGTGGTTTTGTGGCCTGTGCCAGCCAGATCTGTGTAGGGATTGCAGGGGGGTGCAGCATCCGGAGGTGCCACCATGGTTTGGCTACTGGATGGTGTCTGTAATTTATCTGTGGAGAGGGTCTGGGTTTGGGTCTGGTGTGGTTGATTGGTGATGGCGTTCTGTGTGCCTCTGGATCTGGTGTCAGTTTTTGTGGGGAGGGCTAATTTCCAGATGTCTGGCAAGCGGGATGTGTCGTCACGCTTGTTCATGTTGTGAGGGTGTTTCTCTATCTCGATGGCTTCCATGATTATTCTCTTGTGGTGATGTTCCATGTTAGAGAGCAATTTGGAATCTGCAAAATTAATTTCGTGTCCTGTTTCTTTCATGTGTTGGAAGAGAGAGGAAGTTTTTTCTTCTTTTTTGACGGCATTCTTGTGTTCTGCGATACGTGCATTTATTCGTCTGTTTGTTTGTCCAATGTACGTGGCTGGGCAGACTTTGCAGGGTATTTCATAGACCCCTTGGTTTTCCAACTGGATTTTATCCTTGGGGTTTCTGAGGATATTGGCTATTTTTTGGTTGGCGCAAAAGGCTGTTTTGATATTGTGTTTATGGAGGATTTTGCTAATTTTATCTGTAGTGCCCTTGATATAAGGAAGGAGGGCCATGCCATTGTTTTCTTCTGTGTCTTGGTTTTTGGGAAACACCCCACACACACACACACACACTCTAATTTTCAGGTAGAGATCTGTTCTGCCAATGCTGGCTGGTTGTTTTAGGGCAACTGAACTGTATTTATTGAATTTGTTCTGGTAAAAAGCAACAAATGTAATGAACCCTCAGTAAGAGTAGAAATGGCACCTGTGAATAATTGGGCTGTAATAAGAAGAAATATGTGATGGAGCGTAAAATGATACTGAATGACACAATCCACTGCAAATTCTTCTACTGGCTCACTGCAATAATGCCTCAAAAATAAAACAACAACAACAACCCGGGAAGTAAAAATAAAACTAAACAATCTCCCCAAGTTAATAAAAAGGATCAATAAAAAAATATTGCAATTGGAAGTGTGAAGACATATGGGACGTATTTTGGATAGCTGTTCTTATGTGTACTGAGTTTTATTTTAGGAATCTCTTCAACAGCTTATTTAAATCTAAAGCAAGTCTTAGTCACTTCTGCTCATTTCTTCCTGTTTACATATAACTAGGGCCCCTTTCATCAATGCACACCCTCAAAAAGTGAACTTCACCCTTCTACTCCAGGCCAGCTTCTACACAAACACTCTCACATATGCTCTTTCTTCCATCCATGCAAGCAGGAAGCATCATCTGGATTCAAAGATGCAAAAACCCTCAGGGAGTGTGCATAGCGGGGCCACCTAGGGGGTGTAGTTCTGGGGAGAGGAGATGTGGCCTGAGGAGAGTCCCATGGGCCAGGTAGAGATGTCTGGGGGGCTCCAGTTGACCACTTGGCCTGAGGTTCCCCATCCCTGTTCTAACCAGTGGGTTGGGGCCAATTGCTTGGGGTGACATTTGGCTTGGAAGACATGCAGTTGGCTTCACCTGTGTGCTTGGAATATGACAGGAAGGCATTTCCCACAATGCTCATGAGATGAACTGTTGAAGGCCATTTCCGGCCGTTAGAGAGACCTTTAGGGCAGCTTCTCACTAGATAGTGGTGTAAGTCTTGCAGGGAAGAGTATATGAGTTTTGCCCCAGGTGAACTTGTTTTGAATTCTGAGCTACCCTTTCCCATTGACATCCTACTATTTTTGCCTGGAAATTTATACCAACTCCTTAATAAAGTATATAAACAATAAGCTATCTGGTTATGAAAGAGTGCAGAATTCCTTTTTTAACCTGCCAACAAATATGTAACCGCTTTATGAGCTCAGATTTTATGCAAAAAAGAAAAGGAATAAGGTAGTGTAATATTAGTCCTTCAAAATGGTACCAGGAATGGTTCTGAAATTTTTATTTCACTTTTAGGAAGAATGACGTAAGTTCTGAGTACTGTCAGGAAAGTGGTCTTTGTGAGTTTTATAAACAGAATTTGTGCCTCATCAATCAAATGGAATATCTAAGCATACTCCTAGGATCTGATCCGGAAGATGGAATCTGATGGACTGGACAGATCCAAAGGATCTTGCGACACTGGGACAATGGGCAACAAATATAGCAGACTGAAGTCTAGTGTTAACATAATGCTTGTACACATTGGAACAAAACAACTCTGGTATCAAACAGTAACTGCTCTGGTATACATGACTTAAAGCTTTGCTCTCTCATCCCTGGAGACCGGAAGAAGCAAAACATGCTCCTTTTATTCAAAATCCCTTGTAGATTTTCTCTTTATAGGGAGTCTCATAGTGCTTTTCATCTAGCTCACTTCCTTCTTGTTGATAACTTTGCATCAGCCCATGTGATTTTAACACACAGCATTTGGTGAGCATGTTGGATTATCTGTTACTGTACTTTATATATGTTTTTATAGTTTTAATTCATTTTTAGTCTTAGCGTATTGGGGTTCGTGCACGCAACTTACAGGTGGCTGTAAGTGGCATACAAATTATTAAAATAAGTAATAAAAATATAACTGGAGGGGGGGGGGACCCTAAGAAGAGATGGGAAGGCCTGGAAAAAAACCAGAAAAATGGGGGGGGGGGAGAGACCAGGTTTTGCCCTGAAGCCTTTTTTTCCAGAAAAAATGAAAAAAATAGTTTGATATAGTTTGAATATTCCGCACACTCCCCCCCCCCCATTTTTTTCTGAAAAAAATTGACTTTGGGAAAAAACAGGGGGGGACGACGACTTGTATTACCCCCCTCCCATTTTTCCACCCCCCAGGCTTTCCAGCACCCTGCCGGCTGACACCAGGAAGGTGCTTTCACTGTACGCTTTCTGGCAACTGCTCAAAACATTTCCGTTAGGGCCAGCCCATCTGAACACGTTGAAGCTGCATGCGATTTACTTCCTTTTAACCACTGCTGACTTTAATCATCTTTTGAATACTCTTAAATACCTGCTTTTAACTGTGTTTTATCAATCATTTTAATGTTCTGTTGTATATTTTTGTAAACTGTTTAGAAGCTCTCTTACCATCATGCTGTTTATAATATATAATAACAAATTCAATTTTAAAAAAACACACACTCCTTTTCCTTTCAAACAGAGTTTGAGCCTTAGCGCAACATACTATTCAGTAACTGGTTGTTGGTTCCTTCTGGGCCTGGCATGCAGAAAATTTCCTTATGCTTTGCCCTGGCTGTCCTCAAGTAGAGATGGGAAGGCCTGGGAAAAAACTGAAAAAATTGGAGGGGGGGGGGAGAACAGTCCCCCCCCCATTTCCCCCCCAAAGCCGTTTTTTAGAAGTCCATGAGAAAAATGACAAACAGGAAGAGGAAGAATAAATGGAAAATGATAGCAGTAGTTCAGAAAATGAGTTAGAATAAACTGCATGTATATGTTGTGTCTTCTGTTTTTGTTTTTTTTTTAAAAGCACTACTCAAAGGGTAGATCTTCTGTGGAGCTTAAATATTGAGGTGGACCTTAACTTTATTTGCTGTTGGTGCTAAGGGGCAAATCTGATTATTATTTATGTTGATGGTTTCTTGCTTTTTTGTTGTTTTTGAGGGAAAGGGGCGTGGTTACCTGTTTTATTGCAAGCATAATACATACACTGTGTTTCACACAATTTGTAAAACTACTCCACACTGAACTTTTTTTTCAATTTTTCCAAAATTTCCATTTTTTCCGGAAAAAAACGGGGGGGGGGGGGGGAGAACATTCCCCCCCCATAACTTCAAAATTTCCGAAAATTTTACATCTCTAACACTAAGTGATTCCATGAACCACCGAGTTGTATTGCAATGTGGAAATAAAAGCACCACTGACAAATTTACCCTTTAATTTGTAAAAAGTATAAGGCACCCAGGCCCAGGTGCAGCAATATATCACTATTTCTCAGCATATGCTACACTGACAGTATATATTCAGTGTAAACATCAAAGGGTTATTAATTAAGGTACTTCAGGTTGTGTAAGCTAGTGGCCAGCTGGGCTGAAGAGGAAACCTCTTCAATGTTACTGCAGAACACAAATGGCCAGGTGTATATTTCTCTTTTCAGCCTTTCCTGAAACATCTGGTATATGTCGTTATTGAAATGTGGTGTGAGTGGAGGGAGACAACAAATGCTCTTCTAGTTTCTTCCAAAATCTGGTGTTCCTATGAAACACAAGTGAAGCACATGAATTCACTGATGATATTCAATGGGCAATATTATTATCAATGGGGCAGAGCAGGAAAATGTTGCAGTGTATTCTCGTCTCCTTACAGAAGTGCTTCTGTCCTTGGTACTTACCTCTCTAATAAGGCTCAGTATTTGGCCTTAAAAACTATTACAAATATAAGGTAATCTATGATAGGATATAACCAAATCTACTGTATCTTTTTGGAAAGTTGCTTATTTGGTTGCTATGCATCTTAAAATATTGTAACCAAATATTGCATAGTTTTTCCTAAGCTCAAGGAGCAGTTTTTTGTCTGTATTGGGATAAAATTGAGCTCCTTTTTCAATCAAGATAGCAGTCTGAACCTTTCATTGATTTTAACCAGTGATTCCAAAACTGCACCGATTTATTATTTCTTAGAATTCCTAAGCAATGCTGGGTACGAGGCTGCTATCTGTATCCTTGCACAAACATGAGAAAATAACAATGGTACAGCAAAAGTTACAAGCCTATAATATATATTGGTAGCCTTAATACTTACTACTGAATTGAAAAACAGCTTTTTAGAAACTTAGATCTTATCAACAGTTCTGGCAGCTAGGTTACTTGGTGGTGATGGATTTGATGATGGGTTCTGGGGTGGAAACACCCATGCATTTAGAAAGAATAAATTTATGACAATTTCCAGCTCCTGTTATGTTGTTTTAATGCATGTTTGCCTGGTGTCTAAGGTTATTTTGTTTATTGTATATCAATCAATGTTGCACTATGTCTTATACATTGGGGGGGGGGGAGTTTTTTACAGTGTGAATTTTGCTCCCCCTCTATTCTTCTCACTCATCCTGTTTTTTAAAAAATACTCTGTCAAAAGTGATGCCAGAATATATGAAAGGCAGTCCTTGAAATTACAGCAGCAGCACTTGTTCCCTTTGAAATTACAGCTTGCTGAAGCTTTGTTCTATATCATTAAATTTGACTGAACCTTGCCCCTAATCTGCATTGCACAAAGGAATGTGTTTTTCTCAGTAGTCATAGAAAAACAGAATGTGGAAAGTCAAACTTGGTGTGCTCTCTGCTACTAAAGCTCTCCATATACCTGTTTATGGAACTGGAAATATGCTTGGTAGGAAGATCAGACAATTTGGTCTTTGATTCTTGTTGGCAAGAAGAGTTTCTAGACCTTCTAGAAACCTCAGGTGGGAAACCTGGCTTTAAAAGGCCAACTTGAGAAACAATTTGAATGTTGAAGATCCATGACTATAGAAGATTGGCATATTTGTTAGGCTGATATAACAATGAGTTGTTTATTATTATTATTATTGAGAACCAAACTTTGGTTCACTGCCACTGGGTATTGGACACTGGTATTTAGACAAGTCTGATTTATCTCCAGATTTTGTAATTTGTGAAGCATGCCATCTCAGCAGATGTTAAATGCTCAGTTATAGCCAGCACTATGCACTACAGTTCTACAGATGTACAAATTGTGATATATTGGAAGCAGAATCCAGCTTCCTAAGTCCTAAGATTAATAGCCCCCCCCTTTTTTTAAAGAAAATTGCTAGTCATTATGATTGTGAACATATGCTTTAGTTTGTGGGCAGTTCTTGGCAAAACCCCCAAAGCTATAGGGGAATGTGGTGGGGAATGTGTGGCCTTCCAGGTGTTTTGGTCTCCAATTCCCATCATTCCTGTGTTCGCTGTGGCTGATGGAAGTTAGAGTCTAACAGCATCTGGAGGGTTACAGGTTTGCAACACCTGCTGTAGGAGTTGCTAAGATTTCCAGGGAGCTGAGGTTCAGTGCCTTGCCTATTCGCATCATTAAAAGAAGCAAAATACAGTGGTACCTCGGTTTGTGAACTTAATCTGTTCCAGAAGTCCATTCTTAAACTGAAACCATTCTTAAACCAAGGCACACTTTCCCTAATGAGGCCTCCCACCGCTGGTGCCCTTCCACCGTTCGGCTTCCGTTCTTAGACCGAGGTAAAGTTCGCAAACCGGGACACTACTTCCAGTTTTGCGGAGTTTGTAAACCAAATAGTTCATAAACAGAGCTGTTCTTAAACCGAGGTACCACTGTAAATGATAGAAAATAGGGTGTGTGTGCTGAAGGACACATTTTGCAGGAGAAACAATGCAGACTTTCATAATTTATGCAGGTGCAGAATTTGGATTCATCTTCTTTTTTAGCACAAGTATACAGTGAGCATGATTCTGTCTGTAGATGTGCTTTGCTGGATGAGAAACCTATTTCTCCGGTGACTGTGCATAAAATTGCACTGTTTACTTCATCACATTTTCATGAAGGGAACCACTATTCATCCTGTTCGTCTGACTGAACCTTTCCTTCAAGTCTCCTGCACTGCACACCTTGAAATGCCATTTGCCACCATAAAAATTATAATATGCAAGAAAAGATCTGTAAGATTCTAATGGCTGAGCATTTCCCCAAATGCCAGTCTTGTCCATCTCTTTTTCTTTAGAGTTCTCATACTCCTGGGTTGATTCTTCTTATGAAATTATCTTGCTCTGAAGGAGTATCAGTATGTCAAACAGTGTGCTCACATGAACAGTGCAATATGGGGGAAACAATCTGTGGGACAGAAAGTGGAAACTTTGATCCAAAACACCCACCCACCTCACTCACACACGAAAACAAAGATCACCACAGCCAATCACAAGCAAACAATCACACCCTAGGCCAACCCCAACCTCTCTCACCACCAAAGGAACACAAGTGAACAACACAAGCACGCTGACACCAAACTCTACATACATTAAACATAATAGAAACACCGCCACCCAATCCCACCCTTATCCATCTTCCCTCTCTCCACCCCCCTTTCTCTTTTCTCTCCTTTTTTTATTTTTATTTTTATTTTCTTCTCCCCCTAATGCCTCAACAAATGAAACGGATTTGTAAAAATGTTACATGGGGAAAAATATATATGAGGCACTACACTTCTGTAAAACAAGAAAATCCTTAATAAAATATTAAAAAAAAAAAAAAAAAAAAAAAGAAAGTGGAAACTTGCTTGAGCAGATGCCTTCCCCCCCCCCACTGACCCCCACTCCAATTCTGCAGATGAAGCCAGTGAGATGCTTCAGTTAACAGAGCAGTTTCATGACATGAAAAGAAGATGGACTGCTAGTGACAGACGAGAGGGGGGTTTGTTCAGAATCCCCACTGAATATTTTATCCAGAACTTCTCAATTGATAAAGTTTCAAAACTTTTCCTTTTCCTTTAAAGGCGTCCATGGTAAGAAATCTTATCTGAACTGAAACATCAAGACTTTAATTAAAGGATCTTTAGGATAAAACTCCAATCACAAAAACAATTAAGCCAAATTTGCTATACTTTTAACTAGTCAATAATTCAGTAGTTGGATCTCGCTAATAGACTTCTCTCTGCCACTGTGTTGTTGTAATGATGGCGCATCACCCAGCTCTGCGTTGCAAGGATCAATCTGAGATCAATATTTTCTGTGAGCTTTTCGTGTCTTTCAGAGGCTGTGGAAAAAAAGAAAAAGAAATAGCAACATTGGGCTTCTTCTCACAATTACTTTATCAGATGTAATAACCCCCCAAATGCCATTCGCCTTTTGTTGCCGCCTCTCTTAGGAAAAACCTCACCCACTAGTTGCTTGCACTGATGGGATATTATTGGTTATTTCTACAGCACATTGCGTATGCAAAGAGCTTTCTTCTAATGCAACTACAGTGGTGCCCCGCAAGACGAATGCCTCGCAAGACGAAAAACCCGCTAGACGAAAGGGTTTTCCGTTTTTGGGTTGCTTTGCAAGACGATTTTCCCTATGGGCTTGCTTCGCAAGACGAAAACGTTTTCGTCTTGCGAGTCTTGCATTTTTTTTTCGCTCCCCCCCTTTTTCTAAGCCACTAAGCCGCTAATAGCCTTTTAGCCGCTAAGCCGCTAAGCCTTTAATAGCCGCTAAATCGCTAATAGCGCTAATCCGCTAAGCCGCTAATAGGGTTGCTTCGCAAGATGAAAAAACCGCTAGACGAAGAGACTCGCGGAACGGATTATTTTCGTCTTGCGAGGCACCACTGTATGTGAGTTTGGATCTTTATTGCTTCCACTTATAGGGATGCTGGGTCTTTGAACCACTTCAGATGGCAGAAGGGAATAAGGGTCAAGCTATTGGGATGTTGTAGTTGCCTCCACTATTGCAGATTGGGGTGATACTCAACTCACCTGTGAGCTCAAGTATTTCTGCTTGCACAACAGGACTCCTCCCCTCCCTGACTTGCCCCATTCCCTCCCCAAATTGGGGAGAACCTTTAGAACAGATTTAGGGGGCACACAAACTGAGAAGAGGGGGAGAATGTTCCATTTCGCAGGGGGAAATCCTTGTGCTGATGGGACAAGAGTCTTAGTGCTGTGCTGGATTCCACCCCCTGCACTCAGCAGATGGTTGGGTTAGGTTACTTCCAGGGTCCCTTCCAACGCTGTGATTCTTATTTCATGATGTGCAGCATCTCTTTCCTATGAAATAGGCCATAGGATGTCTTCCTGCCTTTAAAATAGTCCAACTACTCCCCTTTTTGGAACAAGGGGGAATGGGGCCAATGTGTTGCATGTGCTGATAACTTTTCATTTATATACTTCTGTACTGCACTCTAGATGAGCTTGGCCTGGAATGATTCAGAAACTTCACAAGGATGGAGACAGTTTGATTACCAGTGTTTGGTTACAGGAAACATAACATCAGTACTTTATGAGCTCCGGCGGCTGCGAGTTTGTCTTTCCACAATCAGATTTAGTAGCAGCAATTTACTGCAATTGCATGCATACTGGAAAATCAGTGGTGACATGTAAGAAGACTTGTTCTGTTCTGGCCCTGAGATTTTGAAACAAGCACCCAGTGTGTGTGTGTGTTCAAATATGGTCTTTATTCCTTTTACAGGGTGAAATTTTATTAAAGAAGCACAGTACCTACTGGGAGGGAAAGAAAATGTTTAATTGCATTTCTGTTTTGTAGGACAGAGTTCATTCAGAATGGCAAAGTATCAATAAGAGGGTCAGGTCTCCTGAACTGTTTCCTGGAAGTTTTTGCACGAACCTTTTTAAATCAAGGAGTGAAAAGGGTAAGCTCTTTAATTTAATTTAAATTTTGGGAAAAAAAGTTTTTTTCTATGTTATTGATACATTATGCGTCACCCTTAGTGAATGTGCATTATGACTTTTTCCCCAACTCCTTGCTCAGTAATTTCAGTTGATAGTGTTTGGCAGCTTCCTGTGCAAAATAACTCCCATTATGTATTAATTTAGATTCATAGCCTACATCTACTTCTGGGCTCCTGTCTGTGTTCCATTTCTTTGTAATGTCATTCAGATGGGGATGTGGCAAATGTGTGAAACACAGGTGCTGAACTAAGTGAGAATGTTTATGAGCTAAACGAGGATGGTCCAGCTTTTCATGCCAAGTGGGCCACAAGAGTACTTCAACATGGAGCCGTGCTTCTAATTTTGGGGCCAACCACAGCTGTAAATTTTACAGTTTCCCTAGTCTCTGCTACTCAAAGACATGAAAAATCACATCCAAATCCAGCTGCATGTGTTGCTAAATACTACTAGAACATGGGTAGGCAAACTAAGGCCTGGGGGCCGGATCTGGCCCAATTGCCTTCTAAATCCGGCCCACGGGTGGTCCGGGATTTATGTGTTTTTACATGCATAGAATGTGTCCTTTTATTTAAAATGCATCTCTGGGTTATTTGTGGGGCCTGCCTGGTGTTTTACATGAGTAAAATGTGTGCTTTTATTTAAAAGGCATCTCTGGGTCATTTGTGGGGCATAGGAATTCGTTCATTTCCCCCCCAAAATATAGTCCGGCCCCCCACAAGGTCTAAGGGACAGTGGACTGGCCCCCTGCTGAAAAAGTTTGCTGACCCCTGTACTAGAATGTCTACTCCAGGGTAGTAAGGTTTATAAGTGCTGTATCTCCATGACTTTATCCAACCTGCAATCTGCATCAGCCACGTGGTGTGAACGTTTTAAATACCGGTAGTTTAACAATGTTATTGGGGAAAATAGTTCCCAAATCTAGCTGACATGAATGAAGGGCACTATAGCTGTTTCTTATTCCTAGAGTGTCATTACATGGGCATGGAATTCAGGAGCATTTGGGCAGAGGAGGGTCCTCAGGGCAGGGGACTGAACTATGCAAATATGTTAAAGTGAAAAAACAACAAAAACCTCTTTCTTTCTCTGTGTATTCCCCAACCTTACTTCTCCATAATCTTGTAGATTTCATTCAGCCATGTGGTAGCTGATAAGATAGTTATATGAATAATTTAAAAATCTTGGCACAATTATTCTGAGAAAAGCAAACAATTGATTTCTGGCACCTTTTTGGCGTTCTCCGGATAAATGTCAGAACTTTTTAAGATTGTGCAGATAGAACTGCATCACCTCATGAGAGGAAGTGATGGATGCCACATGAGCTCTTCTTTCTATATCTTTTCTAAATAAAGAGAATCATTGATTTTTTTAAACCCCTCTAGTCTGCAGGCATTCAGACTTCTGCTGTTTATTCTGCCAGATAAACCTGGAAACTCATTTTGTCTGAATGGATGCTTGACGTTTTTGTTGTAGTTATAGGTGGCTCAAATCTTCTTACAGCTGTAAGTATTTTCTGTTGCTGTTCTTTGGGAGAAAGCTTTGCTTTTGACCTTTCCATTATGTCTATACACAGCACAAGCAAGGCAAGGAATTCATGAGCAACCCACAGTTTAGGAAGAAATAGATGGATGCACTGTACTTACGAGGGACATGCTTTAGATTTTGAAACAGTCACCTGATGTACCTCAATAGGGAGAATTACCTGTATTGTTATAGAGGTTGGAAAACATGTATTGTAACATTTAAACGGTGCTATAAGTATATATTTATTTGTCATGGGTTGCCACATAATTTAGACCCATTTGCCAGATTTGCACATAGCACTCTGGCTTATTTTGCCAAAGTGTGAACGGTTTGAAAATCCAAACCAGCCCAGTAACCTTGGTTTTGTTCCTGGCAAACCACCTTGTGAAGCCATGACTTGTTGGTTTATGAGCCACAGTTTGTTTCAGCTGATTTGGAGCTAAGTCTGAACCCAGTAGCCTTGCTTAACCATGGTTTATTTGGCTACCTGACCTCAGATGTTTGCCCAAACTACAGAAGCATGAAACAAGGGCAGTTAGAAAACAAGCCAAGCCTTGGAGAAACAAGCTGTAGCTTATTTCTTTCTCTGTGAGGCAACTCACGTTTTCTGAAACAATCCATGGTTAAAACAAACCCTGGTTTAGCCACTGTTTCTAAAAACCCACTGTTTCTAAAACACGTAGTTAGGATTCATTACCATGTGACTCATTTAGAGGATCCCCTGACTACTTTGGCCTTCCCTGGCAAGTACGACCATACTTGCTAGGGATTATTAGGAAAGGCATTGAAAATAAAGCTGCCAGAGTTGTAGTTCTCTTATCCAGATCTATGGATCTGGTACATTTGGAATAGTGTGTGTACAATTCTGGGCATTCCCAGAAAGAATATAGTAGAGCTGGAGAAAGTCCTGAAAAGGTCAACTGAAATGATTGAGGGGTCAGAGCACCTTCCCCACAAGGCAAAGCTAAAGCGTTTGGGCCTCTCTTTTTTGTTTAGACTGTGGAGTGAGGGGCATAATAGAGGCTCATAAAATTTATGTGTGGCATGGGTAATAGAGAGAAGCTCATCTCCATTTCATAATAGCTAGAACTTGAGATCGCCCAAGTTGAAATTGATTTGGAGTAGATTTAGGACAGACCAATGAATAAATAATTTATGGGATGTGCTGCAACGAGATGTGATGGCCACGAACTAAGCTGGGTTTAAAAGAGGATTAGTCGAACGCATGGTAGATTGGTGTGCCGGTGGTTATTAGTCATGAGAGCTATAGAAGACCTTTGCATTCAGCGGCGGTGTGCCACTGAATACGAGATGCTGAGAAACAGCAATAGAAAGAGCTCTGGTGGAAGGAGGGGATTGGACAGCTCCAGGAGGCATCTTGGAGGTGGTGGCAGGGAGGGGGACACATGTAATATAAGTTTCGGGCTGCAGGTTGCCCACCTCTGCTTTGGCATCTGAGCCAGGAACTATTTGAGGGGAGTGGATCTTGTGTGTGTGTTTGTTCTGTGACTTGTCAATCAGAAAAGCTTTTATGCTTGTAAGTGACATGAATAAATAACAGCTCAAATCCAAGAGAAGTATAAAAAGATTAGGTTTTTTTATTATCAAATTGGTCAAAAACGTAAGATGGAAATGGAGTACAGTTGGACTTACAATGTCACTAATGGCTTTTGTAATAGATGACCTATAATTGAATCTACAGCAAGGAAAATTTGAGATTGTTAGGAGAAGGGATATATAAATATTAGAATTTAAATGACCATGACAGGGTGATCTGCTTTACTCTTTAAGATCAAACTGATAAGTATAATAAGTTTTTTTTTTGGGGGGGGGGGAACTATATTTGAAAAACTACAAGGTTTTTTTTTCAAATATGACTCGATGAGTTTCAACAAGTCAAGATTATATGACAGAATACCTTGAGCTATTTCAGGAAAAAATCCTTAGATAATTAGGGAATATTTTCAGATAAATTATTATAATTTTTACTTGAACACGTATACTAGAGAAACGTTTTAAAATGTTGTCTAGATTGTACATTACATCTATGTAATAGTGAGAATTTTAAGATCAGCCTAACTACTTGACCTGTTATGTCTTTTAACATACGCTAAAGAGAGTATACTTTTTGGAGACATGTTGAGAGTAACCCTATGCATGTTTATGAAGAATCCCACTTTCTTTAATGGGACCTGCTCCCATGTGTCATTTGTCATAGGATTACAACCAGTACCAATTTGCTAGGCAGCGAGTCCCATTTAACTCAGTGAGATCCACTTTTAAGCAAGCTAACTTAGAGTCATGTTGTTGCTAGGCCTTCATGTACCAGCTAACAGGGAACCAAAGAATATCTGTGCAAAAAATATCTGAGAAAGGAGTGTAAAAAAAAAAAGACCACACATGGACCCCCTTGTTAGATTTTGTGATGATAACCAATCATTTTATGTCAAATACTGTTTTAATATGTATTGTGTGTAATTCAATATGTAATGAATTCAGTGGCTATGTCCAGGAGGCAGAGGGTAGTGGGGTTCCGCTGCCACGGAAGTCCAAACTGCACCTACTGAAAGTGCAGACTGCTGTGGAGGTACTGCCTGTTGTTTTCCCCCCAGAGGTAGGATGTGTAAGTCCTTGAAACAAGCCATTTCAGAGGCAAAGCATAGCAAGGCAACAATATATTTGATCCTAAGCTTGTCCATTTGCTGCAGAAAGCCATGGTGGAGTGCTTGCCTGGAGCTGGTGCAGCAAAATTAAGAAACACCCATCTACCCACTGTTTTCTGCCCTGACCAGCAAGAGATAGCAGAGATTTGGATACAGTGCTTGGCTCTACCTCTCCAAGCAACCTTGGAGCAGCATTAGGATTGCCCTGCCCTTTAGCAGATATTCAGTTGCACTGAAATAAGTGGGAACCTTATGTAACTAACTGTGTCTGAATAGAACACAAAACTATGCTGTGAAGTTAGTAATATGATGAGTTTTTGAATTAAAAGAAGAAAAAGTTTAAAAAGTAAAGAAAAGGGCTTTTAAGCCACATTTTAAAAGATGGTTTAAAGAAAATATTGAACAGAATTTATATCATTTTATTAGGTAGGAATAGGTTCCTTTACATTTCAAGTGCATCATGTTGTAAGGTTAACATTCTGAAGCTTGATCTCATGTGTCAAGATTTAAGCACAAGAGCTTTAGTTTAAAGGAATATATTGATCAGACTTTGATTGAGCCTCGTCTAATCGCAAAGAACAGTGGTGCTTACTAATAGCTGTCATTTAATGTTTCGTCTTCATTTCATAAATCTCCCTTCTCTGCTTCCTTAAGCCCCTCAGTCAAACAATTTCCCTTAAAACTGCTGTGCTAAGAGGAGAAATGAAAAAGCAACTGTCACAGTGTGAACATAATTGATTCAATAAATAACATTTTTAAATTCTCAAGGCAAACCTCGGGGTTTTCACTTATGTCAATTAACTACTTAGTAAATGGTGGTAAACTTAATTTGGACAGATGGGCTGTGCTAGCCCATTCTCACGTCCTCTGGAAATGAAAGAGAAAGAGAAAGCATTTTCCCTGATTTTTTTTTTAAAGTAATGTTTGGCTTGAATTTGGAAAGCATCACTTTGAAAACCTTCGCATTACTTGATGATAAAACAAACTGAATGTTGGTCTCTTCAGGTTATTGCTGTTTGGAAGTGATTCACATTTGTCATGATATTGCACTATGGGACAGGAAACCTGCTGTGTCTTTTTTTGAGGGGGGCATTCTTCACTATGTGGGTAGAAACTTCCCTTTTGCTAAAAGGGAACAGAGACATTCTGTGGTTGCAGAGCTTTCACTCATGGTTCAATGCTTGCCCAGGTCTGTGATGACAGCTGCAAAACAAGTAGCATGTAGTTAATTACCACAACCAATCTGCCAAGTTGTGGTTTGCATATTGCCAGCATACATCTCATAGTTGTAGCAGACTTAGTCCAGGGCTGAAATAATATTCTGCACTATGTAGATATGCAGGTAAAGAGGAGATTCCCCATCTATACAACCCACAAATGACAAGGCAAAATGATGCTCCAGCTCTAGTTTCACTGTACTTAAAATAACATGTATGAGTTGTGAGTAGGCACACAAATCTGGAGTGTCCAAAAGTGTGACCCGATGATCACCAGAACCTAGAATCCCCATTTCTATATGCAGGGCATGAACTCCCCTGCTGAGCTATTGCTGTCCTCAACCATGTGATGCATTCTCCTTCCTTCCTTCAGATCCATTGATGTGAGCTTCAGTGATCCATCACACTGCTCTGTCATCAGGTTGCCAGTATCTTTGAGTTAAGGAGGATGAAACAGTAGGGAATGAAATGGAGGACAAGCTATCCCTGGAGAGGTTATCTGTTTGGTCCCCTGTCACTGAAGCAGAAATCAAAAGTCTTATTGAGAGGCTTCCCCTAGAAGAAGCTCCAGGATGGGATATGTTGCCCCACCCCAATCTTTCGTATGGACCCAGAGTGGTGGGCACCAATCTTGGCATCGCAGTAAAGACTGATATATTTCCTTAGTGATATTGGTCTTGATCTGCTTAGATGATCTCTAAAGAGAGATTCAATTTGTAAAGCTCTTGTGTGCTGGTAAAATGTTCAGACGGTTCAAAATTACTCTCTGTGTTCTTTTTACAGGGCGTTACGATAATGGAGAAACTTCTACAAGAACAGTTTGGGAGCCCCTTTTTGTAACGAGGAAATGTGAGTGTGTTTATACTGTTTCTTTTATAAGAATGTGATAATCAAATTCAGTAGTTTTCATAAAAGTAATCCCCCCCCCATATATTTTTCATGGAGGACAATGTATGTATTCTTCAAGTAGTTCTAGAAACGAGAGCAAATGGCTATTGATTGGTTTGTTATAAATGTTCTTCTAAGACACACTTTTTTGTACCTTACAGGAGGAGAAATCTCCATGTGTCTAAAGTAGAACCACAGCAATATGTCCTCATTACCAGGCCTGCTTCTTGCTGAAGTTAACTTTATGGGTTAGATTAACGAATAAGGAAAGACTGAGTTGAAGGAAGACAATTGCCTACAAACTAAGCAGCATATGTGGAATGGCACAACTTAAAATCTGTGAACCAGTGTGATCATGACGAACGAAAGTATGGTTTGGAAAAATGCATCACTGTGTAGTTGCTCTTTAATCTCCCATAGACTAATCATCAAAAAGATTCCCACCCACCCCCTCAAAAAAACCCACACACATTGGCACTACGGAAAGACTATCAGACAAATGAAACAAGATTTTACTCTTGTTTTAATACATGGTCCATTGTTCAGGGCAGAGAATCTATTCCACAGCAGTGCAACTGAAATGGAGGCATTTTATTAACAGGTACTGTGAATCTATATCTCATGAAGACTTTACATGAACTGCAAGATTATTTTAGTTTCAAAATTCTTGTGTTATGCAAATACCATTCTTTAAAACCTCCAAAATGCTGTTAATGCACCTCCGGTTTGCCAATGTATCCCTCTAAAATGTGAACTGTTGCCAAACCTTGCTAGTTTTTCAAACCTACAAAAGCTTCTCAGAATCTTTATTAACTTAATGCTGAATTCCAGTGGTAGCCCTCTTTAAAAAGATGGAAAACTTGTTTAGTCTTTCAGTGCTTGTAACTAGGTGATTGACATCTAATTAAGTGGTAAGTTGACATAAGGGCTCAGGTTTTCATTTCTTTCTTGAACATTTTTGGTGATGTTGTTTTTTTAAAAAATGTGTGTATACACCATTCTATCTTCAGATATGAAATGTTACTTGAATGCCCTTTTCTGAAATAAAGGAGAACTAACACTAGATTTGCAAATTACTAATAATGCATAATGTGTGCCACAATGCTAATAAGAAGTGCTTAAATGTCTGCATATATAAAAAATTTCCTTTTTATTTGTACAAAATGTTGTCAGCGTTATACATTAGGTGAAGTGCTGGGAGGACAATTAATAACCGCAATCTGGTAACTCCTCTGCACCGGATAGACATTGTAAACATGATATGGTCTGCTGGGTGATGCTTAGGTACACATACAGTGTTAGAAATATTTAAGTCTTGGTTAAATAAAATATGTTCTGGAGCAGTAGGGAGGATTATGTTGTTTTGACATAAAACCATGTCCTTTTCAACCTTGTCACCTGCAGTTTTATGGCTGAGATTGCTGGAGCAGTCTGGATTAAATTTAGATTTACCCGGCACAGCAGTTATGTCAGGTCATTTTTAATTCATTTCCTTTAGCAATGAGCCAGCCTAACCAGTCATTTGAACAGCTATTTGACAGCTGGCTAATGGGACTGAAAAGTGTGCCAACTGCCCTGCTGGCTGCCTCCCTTTCTTGCTCCCTCTCGCTAAGCACGTTGAAAGCAAGAAGAGGAAAAACAGACACGTGTTTCCAAGCCTTCTCAGTGCTGAGAAGCAACTGAGCCCTTAAGAAGGAAGGATCTAAGGATCTGTGATTTAAGTGTTAAAATAGGAATGCAACAAACAGGGAAGCTGGGTGTGCATTTGAACAGAACTGGAAGCAGGGTTATGGTATGAACATTGCCAGTGACAGTACCTCATAAAGTACTGCAGGCGCAGCACTTGGGTACTAAGCAAATCTGCGTTTGCCCTTTAAGTGCTCAGATGAGTCCATAGCACTCTTGTGAAATAGCATCTGTTTTGTCTGGGAGTCCCCCCAGAATTCATCTGCACCAGCTACCTAGAACATACTACCTGTTAACCTAATACCTGCTGACTGGTGCAATTGCCTTGGCTCCAGATGAGCCCCTTGTTCAGCACCCTACTACTCTCGGGCCATTTGGAAGAGGACAGGATCTTGTGCAGTAGAAATCTTGCACTATTTAATTCAAGGGTTTTCAGTTTGGTCCCCACAGCCCACTAGTGGGCGTTTCAGGATTCTGGGTGGGCGGTAGGGGGTTCTATGGCACAAGCTGAATCCTCCTTCCATCGAGCACTGGTGGGCGGTAAGGACATTTTACCATCAAGAAAGATGCATTAGTGGGCGGTAGGTATAAAAAGGTTGACCACCCCTGGTTTAATGAGTAACAGTCTTCCAGCTGGAGAGGTTTGAGATCCAAATAATGCTGTTGCAATCTTGTTTCAGGGAGTGTATATGTAGTCTCTGCAACTATATTAAGGTCAGCCTTCTTGTATTTTTTTTCTTTAAAAAATAAGGCAAGAGAGTTAATTACTTTCTTGACATTTTTTTTAATAGTCCTCCTTGAACACTATTGTATGTCAGGCTCATTAGATTCTTCCTCACATTATGTCTCTGACTTGCTAAGTTGTAGCTAACACCTGCTTTACATGTACTCATTGCATTCCAGGAAGCTAGAAATTTTCATTTTTATATAATATCAGGTCTTACAGAGTTTGGAGGAGCTCATCTGCTTTTTTCCAAGCAGTTCACAGAGCCTCTCCTTTTCCCATGTGGAGATTAATCTCAGTGTTTAAAAAGGGAGCATCTTGTACTGTTGACGGATGGCGCAAATACATTTGTATGTCAGGTGGTGCAAATATGGCGATGTATCAGAAAGCAGCTTTTCTAAGGCCCTGTCTAAACAGTACAATAATCTTAAAGTGCCCTCTGTGTGGCTGTAGTGTGGAGCAGCATACCATACGGACTCCTGACATCCTATTGACAGTTGCAGGAGGATGTGATGGAGGCACAGCAATGTGAAGGCATGGGAATTCTTCTTGCAATAGGTGTGACTTGCATGGCAAGCCACTGTGTGTCTCTGTGGAGACTGTAAATGTATAGATAGGTCTACCTCAAGTCACACTGCATGCACCACAAAACCTTTTGGCATGTATGTTCTCTAATAGCAAGGCCAACGCAATATCACAGATTGTTTCAGTTAACCACAGGCAAGGTTGTTGGGTGCCTTGTCAACTGCATGTTTGCTTGCAGATTACAGGGCCTGCTACTGGCTGCTGAATGCTTGGATATAGCCCTCAGCTTTGTAAACTACAAAACAGCATTGAAATGTAAGAATGCCTGAACACTAGATGTCTAAAAGCAACCAACTTCATGAAGTGCCTTTGACGTCTGTGCCTTGATAATGTGATCTAGAAAGAAATAGACTCGTCCCCACCTCCAGATGTTAAACATTAAAAATGTTTTAAGAACTTAATTCTTAGCCCATAATCATTTGCAATATTTTTACATTAGCAGCTATCTTTCATTATCCCAGAACTTGCTTTGCGGTGTATGTGTTGCGAATCAATTGTTAAGGGAATGGGTTAATGAAATTATAAATGATGTTTTTCACATCCATTTCTGTAATAATTGTACAACTCATTAAAAAAGGTGTTCTGATCATTCACGATGCTTGCCCTTCAGATATTCTTATTGATATTCCATACACTCTGTTTCTCTCCTAAAACGTATAACGAAAACACACACACCAAACCAGGTTTCAAAATGAGTTCCTTAGAAATTATAGGCAAAACAGCATAAAGGATGACTCCTGTGCAAAAAGCAGGAAGGGTGGAGAATAGCAAAATGGCCACAAGGTTATTCTAACTTGTCAGGATTGTGAGTTGAATATATTAATGAGGAAAGAATGCCTTCCTCAAAAATTTCGCCGTTTTTCATTCAATGTCTTAATACTGCACACAAAATTGCTTTGATAAATATGCAGCAGAAAAGTCACGAGCTGACATCTGGGGCTGTCGTTCTCAAGGGTTTGGTAAAGTAATAAAATGGATTAGCTTTCTCTTTTTTAAAAAAAGATTTCCTGGTGAAACATCTCCCAAAATCAACCATTTTGAGGACAACTGATGCTTAGACACCCTGATAAGTTAGGATTTCAAAATCTGAGCATCTGATTTGACATTGTGAAATGATTAGCTATGTAATAAACAGATTGATTCTACACATATAACCCCAAGACAGGTCTTGGTGAATTTCATAGTAAACACAGTTATGCATATATACCTGGGAGTAAGCCCCATTCAACTACTGGGGTTTACTTCTGTGTTAAGGTGTCTAGCACTGTAGTACTCTGGACTATTGTTCCAGGAAATGCAGCATGTTTTAACTTTTAGAGACAGGCAGACACCCCTTTCTACCTGTGGCATGTATGTAGAAATTCAAGGGACTGTAGAGGGAGGGACTATGAACAAGTTAGGCCACATGGAATCTAGCCACATTCTAGGACTTTAACTTGAGGCTGTAACTCCATCTAGCATTTATTGCTTGCCATTCTTGTGGGGCTTCACTGCATTGTATATGTGGTTCTGCCTTATAAGAACTTCAGTAATTGCAGTTGAGCATGACAAACATCACTGTTGCTAATAATGAATTCAAGTGGTGAGTGCCAACAGATGTGGAGCCAAAATAGGGCCTCTGACAAACAAGAGGGATGTTTCAGCATGCTTGGCCAGGCTGCTGTATGCAGAAGTACACACACACACACAAAAATCTTTAAAAAGAAGTCCTTCCCCAGTAATGGCCCAGTGAGGTCTGGGCATGCTTAGTAGCCACAGAATGTTGAGTGTGAAAAACAGAAGGAAGAATGAATTGATCTGCTTGATTGACCATTGCAGCTTATGGTATCCCTGGAGGAGGGGATGGCGGTTTGGCACCTTGAAAAGGAGCACTCCTGTTTGAGGACGAGAATACCTAGCGACATTTTGTGCCAGATTCCGTTGCTCTTTATTCAGATACATAAATTTGACTGATGTCTAACACATTTCAATGCAGTATGTCAGAACTAGCGATGGTCTGCTCCACTGAAATAAAGTACCTTTCACAGTCATATATTTCCTAGAAATGGTGAATAGAAATGCAGAATGACCTGTTCTGAAACTGTCACTTGTTTTGTTTTCTAAGTGAAGTAGCAAATATAAAGCCTTCTGTTTATCACACAGTTAGACCATGTACCTTTTTGCAATAATTTAATCTGATGGTTCTCTGCAACCCTCATAAGCATTCATTCCAGCCCTCTTTTTCCTGCCCCCATTCCTTCCATGCACATAGTAGAAATATGCTGGTAACCACACATGTCTCTGATACACAAAATATGAGTATGCACAGCTGATGAACCCAGGCAGGGCGAAACAAGGTATTATTCCGGGAATCCTTGTTTTAAGTTCTTTTGTCTGATACCTGCATACAGCAACTATATTTTGAAAAGGCATATGTTAAGATCTTTCGTATCCTTCGTCTGATACCTGCATACAGCAGTTGCACACAACAACTATACTTTGCAAAGGCAGACGTGGAACATTACAAAGAAAAGTTCATCTTTTGCAAGTACTGCTCCTTAAAGTTGTGTTTGACACCTGTATTCGCAAAGGCATACGTGGAACACAAAAGGCTTCTATTTGGATATTACGTATATAAAAACTGATCTATTTGTATTTCCTGTTTTATATGTTGGTCTTTAATTGCTTCTACTCAATTAGATAATGTGAAAAGAGTTATGTTTATATGATGTATAAAGAATTCATATAGTTAAACAGCCAGTTACATTGTGGGTATATTTGTTAGTTGGATTTACTTAACTATAGGTTTGATAGTGTTGGGTAACCACACATCGCCCGTACAACCTATGCTCCACCAAAAGGAAAAGGGAAAGCAGTCCATCAGCATTGCAGGCGCTGTAGCCATTGTCTGGTCTGTTTCATTGTCTGCAGCTCCTTAGCAGGTCAGGGAGCTTTGTGGGCACTGCAATGTTGGAAAGGGCATGAAGGAGCGATCATATCGGCATACCTTCTCATCTTGCCATTCCACAACAAGAGGAGAGATTCTTGACAATATCCCCTCTATCTATTGGGAAGCCCCATGGAGCATTAAGGGATCCTTCTGTAAGTTTCCTTGAGTTCACCATTTTAGTCAGTCCCCCATCTCTGTGGAGGTGATAGCTGCCATGAATCCAAATATCACCAGCAAGTGGTCTGACCATGACAACAGGATCTCAGAGACACTCATTTCCAGATCACCCCCCCCCCCACTTGGAGCAGAAAACAAGTCAAGGGTGTAAAATGCACACCTAAGCATGTATACTCAGAAGTAAGCATGTTCAGTGGGGCTTACCACCAGGAAAACGTGCATTAGATTGTAGTCAATTCTTTCTCTCTCTATGTTCTTATGCAGCCGGTTTCTCAAAGGCAGTATACAGATCTTTTTGGCAGGGACCTTGATGTACAATCCGTTTTAGCTGTAGAGGTTAAGGCGGTAGCACACAGTTAAATTAGTGTGCAATGTTACAGAAGGAAATGACAACCTGTCATGTGATGGAGCCAAATGAGAAAATGAGTGGATCCTGCCCATCATTGAAAATAGTAACTGAGCACTTTATGGACAAACAAGAAAAGAGGTGCATGTAAAAGAATTCTGAAGACAGGATTTGCCAGGTTTTTCAGAATTAAAGAAAGGTGGCGTGTGTTGTCAGAAATGTCTGTCTCACAGAGGACAAGGAGTATATTATTTGGGAATTGAAATGGGCATCTCAAGAGGAGAGTGAAAATGCGGAAAATTTAGGGAGAACAATATGACAAGCAAATTGAACCACACTGGTAAAACTGGAAGACGGAACATGAACAATAAGTTTGCAACGAGCCCTTTCCATATGTTCGCCTTTAAATTACAGCCTGCAGATTAGAAAAACATTCTGTATCTCTATATTTCTATGAGAGCTGCTATAAACAGTGTCCATCTTGGGGCATTGCACCATGAGCCTTTCCTAAGGGGTCCACAAGAAGGGCCTCATTTGCAGATCTCTTGGAGGAGGGAAATGGCACCAGCCAACATGAAAAAGTGTAGAAAGGAGAAATCCTGAGAAAATATAAAGGCACAACACTAGAATATAAGTTGGGGGGGGGGGATCCAGTCTCAGTAAATGTCTTTGATTCAGTGTAGTCTGTCTTATACACTTTGCATGGCCGAACTTTTAACAAGCAAAAAATTGAGGTAAATTAGGTTTTAGGATCCATATGACTGCAAGCGCCTTTCATTTATTGGTCCAAATCAATTGCCTGCAACGGCAAACGGCATGATTGCTTTGTCCTTCAGTGAGCAACCTAAATTGCTTTCCTGTTTTAACTGTACCTTTTTGCATTTGAGCAAATGGCATGGAAATCAAAGAAATTCTAGTCAACAAGGGCAGAAGGAGTCCCTGAGGATGCTGCAAAGTGAGTTTAACAGAAAACAGGAGATCTGACAGATGAATTCCTGAGGGGAAGTAAGTTACAAAGGAGATAGGAGGTTGGTGGAAAGAGAAAGTTAAATTTGTCACAATATTGTTTAGACTCTAAACTTTAGAGTGGTTGCTTTTAAAGCCATCCGCCTGTATTCTTTTCACAGTTAAAAGTGTGGTGAGTAATGGGGAGGGTTTCTTGGGACACACTAAACTGAGAGCAAACCTCAAATGCTATACTGTACAGTGGTACCTCGAGTTACAAACACTTTGGGTTACAGACTCCGCTAACCCGGAAGTAGTACCTCGGGTTAAGAACTTTACCTCAGGATGAGAACAGAAATCGGGTGGCAGTGGCGGCGTGGTGGCAGTGGGAGGCCCCATTAGCTAAAGTGGTACCTCAGGTTAGGAATGGTTTCAGGTTAGGAACGGACCTCCGGAACAAATTAAGTTCTTAACCAGAGGTACCACTGTAAAGTAAACATTTTGGGAATGTGCTTTAGCTGCTTTAGAAGTGCAGAAACAATAAGGACTGCATACCAGCTGCTGGGGGGGAAGCTTTGGTTGTGGCTGCCACCATGGTGCCAGGCGGACTTCTGGCATTGGCACAGGCATAATGTAAAAAGCCTTGAATATCTACTGAATGTTCATGAACATTTGATATTTGCTTTCTACACCTACTGATATTTGATTGCAATATGTGTTTACATTGTGTGATCATTGTGCTTCTGTTTAAATCCCTGGGTTGCAACAGAATATGTGTGCATATGATTGAGCTGTACACCTTCATTTTTCTAACTGGCTTAGTGACCCATCCTCTTGCTGGAAGCAAATGTGGGTTGATATGTGGGTTGGTGCCTTGGACTGCAAGACTATGCACACATCTGGGAGTAAACTCACATGAACGTGGTAGACTCTACTTCTGAATAAACATTCATAGGATCGCACCACTAGTATACTTTTAAGAATGAAACCAAGTTTCTGTATTCCAGACGCTGAGCTAAAAGTGATCTCATTCAGTTGTCAAGTTGTAAAGAATTCAACTTCCACCCGAAGCCTATCCTCAAGGCCATAGTAAATCTTCATATTTTTTCTTTCCATGAAGCTTTTGATGATGAACAAGCTTGTCAGAACCAGAAGATGGCTTGCCAGAATTCCTAGCACATGGTCAGTCATTAGGAAATATTCTTGAGCATGCTGTCTGAATTAAAATTCTCTGTAGGCACATTTTTTTTGTTACTATTTATTTTTGGAGTTTAAACAATTGACTGGGTAGGGCTAAACAAAAAGAACAGCTGGAGGTGAATCAAACCAGTAGTGTACTACCTGTTCACCTCTTTATTTAGACTGCAGCCCTGTACTACATAACTTGGGAATAAGCCCCACAGAACTCAACAGGACTTTTGAGTAGATATGATTGCACTGTTAGTATATTATGGCAACCTAAGTTTCTGAAGCTGTTGAAACCGGAGCAACATTCCTTGGTTGGATAGTTTGGTACCACTTAAATTAATTAATATAGACTCCACATTATTACCGTGTGTAGCACTCTTGTCATGGCTTTACCACACAGCCAGTTTGGTGTAATGGTTAAAGTGTCAGACTAGGACCTGGGAGACCAGGGTTCAAATCCCCCCTCAGCCATGAAACTCGCTGGTCTTGTGCCAGTCGCTGCCACTCAGCCTAACCTACCTCACAGAATTGTTGTGGGGATTAAGCAAGGAGGAACAGAGCCATGTTCCTTGAGGGAAATGGTGGTATAAACACAGGTAAGTATTTAACACTGGGACAAGGGTGGAAAAAAATATGAAGGTAAAATGTGTTTGTCTTTACTAGTTTCTCCTGTAGGATCCAACTTCCTATTTACCGTAACTTCTTTCCCATCACAGAGCCCTCGCTGTCCCATTTTCTCAGCTACGTCCTATTCTCTGCCTCCACAGATGGACATGTTATGTGTGCCGTAAGATATGACTAATTCAAATGAAAGTTTAACACAATTAGAACAGTTTGAAATGATGAAAGCTTGCATCAAATTCTCTGAGAAGAAATGGCAAAATTAAATATAACCAGAAAGCACAAACCAAAGATATACAAAGTTGCAGTAGCAGAGATTTAGGAATGGTAGAAAGAGAAAATAATGCATAAGGGCTGTGACCTAAACCCCGGCTGAGGAATGATAGGGTTAAACAGACCAGCTGTGGTGGATGGCAGGCATACAGCAATAATCAAGCATGAATTGGCCTCCACACTGTCGTAAAATCATAGAGTTGGAAGGGATCCCAAGGGTCGTTTAGTCCAACCCCCTGCAATGCATGTCACTTCCTGCCCTTGGAACACCCAAGTTTCAGGGCTTTCCATGGCCTGCCCTGCTGGCAGAAGTTCTGCCTATCTGTTCAGCAAACAGAATGGGGAGCTCTGTGTTGGAGGAGCAATGCTGGTGTCGCTGGAGGCCAGAAGGGCTGAGCAGAGTGATGTCAGCACCAAATCCAGTGCCGCCACCCTCCAGCCTGGATTTCAACTTTAAATACTTACTTCATGCACAATTGATTTCATAACATATATCCAGACTCCAAATGTCACAGGAGTTGTTTCTATTTATCCAGTGCATTTAATTTAATTGCCATTTTTCCTGTTTACATAATGGAACACAGATTTGCCCTTCCCAAATCCAGCAATTGTTTTTACACTGGCAGTCTGAACCATACAAATGGATTAAAACTCCCAGGTGCTTTACAGTAGGCCAGGTGACAGCCAGCATTTAAAGTGTGTACAGTGGTACCTCTGGTTACGTACTTAATTCTTTCTGGAGGTCCGTTCTTAACCTGAAACTGTTCTTAACCTGAAGCACCACTTTAGCTAATGGGGCCTCCCGCTGCTGCCGTGCGATTTCTGTTCTCATCCTGAAGCAAAGTTCTTAACCCGAGGTATTATTTCTGGGTTAGTGGAGTCTGTAACCTGAAGCATATGTACTGTAACCTGAAGCGTATGTAACCCGAGGTACCACTGTATGTGCTCCTCCATCTCTCCATCATGTGTGGTCTATTTGCAAAGTGTGTGTGTGTGTGGTTTTTGTTTTGCTATACAAACATTCCAGCAAGAAGTCAAGATGGATCATTTTAATATTAATGATCCCTTACCTAAACTAAGACCATGGCCACTGGTCCCATCACCTCCTGGCAAATAGAAGGGGAAGAAATGGAGGCAGTGAGAGATTTTGCTTTCTTAGGCTCCATGATCACTGCAGATGGTGATAGCAGTCATGAAATTAAAAGACGCCTGCTTCTTGGGAGAAAAGCGATGACAAACCTAGACAGCACCTTAAAAAGCAGAGACATCACCTTGCTGACAAAGGTCCATATAGTTAAAGCTATGGTTTTCCCAGTATCAGGAGACTCTTGAGAGTCCCATGGACTGCAAGAAGAGCAAACCTATCCATTCTTAAGGAAATCAGCCCTGAGTGCTCACTGGAAGGACAGATCCTGAAGCTGAGACTCCAGTACTTTGGCCACCTCACGAGAAGAGAAGACTCCCTGGAAAAGACCCTGATGTTGGGAAAGATGGAGGGCACAAGGAGAAGGGGACGACAGAGGACGAGATGGTTAGACAGTGTTCTCGAAGCTACCAGCACGAGTTTGACCAAACTGCGGGAGGCAGTGGAAGACAGGAGTGCCTGGCGTGCTCTGGTCCATGGGGTCATGAAGAGCTGGACGTCTAAACAACGTCTAAACAACAACAACACCAGCTAATGAGGCATTTGAGCAGACCTGAGGTTATTGGATTTTCAGCTATCCTTATGGCCTTGAAGAATTTTCTGTCCTCTGGGAAGGAATACAGATAAGAAACAAGCCACTTGGCCTATTTTCATGCCCAGTGAGCTCATCAGCCTGAGCACCAGCCCGTGTAGCCTGGTTTCAGTCCCATATCATCTCACTGGGTGCTTCCAGGTGGAGAATTTTTCAGGAGTGTGGTTCATTGATTCTATGTGCCTGACCCCTGCAGGATCTCATAGGAAGAGTGCAAATCCCCAGGCTGATTCGTCACTGTCGACCAATCGGAGACCAGCAGCATTCCTCTGCTTATTTATGTACATAATGCCAAAATAGGATCCTAAACAGTTTACAAAATATAAGAACCATTTAGAGAACATTGTGCACAGTAGTTAAATTACACAACAAAACAATCCCATTAAAACAAAAATGGTCAGAATGAAAACGTAATTAAGATTTAAAGCATTTATGCTCTGCTTTTTTCCGTAAAAGGCTAAAAAGATAAAGCCACCATTTAACAACTTAAAATAAAACCACCAGCCGTCTATCAACCCAAAGACGTCTTTTTGTTTGTGTGTGTGGGTGAGAAATGTGAGGAGAGGGCCCTAATCCAATCCTGATTTTCGAATCTGCGTGCTTCCTCTACTCCAGCCTAAAGGGGGTTAACAGAACTGCCAGCTTCTTTCTGTTCATTCCCCCACCCCATCCCCACAAAAGCCAGTTTGAAAATGTGGGTGGACAGTAGCAACTGAAGCATCTTTCTTTCAGACAAAACAAAAAAAGTTCTACATTTTAGAAACTTGCCATGCATAATTATGGTCGATCTTGAAAGAAAACAGAATTATACTTGCTTTAAAAGAAGCCAATTATCAAGGGTTGATCAAAAGGAGACAGTGCTATGAAGATACACTTTTGAAGCACTCTGAAATGATTTTTAAAAAAATAAAAATAAATCACATTCCTTGCTACCTTGTAAACAAAAAACGCTTTAAAAAGTTACAGCTATTGGAGGGGACACCAATGAAAGCGCAGGTCACTAATACTGTCTTTGAAGTGAAGAGGCTGTAAATTTCCACCATTTTGTTTTACTATTTTTTTTATTGTTACCTGCCAGGTATCTGAAATACAATCTCTTTCAAAAGCTCTTACTTTATGTCTCATGAAGCAAATTCCACCCCCTTCCCCTTGAATGTGCAAGTAGGGTCCTATTAGCTGTGGCAAAGAGCATTTTTATCCAAGGATTGTAGGACCCAAGTAGCATTGCAAAGGTTGCCTTATTTGCTACCTTCTCCTTATCCTGTTAATGCCACTCTCTGTTCAGTGCCCTCCTCTCACTTTTTCTCCCAGCCTCCCCTCCCCACTCATTTTCAGGTTAGAAGTCAGTTCCTTTCCACTCTTTCAGTTTGTTGTGTTTAGGAAAGAGCCGCATGAAATATAAACTGAGGAAACATACAGCATTACCAGTTTTTTTCTGGGCACCTTTTACCTTGGGTTGCCAGCTTTTCTACTGGTCCTCCAAGGACTCAGCTATACAGCTGCAAATAAAACATTTTAAGTGTGTTGTAAAGTGCATTACAGTGGTACCTCAGGTTAAGAACTTAATTCGTTCTGCAGGTCCATTCTTAACCTGAAACTGTTCTTAACCTGAAGCACCACTTTAGCTAATGGGGCCTCCTGCTGCTGCTGTGTTGCCAGAGCACAATTTCTGTTCTCATCCTGAAGCAAAGTTCTTAACCTGAAGCACTATTTCTGGGTTAGCGGAGTCTGTAACCTGAAGCGTATGTAACCTGAAGCGTATGTAACCCGAGGTACCACTATATACAAATGTGTCTAGAAGGTGATTGTGAGCCATGGCAAATTCAAAATGTTTTTCAAAACGTTTTTTACAGCAGCATTTTCACAACGTGTAGATTCAACCTAAGTGTCCTTATTTCCCAAGGACAGTCTTGGATTTATAGAAGCCGTCCCAGTTTCTGATTTGATCCCAGAATGTCCTGCTTTTCCTTAGGACGTCCCTTTTTTCATCCGAGTAATGTTGGAGGTTATGGAGCTATGCGACCAAGCCAAGGAGATAACTATACAACCTTAAGAAGACATCCGAAGGCAGCCCTGTATAGGGAAGTTTTTAAATGTTGAATGATCTCCTTAGCTTTTACCACAAGCAGAATTTGAGTGGTTGCAGCTTTCCTTAACAAAGCATCTCCATGAGAGATAACTTCACCTGTTCATATGTGCACTTGCTCATCAAACTGCTGGTCAGGGGACAGGAATGCTGCCCAAGAAAAAGGTGGTCTCTCTGCTTGTTTTGGTTATAAAATCAAGTTCACTCACGATGATTTAAAATGCTGGCCTCAGTGAGCCAGCCATATAAAAGCACTGGCCCTAGTCTAAGATGATTACAGTGGTACCTCAGGTTATATACGCTTGAGGTTACATACGCTTGAGGTTACAGACTCTGCTAACCCAGAAATATTACCTCGGGTTAAGTACTTTACCTCAGGATGAGAACAGAAATCGTGCTCCAGCGGCGTGGCAGCAGCAGGAGGCCCCATTAGCTAAAGTGGTGCTTCAGGTTAAGAACAGTTTCAGGTTAAGTACGGACCTCCGGAACGAATTAAGTACATAACCTGAGGTACCACTGTACAACGAGTACTTAATGTTCAGAGTTATAGCTTCCTAAAGCCACTCCTTTAAACATTCCATAGGAGATGCTGTTTCACTGTTCCAACAATCCTGCCAAAGAGTCGCCCTTTTCAAATTGATTCTATGCTATTTTGAAAACCAGGGTAGAGTTGTTCCAGGAAACACGCCATCAAATGAAAAAAGTGCTCCTAGGTGAGCTAAGTGCACCTTTAATCCTCACTGGCTCTAATGATCCATTTGCAGCTGGAAGCCAGAAGCAAGCACCTTTCGCCATAACCTTCCACATGTTACCTTGATGATAGAGAAACTCTTTTCTTGTACACTTAGAAGGAGCAGACTACCTCCTTAAAACCATTCTTGTGTTTGCAAACCAAGTTCAGCCCAGGCCTCTCTGATGGCTTTGACAAGGACAAGAAAGCCGTCATAGGTAACCTTTTCTTCCAAATAGGGCCACCTCATGGGACGCAGGTGGCCATTTTTAAGTGGATTGTTTGCCATGACTAAATCTCCTCTTTTTCCCCAC
Organism: Podarcis muralis; assembly: GCF_964188315.1. Lineage (NCBI taxonomy): Eukaryota > Metazoa > Chordata > Lepidosauria > Squamata > Lacertidae > Podarcis > Podarcis muralis. The sequence goes on from NC_135656.1 coordinate 53,883,929, forward strand.
CTCTGAATCTGGTTCAAGTATTATTAGTATGAAAGCATTTATCAAATGTAGACACTTGCCATAAATTTTGTTCTAAGAAATTCTGATGGTGAAAACATATCTGTTATCTCAGGTGTCTGGAAATACTTGACTTATTGTGGTTTCCACTTGTACCTCTGAGTACAAGCTCTGAGCCCGGCCTTGGCTGGGGAAGGCGGGGTATAAATAAAAAATTATTATTATTATTATTATTACCTAAGGTCTTTGTTTGATCTGATGCTGTCAGCCCAAAATTGTTTTATATTGCAGGTTAGTTTATTAGTACTATATGGTTTGTTTGATAATGATGATGATGATATTTCTTACTTGCCTTTTACTGTAAAGCTCCAGGGTTGGTTATGACAGTATAAAACGCATTATAATCAGTCAACATAATTTACAATCAGCTGAATAGGGTGGTAAAGAGGTGAATGTTTTACACTGGAAGCCATACAACGAGGCTGCTAAATGCACCGCTGTGGGGCAGGAATTCTACACTTTTTCAGAAATCATCCTGTGATTCCTACATAATGAAGAATGACCTATAACTTTGGTTGACAAACGTATTAATAATCAGGTTGGAATGCCCATCTCTTAGCCACTATACTAGCTCTTTGCTAGCTTTTGTACCTGTACTGCTCTGTCCTCTGTATTTATTTACAGTGGTACCTTGGTTGTCGAACAGCTTGGCTTCCAAACAAATCGGGTCCCGAATGCTGCAAACCTGGAAGTGAATGTTCTGGTTTGTGAATGTTTTTTGGAAGTTGAACGTCCAATGCTGCTTCTGCGGCATCCCATTGAGTGCAGGAAGCTCCTGCACTTAGTTGGAAGCCACGCCTTGGTTTTCAAACCATTCCAGGAGTCAAACAGACTGTATTTACTTACATTGGTTTTTATTAAATATTTTCTTGTGCTATAAAACAAGCAAATAAATGGGGGAAAGTACATCTCCACTTTTCACAGTTTGTTTACATGTAGGGAGAGACACTTTGGTGCACAACAAGGCAATGATGTATCTTCCACAACGGCATACAAATTAATATGGCTAACCTGACCCAGCAATCCACCCCCTCCCACATGGAAACAAGCCACATTGCAGCCAACTGAATGCAACCAAGCAAGCTCTGGTCTCTCAACCTTGGCCCTCCAGATGTTTTGAGACTACAACTCCCATCACCCCTGACCACTGGCCCTGCTAGCTAGGGATCATGGTAGTTGTAGTCCAAAAATATCTGGAAGGCCGAGGTTGAGGAAGCCTGCTCTAACCTCTCACAATCTCTGTCTATACACACACACGTGTGTGTGTGTGTGTGTGTGTGAGAGAGAGAGAGAGAGAGAGAGAGAGAGAGAGAGAGAGTGTGTGTGTGTAAGCAAAGAACTTATCCATGTGCTGCTGACACAAAGCCCTACACTAACACTATGTCTTCTGTATTTATTGGGAACATAGGAAGCTGCCTAATACTGAGCCAGACTCATTGGTCCATCTGACTGACTGTGGCTCCCCAGCATCTCGGGGAGGGATCTCTCCCAGCCAGAGCTGTCTTTCCCATTGGTCTTAGTGGTTCGTTGCACCAAGACGCTAGCCTCTCAGGGGCACCCTAGCGAGTGGGGTAGCTGCGCGGCTTTGCCGGCAGCCTCCCCTTTCCCTGCATGCTTGCCAGCTGCGCCCCACCAACTATATGGCTGGCGGGCATGCAGCTTCGTTCCCAAGCCTCTGCAGGAGGAGAGCAATCCCCAAAGAGGCTTAGGAGGGAAGCTGTGCAGCTTCCCTCCCAAGCCTCTGCATCTGCTAAAGACAGCCCTGCTCCCATTCATTGTCCTCCTCCTGCTTCCTGGCGAAAGGCGGCGCACAGCCTTCCTGGGCTGCCTTCTCTGGCACCCTGATGCCGGAGAGCATGTCTGCCAGCACGTTTTCCTGCTTGGTCGCTGCCATCACGCCGGGGATTGGGGCGGTGGGGGAGGCAGAGGACATTTTCCACTCCCCCCTGTTTTGGAGTTGCTGGGGGGGGGCACTGGAGGGATCTTTGCACCACGGCGCCGGATATGCTTAAGACGGCCCTCCTCCCAGCCCTACCTAGCGAGGCTATGGATTGAACCTGGGACCTTCTACATGCAAGGCTGATGTCCTACAACTGCTCTACACCTAGCTTATGTTCTTAGCCTCCCCCCAATAAGATCAATATTTCCTAAAGATTCCTTTAAGAAAAAGTTTATCCTTCTTGCATGATACACAGATCATAAGAGAATGGGCCTTACTTGTGTACTGGCCAGTCTTGTTTGCAATTAACACTTCCTTTTTTTTACTCTCCCCCCTTTGTTTCCGTTTCCCCCCCAAAGAAGCCTTCCAAAGGCAGCCTTTTGACTATGTCAATTGGACAGGAACCCCTGAACCCTTTCCCGCATCGCAGCGACGCAGGAAGAGCCATTAAGGGCCAGCCATTTGCGCTTTGTCTGCAGCCCTCTCCTGGAAGAGTCCCTCGATGCAGTCACAGTGCCACATTCCTCTATTCTCATTAGTGTCCTTGAATTATGTATGTACAGGAATAAAGGGCACGGTTTTATGTTCTGGTGCTGCTTTATCTCGACAAAATTACATTCAGCAGAAAGTTCGAAATGGAAAAGCTTTTAACCTTTGGAAGTGGCGGGTGATCTTTGTCCATCTGCATTAGTACAGAGTGACATGCTAATGGAACAAATGCCACACGTCGCAGGAGACTCCTGCTGCTCTGGGCTCTGTTCCCCCGCTTCTCTTTAGTGATCAGGGGAACTAATGGGAGCCCGCGGACAGTGGCAGTATCTAGGAACAAGTTGTTGCCTTAATTGTATAAGAGATGGGAAGTTAGGAGAGACGACTCCACTGTTTGAAGGCTTCTGAATACCCATTGCAGGAGAAAGAAGAAGAAGAAGAAGAGTTTGGATTTGATATCCCACCTTTCACTCCCTTTAAGGAGTCTCAAAGCGGCTAACATTCTCCTTTCCCTTCCTCCCCCACAACAAACACTCTGTGAGGTGAGTGGGGCTGAGAGACTTCAAAGAAGTGTGACTGGCCCAAGGTCACCCAGCAGCTGCATGTGGAGGAGCAGAGACACGAACCCGGTTCACCAGATTACGAGTCCGCCGCTCTTAACCACTACACCACAAGGAATGCTGTTGCTCTCGGGTGCTGTTTGTGGCTTCTCACAGGCATCTGGTTGACCCCGTGTGTGAAAAGGATGCTGGACCAGATGAGCCACTGGCCCGATCCAGTAGGCTCCTATGAAGAGGAACAAGTTCAGATAAATTGCCCCAAACAAGTCTGAGATGCTTCACAAGGGGACAACCTACAGGGATAGCCATGCCCTATTTGTGAACTTCCTAGACCAGGAACACAGAAGTTGTGGCTTCCAGATGTTGTTAAACTGCAACCCCCATCATCCCTGACCATTGGCTATGCTTGCTGGGACTAGTGAGAGTTGGAGTCTGGCAGCCTCTGGAGGACCACAGGGTTCCTCATCTCTGTCTGAGAGGCATCTGCTTGGCCACTGTTGGAATGTTAGGGTAGAAAAATCATGGTCTGATCTTGTTGGAAACATTAGAAGAGGACAGCCAAATTAAATTTAGAAAATATGAGGAGATAAAAGACCAGCTTTCTGGTTGGTTGGAATACCATCAAATATACGAAATATTTAAACAAGATAAAAAGATTGGATTTGATAATCAGCTCTCTAAACTCGAAACAGAATTAATAAATAATAAAATCAGGGTAATTTCGAGAATTTCCTGGAATGGGAAGTTAAGGAGGAGGTGGTTAAGGCAACAATGATTAGATGGGCATAGGACATTGGACGTCCAATAATGATGGCCAAATGGGAAGAGCTTTGGAAAACAAATATGAAATTTACGGCGTGTTATAACATCAAAGAAAATATGTTAAAGATGCAGCACAGATGGTATCTCACCCCCTCAAGACTATCGAAGAGGTATAAAAACTTAGTGAATACTTGCTGGAGGTGTGGTGGGAGTAATGGCGACATGTATCATATGTGGTGGACATGTAGGAAGATCAAAGTGTTCTGGGGCTTAAATTACGAGGAGTTGAAAAAAATGTTTGGAATAACTTTTTTAAAAAGACCAGAGGCATTTCTGTTAAGCATTGTTGGCAGGGACATCGCGAAGGCCTTTAGGGAGGTATTCTTATATGCAACGGCCGCAGCTCGGACTTTGGTGGCAAAGGGGTGGAAAGAACAAGAAGCCCCGACAATAACGGACTGGTATTACAAGCTAAAAGAATTTGCTGAAATGGCGCAGTTAACAAATACCCTGAGAGGCAATTCAAAACAAAAATTTATGGAAAAGTGGGATAGATATAAAACATATATTCAAAAATACAGTAAAGGTTCGCTATCTGTGCTAGCATTTGATTGACATTGGAGTGAGACTGAGTCGAGAAATAAGACTAAGAGCACATATTGATATAGGAATGTATTAGATAATATGTAAAGAAATATACAATAATAAGAGTACATTCATTTGTAAAAAAGGAATATACAATGGGAAAAACAGGAAGTCTAGTGTGTTGGTATGTATATGATTTTTTGGGGGAATTTGTTTTTGTTTTTTCTCTTTATTCTTTTTTGTGTTTCATTTTCTTTCTAGGTATATAAAATTTGTATATAATTTTTGTATACATGCTGGAAATTATATTATAGTAAGTACTGTAATGTAATATGACAACGTTTACCAATGTAATATAAGAATGTTAACAAATAAATGAAATGCAAATTCTAAAAAAAAAGGGGGAGGGGACAGCAGCTACAGCACACAACTGTGAATTATCCTCTACCTTAAGGTGAACAACTCATACATTTACACGTGCAGTTGTAAATGTTTATCAGTCCTTCTAGGACTTCAGGATTGGGTGCAGGATTAGATGGGCCATTGGCCTGACTCAGCAGGACCTTTCTTATGTTCTCATGTGCTCCCTGTAGTAGGTTGAAGAGGAAGGTAGAGAAAAGGTGGAAGCACCAGAGAATAAGAGAGTCTCATCATTCATTTCAGCAGACATTAGTCTCTGGCTGCACAGCCAGGAGACCCAATTTCATTTACTTTCTGATCGAAAAGAATGTGTGGATTTACAACTGACTGGTAATATAAAAGCAATGACCTTAAAAGGGGCAAAGTGGATGATTGAAATCTAATAGTGTTGGAACATACAAAAATGACAGCATTATGGAATAAAAAATAACAATGCAGTATCTGAATCCAATGATGCATTCAATCAAATGAGTCTTTAGTTATCTGGTAAATAGCCACCAATCCTGTTTAAAATGACAGTGCCTATAGTCTGTTCTTGCATTACCCAATAGTAGTAATTGACAGGGGAAAAACAAGACATAGCAATAATCCAAGTAAAGTATTTTATTATTATTATATTATTATGAGTCTGACTATTAGACATTTAACACACACCCCTCAACCATTAAACACTAACTTTCTGCATTAGTTTTGGTGTTGGGCTGGAAAAGACCCTGATGTTGGGAAAGATGGAGGGCACAAGGAGACGGGGATGACAGGGGACGAGATGGTTGGATAGTGTTCTCGAAGCTACCAGCATGAATTTGACCAAACTGCGGGAGGCAGTGGAAGACAGGAGTGCCTGGCGTGCTCTGATCCATGGGGTCACGAAGAGTTGGACACCACTAAACGACTAAACAACAAAAAAAGAGACAGGTCAGGGATGCTGTCGGTGTACTTGCCCATTCAGCCGCTCAACAGCCTCTCGGACGGAGGTGGTCTCACTGCTCTTTGCACAGTAGACTCCGCAGACAGATGCCGAGCAAGATAATTGGACCTGCGACCCACAACTCCAAGAGAAAGCCATATGAGGTTCCTCCTAGCGGATAGGGACAAGGACATTACTGCCTGAGTGACTTCCTTTTTAATCTCCATCTTACCCAAATGGCTTCTTAATGAATCATCTCTCTAGGGAATAGAGAGGGTGAAGCAGAATAATCGAGTACCTTGTGATCTTCGACAGCCTCACTCCTGTCCCTTTTAAATTTATCCCAGTGTTTTGAAATGTTTTAACTCATAATGCCAATAAAGGAATTGTATTGTATTGTATTGTATTGTATTGTATTGTATTGTATTGTATTGTATTGTATTGTATTGTATTGTATTGTATTGTATTGTATTGTATTGAGGTGGTCTCAGGAGTGGCTTTGAATGGCTTCAACATCCATCCTGAGGATGGGTCAGGTCTGGGTCAGGAATTCATGGCTTCCATGGATACCATGCACCTGTCTGAAATCATCACCAGTTCAAAGCACAAAGCAGGGCATACCCTTGAATTAGGCGGAGAGAGGTGGGGTCTGGAAATAGGAGTGTGTATGGATGTCACTCCATTGCCATGGTCAGGCCACTTCCTGGCGAGGCATGCAGCAACTATTCTCCCCTGCAAGGATGGAAGACCAGTTAGGACGAGAACTGAAACCTAGCCTTCCTTCAAAATGAGCTCACCAAAAGTCCAAGGAGGTGAATGGAAAACCCAACTGTTGTTTGCTCTGATTGAGCACTAAAGAGCAGTTTTAAAATTAAACTTTGTACACTCTTAGGAATTTGGTTGTTTCTTGCTGTCTTTGGGGGATTGCCCTTTTGCTGTGGGTATTTTATTATATCAAGATCATATGAAGCAGCTCCCTACACTGGATAAGAAATGGAGTCTTAAGTTTGACATATAAGCACCCGAACACCAAACTTTCCCATTGCCAATAATTCCTGCAAGTGTGTGTCTCATTGAATGCAAGCTATGATGACTGGCTTAAATTTGTCACCCAGATTTTTTGCTAATTTTTGTGTGGCCTCGGCATCTTTTTTGGTTTTTTTTAATTTAGCCACCCACCTAACAGCACCCTCTGCTTAAATCCAGCCACTTCAGTTAATCTTTAGCCAGCGCCAGCTCCTCCTATTGTTGCTCTCTTGCTCTTTTCATAGTAAGTCTTGTCATGGTGTGGGTGGCAGTTTCCGTAATGGGGTTCTGTGCCTCATTACTTGATCCAAACTGCTGGATCCAAAATAAGGTGAGAGACTTCCCCCATCTTTTTTAAAAATGCTTTTTTTCTTCTTTAGTTTCTAAGATGACAATTTATCCTAAGATAACAGAACAGATGGGGGGGGGGGGGGACTTAGGAGAATTAGTCAATTCCATTAATACCATACAGATGCTTTTGTGTTATTGTGAAGTATTTTTTTTTGTAAAAACTAGAGGACAGTGAACAAAAGGTGTCAGTTCAGTTCTTCAAAAATACTTATTTTAAAAGCAGAGAAACACTGTGTACTTTATGTTTGTTTATTTATTTTCTTGGTATTAATTTTGAAAGCTTATATAAAGCACATAGAGTGCATGTGAAAATTTTGCTTTTACATTGAGGAGAGGTTTTTTTTTTATATAAAATAATCTTAAAGGAACCAGGCATTTTATTACATCTCAAGATCTCTGGATTCTTTTTTAAATTAAACTTTGGACACTCTTAGGAATTTGATTGTTTCTTGTGGACTTTGGGGTATTGCCCTTTTGCTGTGGGTATTTTATTATACTGAGATCATATGAGGCAGCTCTCTGCACTGAATAAGAAATGGGGTCACCGCAAAGGGGTTAAGGAGCTAGAGTGTAGCGACCATTATCTCTAATTTGTTCTGAATTGGACATATCCGGGACACTCTAGAAACCACTATAGATTGAGTATTCCTTCATAGGTCTATTTTTGCCTTCTTTTCAGGGATGCATTGAGATTCCAGCACTGATCTGGACAGTGCATATTAATAACCCTTGTTCTATATCCTCCAATACGGCAGCAGTAGCGAACCTTTCTACTTCCTGCTCAATCATTATAAAATTATGATTAGGTTTTGGCCTACTCTTCTAGACTGGGTTTTGATCAAGGTCTCCTTGGTGGAGCCTAGCCATATGGTGGGAGGGAAGGGAGTTATTTTTATTGACCGCAGCAAGAATTCCCACACAATTGGACATTCGTCTCTTCAAATGTCTGGCTCACAGCTGTTCAATTGGTCTTCAGTTATGGTATCTGTGTCACTCCTAGCAATCAGTAGGCCAAATGGAGGGCACATTATCCCCGAGGCTGAGATTCTTCATCCCTGCTATACATCTTTATTTTGAAGTAAGTCCTGTTGTATTCAGTGGGGGTTTCTCTCATGTGTCTTAGGTCTGCAGCCTGACATAACTGCGTAACTTCCTTTAAAGTTCATTGATGTTAATTGCAGCAAATAAGCAGCGCTTGGTGAATGCAGTTAGTATATGGGCGTCGTTGTGACAGAAACATAAAAGGAGCAGGGCCTTGGCAAATCTTTCAGTACCTTCTAGAACTACCAACCGTGGCAAGTAACAAAGTTTGTTATCAAGATACTTGCAACCCTAGAAGTTTCTGCTTTTTTAAAAAAATATATCCTGAAGTTATTCCTGCTAGGAATGTTATTCTTTAGGGTGGGGATTTTGATCAAGAGCTTTAGGCATTCTATTGTTGGAACGATTCTATAAATAGCCAAACTAAGCCAGGTGCACAAAATACATAAGAACATTTTTATCGATCAACTTTTGTTCTGGAGAGTGTGCAAGCATTTTATTGTTCACAGTTTAGTTCCTGTAGAACTGGGAAGCTGGTCTAGGGGTGGGGGTGGGTTGGCTCAAAACAGCAGAGCACAGTGAGGTCCCTGGTTTAGGGGAGGGAGAGACAGATGCACTACCTTCTCTTGCATGCTCCATTTAGGATTAAAAAACCCCAAACCAACCACTCACACTTTATAGCCAGCTAGGTAAGTGCATGTTTAATTCAGCTAGAGCACGGGTAGGCAAACTAAGGGCCGGGGGCCAGATCTGGCCCAATTGCCTTCTAAATCCGGCCCACGGACGGTCTGGGAATCAGCATGTTTTTACATGAGTAGAATGTGTGCTTTAATTTAAAATGCATCTCTGGGTTATTTGTGGGGCATAGTAATTCATTCATTCCCCCCCCCCCAATATAGTCTGGATCCTCACAAGGTCTGAGGGACAGTGGACCGGCCCCCTGCTGAAAAAGTTTGCTGACCCCTGAGCTACATCACCATTAACAATGGAGGATGCAGCATAAGTTCTTAAGAACATATTTCAAAGTGTAATTTCACCTCTCATTTTTGCTCCGAACACCAACGCTTGAGAAAGAATGCACGATGTGAAAACTTGCATTATTTTACACAAACCATCGGCTAGGTCACAGGAGTCATTCCATTTTCCAGGTGGGTTAGCAGTTACCACCTAGCAAACAAGATGTTGACACCTGTAGGCTTGGACTCTACAGTAAGTTAATTTAAGGAAGTTTGCACAAGGGAATGTGCCATACTCTCATTCCCCTTGCAGCTACCTGATCACTGCCCACCCCCAAGTCTCTCTGGAGGTCAGGAGGTCCTCTTGAACATTGTGGGACAGGACACAGGGTCTGCTAGGAGGTCAGGGAAGGGGAAACCTTTTCTTTTGTGAACTTTCTTAAGCTATTTTAGTTTACAAGCCTGCAAGATTGAGGGATATGGAGGAGCGCCTCAGATGATGATTGGAGCATATGGAGAAGAATGTGCAGAAGGAGGCAGTCCTTAAAGTATAGCCAGGTTCCAAGCCATTTTGAGCTTTAAAGGTTAGCACCTTGACTTGAGCTCAGAAGCAAACTGGCAGCCAGTGCTAAATTGTGCATCTGCTAAATTGTGCACCAGTCAATCTGCCCAGCACCCAGGTGGAGGCAAATTGGTTACTATGGGTACTACCAGATAGACAGTTTTCCTAGCATTCAGCACACAGGTGCAGCACACCTGGAAGCCTCATGGGACCAGAAATGATTCTCTAGGCTGCTTGCAGGTCATCCAAAGGCAGATGGCTCAATATATCAGCTTTCTCTTCTTTTGACAGCAAGAGTAGTATGGTGGGTGCAGTTTTGGAAACGAGTGGGAATCAGGATTGAAACCCATGCTTATCTTTGAAGGTTGCAGCATGACCTTTGGGAAGTTGATGTGAGGACATGTTGGCCAGGTGTTCTTTGGAGGAAGAGTGGTATACAAATGTGATGTAATAATTTGCTTATATTTGCATGTGGCAATTTTTTTATTGAGTAAGCAGCTTCAGAGTTGCAGACCACAGGAGAGATGTGTGTAGAGTTGCCATATTTTGAAGAGCAAAAAAGAGGATGCTATGACAGCCATTCAAAGCAAATAAATGCAATTTGTCCCAAATTCTATCCCTGAAACAGAGGACATGTGGATGCTCATGTGCAATGATGTCTATGTGCATCTCTCCTGCTGAATGCTCAGCGCAACCCAAAAGACACACAAGCAATTGCTGCTTTGTGCTTTTCATGCCTTTCCCTGCAAAGAAGTGCTTTCCATGTGGGGAAGTTGAAATGCTCAGTCTGAAGCAGCCTTAAGTGAATGCCCGTCTATAACATACCATCCTGACAAGCACAGCATGGGAGTGGAAATCTGAAATCAAGAGCAATCATCAACAGTCTGTGCCTAGGCATCATGCAGAGGTATCGTTTGTTACCAAACATGGAATATTTATTCTGCGCATGGTGGTGCACGGAGTGCTCAAAATGAGCCATTTCCAGGCACACGTTTGTTTTCATTGAAGAGACATGCTGTGCTAATAAACCATTTCACTCTCCCTTCCCAGTTTATTTTATTTTGGCCTGGGGCATTTCTCCCACATTTAGTACAAATAATGAACTTCAGAAGCGAGGGGTAGCATTTAGAATGAGAAAATATGAACGTCACAAATCTATGGCTGCAAGAAATTCCTCTGCTATGATGCTCATTGACATATTTTCCTACATATCTCCTCTTGACATGCACAGTGCTGCTCTGGACACCCAAAGGAACAAAGGAATATACTTTACACCCCTCCTTGAGAGGTCCGGAGGGTGGAAACACGAGAATGGGCCTTCTCTGCAGTGGCTCCCCATCTGTGGAATCCTCTCCCCAGGGAAGTTCACCTGGCGCCTTCATCATACACCTTTAGGCACCAGGCAAAAACGTTCCTTTTTAACCAGGCCTTGGTTGATCCAATCTACATCCTATGCCCTTTTAAAATGTGTTTCTTTGTGGGATTGGGGCTATTGGGTTGTTGTTTGTATTTTTATTAGGTATTTTGTGGTTTTTATGTCCTGATTTTATTCTGTGAACTGCCCTGAGACCCCTGGGTATAAAGTGGTATATAAATTCAAATAATAATAATAATACTGGGTCAGACTATTAATCTCTCTTGCTCAGTACTGCCTACACTGACTGGAAGCAGTTCTCCAGGGACTGAACCTGAGACCAGCTGTATGCAAAGCAGATGTTCTCCTACTGAGCCTTGGCCCTTTCCCATAGCCACAAATTGTTTTGTCGCAGGGCAATTTCCGTCAGACTTATCTTGTGTCACCTTCCTCCGTGCCTTGACACATCAAGCTGCATCTGTTGTGAGCCTTTGAGTTAGATTTCCAAGCAAGCAATTATTTTGTTGACCTTTGTGTTGATTGAAATGCATCTATTCATGGACCACATGCCAGTTCACAAGCATCCTATACCAGTGTTTCCCAACCTTTTTTGGGCAAAGGCACACTTGTTTGATGAAAAAAATCTCAAGGCACACCACCATTACAGCCCCGTGACGTCAGCGCGCAGCGTCATGCCGGGAGGGACGCATGAAAGTGTAAGTTTCAATTTTTTCCCCTCCCCCTTGCCGGGGAACCTCCAAGCAGTGGCGTAGCGTGGGTTGTCAGCACCCGGGGCAAGGCAAGTAATTTGCGCCCCCTAACCCGTGGATTTTAGCACTCGAGTGCGAGCGTGCGCCCCCCAGATGTTGCGCCCGGGTCCCCCTGCACCCCCACGCTACGCCACTGGGGCTGGGGGCGAGCGAAGGAGCCAAGGACCCCCCCCAAAGGCTCAGCATGAATTTATTAAATTTATTATTTGCGGAGCCCCCGCGGGCCGAAGCAGCCGAAGCCCCCTCCCCTCGGGCGCCTCCCCGCCCCCTCCTCTCCTTGGGCTGTAGGTGGAGCTCCAGATCCGGGCTTGGCGAGCGCCTCTCCTCCTCCCGGCCGGTCCGGGGGCTTCCAGCTGTGCTCCGTCCTCCCCCCACCCCTGTGGCTGAGACTTGCGCTGAGAGCCGGAGCCAGCGGCGCCCCCTTCCGCTGGGAGACCCTCGCCCGCCCGCCGGCTTCCTCTCGGAGGGTTTTGGGGAGCGCAGGGCGCGGCGAGGCCCCTCGGAGCTCTCCTCCCTCCCAGTCGGCAGAAGCAGCCGCCGCCTGTGGCTGGGCCGAGGGGATGGCGTCGGCGTCGGGGTGCGGAGGCTGCCTGTGCCCGGCCAGGCGTCGGTGGCGCTACGCCACTGGATGTATGGAAAGAAATCGGTGTCTACATGTATTCACAATCTCCATGTGTTGTTGTTTTTTAATCACTATATGGTGTTTCTCCCTTGCTCCCCTCTAGTTAGTTATTTATCCTCCCAAGCACTTCAAGTTGGCATGCATGGTTCTCCCACGCACACAGCCTGCCCTTGAAGTAGGTTAGGTTTAGCGACTGAGGCTCTGTGTACCATACATGTAAAGCAACATGGCTTCCTCAACCAAAGCATCCTGGGGACACAGAGCGACCCCCTCACAGAGCGATCCTTCCCAGAACCCGGCGATTTATATCCCTGTACACGTCTGGCGTCAGGCATGCAACTATCTTTTAACATTTATTTTTTTTAAGCACTCGCACTCGCACCCATGCACTTGCTGTCTCTCACACACAAAATTCCTCTCTCCCTCTTTTCACATCCTCTTTGCCAGTTTCAACACACATGCTCTATGTGTGTCTGTGTGAGAAAGAGAGCGAGAGAGCGAGAGCATGCATGTGCATTGATTATGCTTTCATTTCACAACATACAGACACACATATTTGTAGTGTCCCATCTCATTTCTCTCTCTCTCTCTCTCTCTCTCTCTCTCTCTCTCACACACACACACACACGCGCTCACACCTGCCCTGCTTCAAGCACACAGCCTGTTTGTCTTGCACTATCAATTTTCCCTAGTGGCTCCCACGCACACACTTGCACTGCCCCAGGCGCTGTTAAAGGTTCACTATTTCCGACACTTCCTCTCTCACACTCACACACTTGTGCTGCCCCCCCCCCGTGGCTCCTTTTCCGCCTGCCTCTTTCTCACCCCCCAACCCCATCCCTGCTCCAAGCCCCCAACTTTGCTGACTCAGCCTATGTCAGCCTTGCGCTGCTGCTGCCTCTCCTGCGCGCTCCCTCGCCACCCTGTTTCCACAAGGCACCCCTTGGCATGTAAACAACATGCTTCGCAACGGCGGCGCCTCGCTCACACACACTTCCCGCTGCCTCGCCCGCTGCCCAGCCTTTCGCTCTCCTTTTTCCGCCTGCGCTGCTTTGCAAAAGCAGGAGAAGCCACTCCAGCAGCACAAACCATCCCTGCTTCTGCTTATACACACAGCGTCGGCGCTGCTGCAGCGGCTGCTCCTCCTGCGAGCAGTGAGTGGAGCGCAGCCGCAGCGGCGGCGGGGGGCGCGCACGCGCTAGGGCGCAAGGCTGGCGGCGGCGGCGGGGAGCCCGGCGGAGGAAGGAACTTGTCCCTTCCCTCTGGACTCACGCCCCCCCCAGATGTTGCGCCCGGTGCGGCCGGCACCCCTCGCAACCCCACGCTACGCCACTGCCTCCAAGCTTTGGGGTGGGGGGGGAGGAGGCAGCAAAGCGAGGGACTGAGGGACTCCTCCAACTCCTCCTCCTGCTCGTCCACGGCCGGGTAGAGCCGCTTGAGGCGCCGCTTGAGCTCCTTCTCCTGCTCGTTCAGGGCCGGGTCGCCGCCGTGAGGGAAGGGTGCCGGGGCGCTGCTGCTGCTGCTGCCGCCGCCGCTCCTGGCAGGCATGGGCCCAGCTGAGGCGGCGGCGATAGCGGGCGGAGGAGGGGGCGGCGGCGGGGCCGAGGTGGCCGGCGGCGGTGGGGGAGGCGGCGGCGGGTGGAGCAGGAGGGCGGCCGAGGCCGGTGAGGGAGTAGGGTTGCCCGGGGCTTGAGGAGCCGTTGCCGGGAGTTGCTGCTGCTGTTGTTGCTGCTGCTGCCCGGACATGCCGGCCTCCTCCTCGTCCGCTGTCTCGCGCTCCTCCCTTTTGCGCGCGCTGCCCCGCCGCCGCCCCATTGGCCGGGTCCTGTCAGCTGATCCTGTGTTATTTCCTGTGTGTGTGTGAGGGGAGAATGGAGAGAGAAACCTCGGCACCACCACCGCGGAGCCGCCCCCGGCTCGACGCGGATCCTCGCCGCCCCCGCCCCGCCTCTCGCCGCCCGACTCGCCCGCCTCCCTCCCACGGCACACCAGGGAACGTCTCGCGGCACACTAGTGTGCCGCGGAACACCGGTTGGGAAACACTGTCCTATACCAAGTAATCAATTTGCATTGGATGCAAATCATTAGGCTTAAAAGTAAGTCATGCTGAGAGCTGGTCTACACAAAAGAATTTCTCGACCTTCCCTGGGGAAGAGTAACTTCATACCAATATGGAAAATAAATATCCATGAAAGAATCAACCAATACACATTTTGTCATTATTCTGCTCAGAGTCTAGACAGTATCACGATCAGCTGGTCATTAAGTGGTTTGAAGGACAGCAACACCCAGGTAAAAAAAGGATGTGAATGCATTTGCAACTGATGTGGTCTCAAGCAATAAAGTAATGAACAAATTCAAGGCAACCAGCGAAAGTGACAACTTAGAAATTGCTGTTGTTGCCCCGGCGACTGACAACCCCTTTCTTTATATCTGCAGAACTGAAAGTGCCAGTCTCCAATCAATTCAATCATACAAATCGGCATTAAAAAAACAAAAACAAAGAATATGCTATTCAGAACACAGTGAAAAACAACGAAGACTGTAATGTGTAATATCTTGAGGGCTGCTTTTTCCAATCCCCATCCATTAGGCATGAGGGAATTTGTGGCATGCTGTTAATTAACATAAAAATTAGTCATTTGAAATGCTGAGTATAATTTGATGTTACACCACAAGAAACAGCCAAGGGCCAAACTGCATGTTACATTATTTGTGCTCCCCCCCTTTAGTGCTTAAAACGGGCACTTTTATTCTCAAGAAAAGGCAGCTGCAGGGCCCTAATCAGAAACACCCTGAAATCACCTTTCCCTGCCTGCTTTTTATCCCCAAAGGTGCTGCTTGAAAACCTTACGGACTACTATTTATCATTGGATACCATCAGCTAAGTTGTGAAGCTAACTCTCTATTTCAGGTCTTGATCTTGAACCCCAGATTTGTTGCATTCCAGATGTAAGTACCTTCTTGAACTGATAAGGGTCTCTGACAGATTTGTTTCCTGCCCACAGTTGTTTCCCCCCCCCCCCCGTTTCGTTTGTACAAGGACCTTTTCTCAAGCCCTTTTTCCTTAAGTACTTTTGTCAGTGCAAAACCTGTTACAACCATAGCTCAGACTAAACAGGTTCATTTTCTTCAAGGCAGCTTTTATACAACCTAGTTAGCCTAAAAACTAGTGCTTATCTAGTCATATGGATACTAGGCATATGAAACTCTCCTAAGAACGGCTGTTAGTTCATCTGCAGCAGGAGTGGGGAGCTTTTCGCCCTCCAGATTATACTAGATGACTAGATGGAGCAAATCCCCTATGGGGAAAGTGTTTGAGATTTTTTATTTGACAGGTAAGAGGTGACATGATAGAAGTCTATAAAATTATGCATGCTATGGAGGAAGTGGTAAAGAAACGGGATCTTTTTATCATACCAGAACTCGTGGACATCCATTGAAACTGGATGTCAAAAGATTCAAAAATGCGGCAGCTAGACTGGTGACTGGGAGCGGTTGCCGAGACCGGTCTTGAAAGACCTACACCAGTCTTGAAAGACCTACCCTGGCTCCCTTTACGTTTCCGAGCACAATTCAAAGTGTTGGTGCTGACCTTATACTAGACCTAAATGGCCTCGGTCTAGTATACCTGAAGGAGTGTCTCCACCCCCCATTGCTCTACCCGGACACTGAGGTCCAGCGTCGAGGGCCTTCTGGTGGTTCCCTCGCTGCGAGAAGTGAGGTTACAGGAAACCAGGCAGAGGGCCTTCTCGCCTGCCCTATGGAACGCCCTCCACCAGATGTCAAAGAGAAAAACAACTACCAGACTTTTAGAAGACATCTGAAGGCAGCCCTGTTTAGGGAAGCTTTTAATGTTTAATAGACCAGTGTTTCCCAACCTTGGGCCTCCAGCTGTTTTTGGACTACAACTCCCATCATCCCTAGCTAGCAAGACCAGTGGTCAGGGATGATGGGAATTGTAGTTCAAAAACAGCTGGAGGCCCAAGGTTGGGAAACACTGTAATAGACTATTGTATTTTAATATTTTGTTGGAAGCCGCCCAGAGTGGCTGGGGAAACCCAGCCAGATGGGCGGGGTATAAATAAATTATTATTATTATTATTATTGATAAAGGAAAGTACTTCTTCACACAGCGCATTGATAAACTATAGAACTCCCTCCCACAGGAGGCAGAGATGGCCACCAACTTGGATGGATTTAAAAGAAGATTAGACAAATTCATAGAGGGTATGGCTGTCCATGGCTGCTAGCCATCATGGCTACGTTCTGCCTCCATGGTTGGAGCAGTATGCCTTTGAATACCGCTTGCTGGAAGCTGTGGGAGGGGAGAGGGTTCTTGTGCTCAGGTTCTGCTTGCAGGTTTCCCACAGGCATCTGGTTGGCCACTGTAAGAATAGGATGCTGAATTAGATGGGTCTTTACCTGATCCAGCAGGTTCTTCTGATGTTCTTAACTCCCATCAGCCCTAGCCTTGGACACTGGTTGAGACACAACTGAGTCATAGGGAGGAGGCCATGTAGTTTGTGTATATGTAGTTCAAGCTTCCTCAAACTTGGCCCTCCAGCTGTTTTGAGACTACAGTTCCCATCATCCCTGACCACTGGTCCTGCTAGCTAGGGATCATGGGAGTTGTAGGCCAAAAACATCTGGAGGGCCGAGTTTGAGGAAGCCTGGTTGAATGGTGCATGTGTGCTGGCCACACCTACATTTTTATTGGTCTTGCCCACTGCTGGAGTGAGCTCTTCCTCACAAGGATTGGCCAAGAGGGAATGCAGCCCTTAGGTTTGAAAAGGTCCCCCACTCCTGATGTAGACAAGAGTGCACCAATGGTCTGACTTGCTGCATGGCAACTTCCTATATTTCTATGGATGTCACATTCTTGCCTCCTTATCCCAAATATGTGGATGTTAGCTGTGGCTGCTTAGGGGGCAGAGGGAACATCAAACATCAGTGGCCCATTAGGGGAAATGGGGCACTGCCCCACCAACATCAGTCTTGATTCCTCCCCCCCTGCCTTCTTACTTACAACCAGTCCAGAGTGTGGTCCTGGCTGTCTGCTTCCTCCTCAGCATGAAGCCAGTGGAAAAAACACAGTCATGGAACTGGAATTCCTCCTCAGCATGAGTCTTGCCCTAGCATAACTCACCAGGGAGGGAACTGGGGGCAGAAGTAGGATTCCTTGGCTCTACCTTTCATAGTCTCCAGCACCACCTACTGTTTGCCTCCCTGCATGCTTCCTATCAGTCCCAACGGGCATCAGTCACCATTGCAGATCATCCTGAATATATGGGAAGCAATGTTTCATAGCCCTACAGATCTTAAATGGTTGGCGGCCTTATCTAGAAGCTGCAATCATTTGAATACATCAGCCACTCTGTACTTCCTTTTGCCACCTTTCACAATTTCAGTCCATTATTTGTTTTAGTTTTAGCTGTTTTCATTTGCCCTCCTGCTCTTTGACTGTTGGCCACGCTAATGCAGTTATGAACTGTTGGCTTCTGCTTTACTTGGCATCCCCCCCCCCCCCCGAGGCCTGCTAGTGAAAGATTAAGGGGTGGGAATGAAGACTATTAAGGTTTCACTGTGGTGTTGCAGCTTCCTGGCTTCACTTCAGAGGTTCATGGCAGCAAACATATAAATCTGTCTTGAGCATGATTTATGACTTAGCATTGAAATAGTATAATGTAGAGATGCAGAAGAACTATTATGAGGCCATCTAGTCAATTCCTAGCCAGCACAGAGAATTGCATTCCTCCTGAAAATATATCTTGTAGTATTTAGTCACTGTCTGGTGAATTGGAACAGTGTTTTCACAGAACTTGAGTCTGATTAGGTTGCTGTGAGTGCGTTCTTTTCATCGATGTTGCAGAAGCATGAACAAAAGCATAGTTTTTTTCAGAAAGGTTCCATTACCTGTTTTGGATTTTTTAAAAATAACAGAATATTAGCAATGCTAGAATTAATCAGTAGATGAATCAATTAATGTTTTTATTGCAGATTTAATCACCCTGCCTTCCCCCATTAATCGGTGGGCCTTCATATTGCAGTTTTGATGGGGAAGTTACTTGAATACAGGGTTTCACTCTGGAACAAGCTTCCACTATTTCATTTCTTCCTGTCATGCAGCTATGAAAAGGATAGGAGACTAACCATAAAGGTGGCAACTCTAGTGAAAAATGGCTTTTCCTTCCTTGTGTTATCCAAAGCTAACAGATAATGCTGAATTCCGTGATGAAGCCACAATGGCTTTCTTGACTTGACCTGAAATCTGTAAACTAAAAATCTACAGGGTGTAGATGCGGAATCTGTGGCCTTCCAAATGTTGTTGGACTCCAACTCCCATGCGCTGTGGCTAATATGGCCAATGGACAGGGATGATGAAAGTTGTAGTCCAACAACATCTCAAACCAAAGATGGAGAACCTGCGGCTCACCAGATGTTGTTGACCAACTTCCACCATCTCTGACCATTGACCATGCTACCTGGGGCTCCTGAGAGTTGGAGCCTGATAACATATTGAAGGGTATAGGTTTGCCAATCCTGGTTTGAACAACAACAACAAAAATACAGCCTAATGTAGTACAGTACTGTACTATGAAGGTGAACATGGTCACTAAGCAGTTTGAAAATGGTGACCTTTTTTTCCCTTTCCCCAAACCTTCTCTCCTCCCTTCTTAGTCTTGAAATGCATTATGTGCTGCTACGAAGCCCTTTTTTTTGTCCTTTTGCTTTTGTGTGAACCTGATTGCGCTACAAATCATTCCCAACTTTCTATAGCCATCACGAAGCC
This sequence comes from Podarcis muralis, assembly GCF_964188315.1. Classification (NCBI taxonomy): domain Eukaryota; kingdom Metazoa; phylum Chordata; class Lepidosauria; order Squamata; family Lacertidae; genus Podarcis; species Podarcis muralis. The sequence continues at coordinate 53,903,123 of NC_135656.1, forward strand.
CTCAATTTTTCAGAAATACATAGCACTTAGGAGTCTTGGGTGTCTTGGCACTCAATTCTGATAATTGCATTATTAAAAACCCCATTGAGCAGGAATACAAATACATGACTCCCCAGGACAGCTCTGTAAAAGAGGCTGAAATTAAACTTCACAGGATTAATATGATCTTTGTTGGTGTTCATCAGTCAAAAATGGGAAAAGGGGAGTGTGGGGGTGTCAGTTGGTGAAAGAGAGAAAATCAGGATGGGAATGATAGTTGGCAGAATACCTGAAATCTTTCCATAACTCGACAAATAAAACCATTTTCTTGGATCTTTTTGTTCACACCTTCTGTTCATCCTTGGCAGCACATTCAAGAAAATGTGTTTGGAGAAGCAGCTCGTTTTAAATATAGTGTTAAGTAACAGTTGTCTAAAGCGGGATGGATGCTGAAACTCTGTGGCTGGCTGCAAGTCTGGTCCAATTGGGTGCTGGGAGCTGCTGCAGGTCAGGGGTATAGAATGTGTGCTGTATATGGAAACCCCCAGGTCTGGCTGAATGTATCTCCAGCTGTTGGGCTGGAAAAGAGCTAGTCAGAGCCTGGAGAGATGCTGCCAGTCTGAGTACACATTGGGCTAGAACAGGGACATCCAACGTGGTGCCCTCCAGGTCTTGTTGGAGTACAACCCTGCTCCTCCCTGCCCCTTGGCAGTACTGCCTGAGATCATTGGAGATGATCTAGAGAGCACCATGTTGTCTACCCTGGCTTAGAGGACAAACCAGTGGTTTGGCTCTGACTTGGCATAAGCTTTGCATGTTCAACTTAACTGATCGTTGAACAGAAAGAAACACAACACAGTGGCTAGCTCAGAATAACTGCTGGCAGCCACTGTCTGTTTAAGGAGAGAAAGTTCCTTGGCATTGGCTGTGGCTTCTGATGTCAGCAAGGCTGACTATCCAGTCACCAACCTTAAACTTACATGATCTTGTCTGTGGCAACCCCTGACCCCCACTGCCACACCACCCCATAGCAGTTCCCCTCCCTTTGCTATCATGACACAGTGTTTGCTTGTAGAATTGCCTAGCAAATCATCTCTCTACCCACTGCTGAATATAACGAGGTTTGAAGATTATTTTTTCGGTCACAGCTTTGTTGGAAGGCTTAGCAAGGCAGGTATGTTTCCTCAGACCACACCCTCACTATCCCTCTAAAATATAGCCAGTCATTTACAGTACACTGTGCAGCCCATTTACTGTTATTACCATTTAAATACACATCCTACTCTTCCTCCAGGAAACTCACAGCAGCAGCTCCCAGGAAGTTCTTAACCCAGGCATTCAATGAGCCGAGGCTATCTTAGCTTTAATGTAACATGGGCATTAAATATCAAAGCCAACACCTTAAAGTGTGATCAAGGAGTCAATGGATAGTCTGTTCATGTGTGGTACTTCACTATAATCAAGGACTGAGCCACCATATCCTGCAATATCTGAAATTTCTAGACAGTCCTATGGGCAGTATGTTGCAGTAGTCAATGTTACTAGTAAGCCTCATTTTTTTTATCTCAGTTAATTTTTATTTTTAATCAAAAATTAAGACTTTATCCTACTGAGAGTGATCCATAATGTCTTGAGCAGTGGGTAATAATGAAGATTAAGCATATTTAAATTTAAATAACATATTTCAACGTATTCATTAAATTAACAGAACAAAATTAACCATAGCTTACATTGTTTTGCAATTATTACATGTAAACGAATAATTAGCTTTACCAGGAATAGTTTGATAGGAGCAGGCTGTGGTGTTAGAGAAAAGACTGTTTTGTTTTCTCCTAGTTTTGTGAGCTTCAAAATTAGAATCATATATAGAGATTCAAACAATGCATCAAGAATGTACAAGCAATATAATGTTCATGACAGAGAGAAACCCCCAAAAGCAAGAAATTATAGATAAAACTAAGGCAAGCAGAATAAAGTTATATTGTGGGGAGCAAAACAATGGAAAATACTATATTGAAAAAGCTCTTGGATGTCTTACACCAAATTAGAAGACTATTTTATTTTATTATCTTTATGACTTTGCCAGCCTTCTCTTGTCCTAATCAATTTGGCCAGTTTAATCATTTTGACAATGTGCTGTACTTTCATCAGCCAGCCCCCAATTAGTTGTGGGAAGTTTGCACTTTCCTCATTTGTCAATGCTAACTTGTTCGTGGTGAATTCCAATCCATAGAACTCACTTTAGAAAGTAGATATACCCTATGAAAATAACATCAAAAGGTCAAAAGGGACCCAAATATCCCTGAAGAACATCTGCATGGACAGGAGACCATGTAAGCATCTCACATATGTGTTTGGGTGATTTCAGTGAGAGTTGGGTTTAGACAAGTGTCACTGGGAGGGCATCTAAAAGACAGTTGCTTTTTATAGAAGAACTGGACAGTGTGAATCAAAGATGGCTGGTGGGGGAACTGTCACTGTTAGTCCCCTGTTCCAAGTTGAGCCCCCAATGATGCCCCCCGCGCATTCCAGTTTGATCTCCTTGAAGTGCTGCAGCCAGCAACCACACCTTCCCCCCTGGATAGCCTTACCTTGTAGCAATGGTGGTGTAATAAAATGGGAACAAAGTGGACAAGCCAAAGTGCCTTGGCTCCCATCCCATGACTGCTGATGTTAGGGAGAGGGTAATTGGTGTCTCTAGTGCTACCAGGCACCTGAAGAGGTGGAAAATCTCAGTGGCGATACTAGAAGGGTATGTCACTCCCTTTGAGCCATGGAGGGGTGTGTGGGCCCCTGCAGCTGTCCAGGTATGTCGGGTGTGATGCTGGGCTTGCTAACAATACAGATACCTTCTGGGATGGGTCATTCATGCACACAGCCATCAAATGAGGGACATACTAGTGTGAATCAGACCATAAGGCCTGGTAGCAGGACATGGGACTGACTTCATTCAAAAACATGCATTTGAGCCAATGTAAGGAAGCAATGTAAGGGACGCAGGTGGCGCTGTGGGTTAAAGCCTCAGCACCTAGGACTTGCCGATCAAAAGGTCGGCGGTTCGAATCCCTGTGGCGGGGTGCGTTCCTGTCGTTTGGTCCCAGCGCCTGCCAACCTAGCAGTTCGAAAGCACCTTCGGGTGAAAGTAGATAAATAGGGACCGCTTTCTAGCGGGAAGGTAAACGGTGTTCCGTGTGCTGCGCTGGCTCGCCAGATGCAGCTTGTCACGCTGGCCACGTGACCCGGAAGTGTCTGCGGACAGCGCTGGCTCCCGGCCTATAGAGTGAGATGGGCGCACAACCCCAGAGTCTGGCAAGACTGGCCCGTACGGGCAGGGGTACCTTTACCTTTACCTTTTAAGGAAGCATTTATGTTCTGTCCGCAGTGTTAATTCTTTGGTGTCTGTTCACATATGTAAGTCATATACTGCTTATTCAGTCCAGTGACAAACATGGATGTATGAACCTGCTTCCAGAGAGAATCTGCAATATGGGGCCAAAGTGATGCAGCTCCATTCCATAAAAATAAATGTGGGTATAGATCTGAATACATCTACTTTTATCATTTGATAACCAACAACATGTCTTCTTTCCTTGTAACAACATCATTTGTGGTGGTGGTGGTAATTAGTTCAGCCATTTTGCTGGATTACTGCTGTAAGGCTTGCAGTGAAAATCTCCATATGTCATCATTTATTGCCCAAACCATTCACTATTTATTTTATTCCTAAAGCATGTTAACTGTGATGTATCTAACCAATTTATTCTTATCACAGAGAGAAAACAATTAGAGCTAATTAGACCAAGTTATTCAAGTCATCAAGACTCATCAGATTAAAAAAAAAGAGGTCTTCGACTGCTGTGAGCTTATTACAAGCTGAGAGTTAATATACTTAGTAACATAAAGGGAAACAAGAATATCAGCAATCAAATGCAGAGGTATTTAGCAGAGCTGACAGTAGTACTTACCAAAGGTAGAGTAATGATAAATTACACGGAACATTGTTTGGTGGAGCATTTGTTCACTGAACATTCACACAATGTAGGAACACAAAATGTTACTGTTTTTATTGACAGACACCTTAAATTTGGTTTTGAAGTCACTGATTTTGTAATAGAATCTGCATTGAAATTTTTACATGGAAGTCAGTAAGGCACTGAAGTGTTGAAAATGCATTTGAAAACATGTTTTCTTTGCCTAATAACAATGCTGTTAAACTCACAGTATACTTTTCATAATAAAGGTGCAGAAACCATTTAGCAGATAATATTTTAAAGTTTCTGGCACTTATGCCACCAATTTACTAGCATGTGAATTATTTTACGGAGTGCAATTGGTGACAGTTACAGCTGAAACCCTACAATCAGCATTCAGTTGGCTGAAGGCTTATAGGATGTGGCATAAAATGCTGTCCTGCCAGTGGGGAAGCACTTAGAGTGACAGGACACAGGTACAGTACACAGGACATAGGCACAGTACACCTGCAGAAAGTTCTGCATGTGTAGATGTACTGCCAGCAATGGAGGCCAAAAGAGGATGCTCTGCTAGACCCAAAGGTTCCTAATTCTCCTCATTCTTCTGTTATGTTTCCAAATAGGACGTGAGGGTACAGCCGCTCTGGAGTCTCCCCATCACCACACACACACACACACACACACACACACACACACACACTGCTCTGCCCAGCTGCAACCCTTTCTACGAGTCCCTGGAAGTAAGCTTATTGAACACAGTCATACTTTTACTTCTAAGTAAACACACAAAGATGGCCCAGTTTGAGAAGGTACTAAATTATCATCTTGAAATCCTGTGTTTCAAGGGGTACTTGTCTATATAGCCGTATGCCTGACTCTGTTTCAGATGTTTCCGAACAGTTCCTTATCAGCTTGTGTTTAAGACATTTGTCCTTAGTGGTTGAAAGAGAGAAGAGAGGAGGTGAGAAAAGAGGCGCGCGCGGGGGGGGGGGGGTTGTTCAGAATGTGACTGGATGATATGGGCAAAGAACTCTTTAAGAATTAATTGAATCTATTCTTCTTGGACAAAGCAGGGAATGTAAAGCATGGTCACCATTCTAAGCCAAGTGTAACTCTTGGTTTCACTTCCTAGTCCTCTCCCTTTTCTTCCTTTTTGATTGAGATGTATAAATATGGGCTATTTTATTCATGATATGGGACAGTTTCTTTTCTTCCACTTCCATGGGAAAGTCCCAGAGAACTTTACATTCATTCATTTTTTTTTGTTCATTGTTGTTACTGTCTCTGAAATGAAATCATTCACATCCTGAAGATATTGTGCTAAAGATGAAAGAGAATTGCCACAACCATTTCCACATTTAGAAAATTTTGGCCAGGGCCCAATAGTCCTACTCCCCTAAATCTGAGTGAGGAATACTGGGACACTGTTAGATGCAATTTATTGAAAAGCCTCATTTCATGCAGTGACACGTATTGATCCAGGAAGATCCATCAGGTGAAATGTCCAGAATAGAGACTGCTATGGAATTTCCTAAAATGCCTTTGTAGACTACCTACCATCCATTCTGTCCCAGATCAATGCATATTATGCTTTAAAAAAATAAATCCTGTATATGCTCATTGCCCTTCTTTCCATAATCCGTTCTTTCATGCTTTCCCCAAGATTTATAGTCACTAAATTTGAGCACACAAAAGATTGATAAGGGAGAGAGGGCCTGTGGTGGTGAAACTTCAGAATATTTTCATTTTTATTTTGAAAAAAAAGGGAGGAGTAATGAGAGATATTGGATTAGCTTCAGAAGAACCATCACCACCATCATGCATATGTTCATTTATGTCCACATCAGCAAGTTTCTGAAAAAGAGAGAGGCAAAATAGCCTTTCTGGTTCCTGTATATTCCTACGCTGCTGTTTGTGTGCAGCACACATATGCAAAGGCTGGTGCAAGACTGATTTGTTGTGAGTACACATGGCAGCTTACCATGTTAATCAACAGACTTAAGCACTTCCATGTGGATTCTTTCTGCTGTAAATAAGTAAAATAAATAAATAGACGGACAGACGGACGTCTGGATTAAATTTCAAAGCCTCAAAGTGGTGAATGGCATGGTTGGGCTTGCAGACTTTTGTTCATGAATGCCGTCTAGAAGGTGACTTTGTGCTCACACCTCATTTTTGTTCCAAATCTGCTTTTTATTTTAATCCTACACATCACCTTGGAGAACTTTGGCTTTTCAAAATTGCAATTTGGAGGCAGGTGGAGCGCGTCTACCAGCTTTGGTGATATAAGGAATATCAGGTCAGCTGAAATGAGTTCAAGGCTCTTGCATCTTCCTACGCTCTGATGAATAAAACATAGCGATTAAAGGCTGACTCCAACTCCCACTGAAGCCAGTGGGAATGTTCTGATTGATTTCAACTGACACGAAGTAGAACAAACCCAGGATGTGCCAACAATAGAAGATGCAGGGTAGTGTTCATCCAAGTTAAAGTAGCTCAGAGTGAGCCCCAAAGAAAGCCAACCCGTGTCAATTTTCAGAGCCAGACAATGGAGCTAAATTAAACATCCTTGGTGTATGCCAGACCTCTGTAACCCCAGAGAGCGTGTCCGTGGGGCTAATTTACTATATTCCCAGTTTTGATATAACATCCCTCAGCCCAGATTTCAGTTGCTAATATTAAGTTCATTCCTGTGATCCATGTGTAGCAATGCATATAAATAAAAATGCAGTGGTACCTCGGGTTACATATGCTTCAGGTTACAGATTGTTCAGGTTACAGACTCTGCTAACCCAGAAATAGTACCTTGGGTTAAGAACTTTGCTTCAGGATGAGAACAGAAATCGTGCTCCAGTGGGAGCAGCAGCAGGAGGCCCCATTAGCTAAAGTGGTGCTTCAGGTTAATAACAGTTTCAGGTTAAGAACAGACCTCCAGAACGAATTAAGTTCTTAACCCGAGGTACCACTGCAATGGAAAGGAGTTGCCATGTATAATTCTGATGGGTGTCTTTCTCTCTCACTCAACCTTCAGAAGTTACTGTATTTAACCAGCCTCACCTCCTGTTACATAAGATGGTCCATACTAGTTCCAGAAATATCTCCTGTCCCTTTTCTTTCTTGTTTCCATCAGAATTTTCTTTAGGCAGGTCTGTCTGAGGCCATTTACTTTTCTAAGCATCAGTGTGTCAGCCAGTTTTTAACACATGGGCATTTTCACTTGCCATCTGCCAGGAACTCAATGCAGAAATAGTCTAGTTCTGTGGCAACCAGATAAAAAAGTAAAGGGACCCCTGACCATTACGTCCAGTCATGACCGACTCTGGGGTTGCGGTGCTCATCTCACTTTATTGGCTGAGGGAGCTGGTGTACAGCTTCCGGGTCATGTGGCCAGCATGACTAAGCCGCTTCTGGTAAACCAGAGCAGCGCACGGAACCGCCATTTACCTTCCCACCGGAGTGGTACCTATTTATCTACTTGCACTTTGACATGCTTTCAAACTGCTAGGTTGGCAGGAGCATGGACTGAGCAACGGGAGCTCACCCCGTGGCGGGGATTCGAACCTCCGACCCTCTGATCGGCAAGTCCTAGGCTCTGTGGTTTAACCCACAGCGCCACCCACGTCCCGTGGCAACCAGATACTTGACCCTTAATAGCGATCTCTGACACACGCTGCAACACTGAGACCATATAACTATTCCAACCAGTGTTTGGAATAGTTACCAAAATGTGCATGTATACATCTGATGTCCTGTGAGCTTCCCCCCATCAAAAAAAGAAGGAAAGGATAACAGGAAGTACATTTATTTGTTGGTTGAAAACAGTAACAACAGCACTAAATAATCTATATAAGATAAAATCCCAAAACAGTGCTTTGGAAGAGTACTGGGCATATACAGATACATGTGCAAATGCAGGAATGCCCAACCTGGTATCTCCAGATACTGTTAGACTACAAAAGCCATCATCCCTGACCATTGACCATGCTGCATGGTGATGGTGGGAATTGGAGTCCACAAGATCTAGAGGATGCCACCTTGGCTACCCCTGTTCTGAGGCATTTGCGACAAAATAAATGTGAGGGAGAGGGGAAAAGCCATATACATGAGGCCACACCTGTATGATTCTTCTACAAACTGGGTCCTGGTTTGAGAAGTATATGGCTCATAGCCAGGACAAAGATATGGGGATCCTTGAAAATACAGTGGTCCCTCAGGTTAAGAACTTAATTCGTTCTGGAGGTCCGTTCTTAACCTGAAACTGTTCTTAACTTGAGGTACCATTTTAGCTAATGGGGACTCCCATTGCCACCGTGCCACCATCGTGCGATTTCTGTCTTCATCCTGAAGCAAAGTTCTTAACCCAAGGTACTATTTCTGGATTAGCAGACTCTGTAACCTGAAGCGTCTGTAACCTGAATCATCTGTAACCCGAGGTACCACTGTAATGTTAGACCCATTCTGGAAAATGCTCAAAATGGATAACGTCTTAAATCCGGCGATGGGGGACTTGTTGTTCTCCAGGTGTTCTTGGAGTCCCTACTCCCACAAGCCCCAGATAATGTTACCAACAATCAGGGATGATGGGAGTTGTAGTCAGTTTACATCTGTTGGGCCACAAATTCCTCATTCCTGCTTTACTTCTCAAATGGTGAGGAGGCTGTGGCATTTGTTTCTTTATGACTGGGATTTATAACCCATTTCCCAGCTGAAACTCCCAAATCACTATTTTTTTAATATGGCACGCATCAAGTAATAGATCATTCATGTTTGATCCAGGTAACTTTGACTTACTTTCTTTCTTTCTTTCTTTCTTTCTTTCTTTAGCATGTTAAGGAAGTTCTTCATCCTTTTATCCTGTCAATGTGGAACAAAGTTGTTTAAGGATGCTTGTACTGCACTGTAGTACTATCCAGGTTACTTTTAAGAATATCTGAAAGGGAGCTTACGGAAAATCTGTTATTGTCAGTGAATGGTTGAATATGTGAATATCACCGCACATTCAATTTCTATGTATGAAATCAGTTTATTTTATGGTCATATTCATTTACAAATCTGTTCATGTTTATAGACAGAAGCAGTGCAAACGCAAAGGGGATCATGCACATGGTTTTCCAGACGCTTAGCAATGAAAGGGCTCATTATTAAACTGGAATTATGTGACAGACAGTCTCTTTCACCTTGATGGTGGACTTCAGTAGCACATTTTCTCTTCATCCCTGCCCACAATGGTGTTCTATCATTGTGTGTGAGAAAAGGGAATACTGCAACAGATATAGGATGGGATAGGTCCTGCTGAGCTTCTGTCAAACACAGAGGGACAGAGAATTCCTACTAGGCTAATCCAGCGACCATAAAAATATTATCAGTGCCTATGGATAGTCTGTCTCTAATATAGATGAGCTGATATTGCATGCAGAGTGCCCAAATAATGGTTCTTTTACTTTGGATATCTTTCTATATACTAATCCAGTTTTGAACTTTATGTCCATTATGGAATGACTGTAGTATATTATTATTATTATTATTATTATTATTATTATTATTATTATTATTTCACCTTTTACATATGTTTCAAGGCGATTTAAAGACATGCTATAAAAACAGCCAAAAATAGTTTTACTTTTTTTTTACATCACCCCCACCCATGAAAATAAGCTTAAAAGCAGTACAAAACAAACACCTACAGCATAGACCTTTTCATCCAGCTGGAAAAGCTTATCGAAACAAAAATGTCTTCAATTGTTTCCGGTAAGTACAGATAGCAGGTGCCTATTTTATCTCAACAGGAATGCTGTTCCACAGAACATGTTGTTGGTATTTCACTTCCAGAAAACCCTGCACCTTATAGTTTTGCTCAGAACCCGTGCTAGACACTGTGCTTCTTCACAAAGACATGCAGTGAAGCTAACAGCCCTTCTGGCTTTATCTCTGAGATAACAGGAGCACTAAAGGTCACTGAGGATTAAGAAATTGTTAAGGATTAAGTGCCTATTACCTCTCCTTGTCCGTGTCTACACACCAGCTGGGGTGGTGTGACAGATGTGCTACTTAGATACACTCCTCCTCCAAAGCCTAATGATTTCAGCCTCAAAGGCCTGATGCCACCATCAGATTCCTGGTGGCTATAGAGATCCAGAGGTGTCATCAGAAAAAGAATAAGGTAGATAAAGAACAAGGTAGATAAGAGGGGCAAGGGTAGAGTCCATGTGGTATAGAGGTTAGAACCTTGCACTACAGCCTGGGGGACCAGGGCTTCAATCCCCACTCAGCTATGAAGTTCACTAGGTGACCATGGGCCAGTCACCATCTCTCAGCCTAACTTTTGTCACAAGGTTGAAGTGAAAATAAAAATGTGGAGGGGGGAGAACCAGGTATGCCATCTTATGCTCCTTGGAATAGAGGTGTGATACCAACGTAATCCATTACTAAAGAACCAAGCGAGCACAGTCTTCCTCACAATGGTGTAGCATGGGTTGCCGGTGCCCAGGGCAAGGCAGGGCAAGTGTCGCGTCCCCTGGTGGACTGGGCAGCTGGGGTGGAGGCATGCACCTGCAGGATGTGTGCAGAGCCTGCACAAAGGGTGAGCAGAGCCCTCCTCCATCAGACTCCTCACCTGTTGCCTCTGTCCACCTGCCCACTAGATCAACCTGCCTTCCGCTGCTCCGTGCTGGAGCCACAACCCCGGAGAATGAGGCTGCCCTTCTGCCTCCTGTCTCTCTCTCCCTCCTGATCCAGGTGGAGCCTCTTGCCTCTCCTTGGTTGTTGGCGCTAGTGGTGGCGTCCTCCTTGTGGCAATGAGGAGGAGGCACCGCTGCCCGCCCCTCAGCCCCATGGACAGGGCACAGCTTGGCTTGCCTCCCTTCAGTTCTGGCCCCAATGAGGGAGCCTGTCATGGGGGGTGCCTGGTAGTGCCCCCTCAGAAATGTGTAAGGGAAGTAATAGTGCCACTGTATTCTGCTCTAGTCAGACCTCACCTGGAGTACTGTGTCCAGTTCTGGGCACCACAGTTCAAGAAGGACACTGACAAACTGGAACGTGTCCAGAGGAGGGCAGCCAAAATGGTCAAAGGCCTGGAAATGATGCCTTATGAGGAATGGCTAAGGGAGCTGGGCATGTTTAGCCTGGAGAAGAGGAGGTTAAGGGGTGATATGATAGCCATGTTCAAATATATAAAAGGATGTCACATAGAGGAGGGAGAAAGGTTGTTTTCTGCTGCTCCAGAGAAGCGGACACGGAGCAATGGATCCAAACTACAAGAAAGAAGATTCCACCTAAACATTAGGAAGAACTTCCTGACAGTAAGAGCTGTTCGACAGTGGAATTTGCTGCCAAGAAGTGTGGTGGAGTCTCCGTCTTTGGAGGTCTTTAAGCAGAGGCTTGACAACCATATGTCAGGAGTGCTCTGATGGTGTTTCCTGCTTGGCAGGGGGTTGGACTCGATGGCCCTTGTGGTCTCTTCCAACTCTATGATTCTATGTGTACCTGGGGTCACGCCCCATGCTACAGCACTGCTTCCCCAACAGAGCCAAATGCCATAGCCTCCATTTCTTAACCAGACAGGGCAGACAGGCAATTTTTAGAGTGAGTGTTCCTTTCCTCTGGCACTCTCTATGTAAAATTCCCTTCTAGCATAATACTACAGGATGTCAGGTCAGGGTTTGCTCCAGAGAGCAATCCTAGGGAGGATACTTGTTTCTGCTTGCAGCTAGTTTCATTCGTAATGTGCAGAGAGGGAGAGTCGTTTTCAACAAGGCCTATGTCAGACCAATGCATGAACATTCATTTTTCTACTTTCTTGTTGAATCGAAGCAAAGGCACTTAGTTTGGGCTGCTGTCAAAAAATAACACAGCTTAATTTTAGGGCTAAGATTGCGATGAATTCTCTCTCTCTCTCTCTCTCTCCCTCTCTCCCTGCAATTTGACTGGATTGTTTTCTGCACCCATCTATGACTTCCACTGGAAACCTAAATAAGCTGTTGGGAAGAGATGGTACTTAAATAGCTCTAATGAAGCAGAGGCTCTAGTTTAAGTTTTTACAATGCAGGTAATTTATACAAAATACTGGCAGCACTTTGGACGCATTAGCTTGATGGGGAGGAAAAGCAGGTCAGTATTCACTTGAAATATGCCTGTTATTAGCAGCACTTCTCAGCGTCTCTGCAAGGCATAATTTAAAAACAATTTTTTTCTGAATTGCACCATCTGGAAGGGGGAAAAATCAATAATATATTTACATGTGGCTCAGCAGCTCCAACTGACTATAACTTGAGTATATGTAATGTATATTGCTTCGCCATTTGCAGATATGGATCTAGATAACATACCGTCTTGGCACAGGGACAAAAAACCAAAACCAGTCTGTATTTGAGTACAGCCACCCAGGGAAGTAGTGAAGCCATCAGCCTCTGTGAAGGGAAATTTTGCTTCCTGTAGCATCTTTGTCTTGTGTTAACCCCATTGATATCTAGGCAGTGGTGGAGGAGGGTCAATGCTTGAAGTGAGGATGGCAGCAGGAACACGCTCAGATCCAGGAGTGAAAAATCAGGAATAGGGAAGAGCAGATCTGTCAATGTAGGCTTCTCTCTAGTTCACATTTTTCTAATCTTAAATTCAGTTCTCCACATTTCCATTCCATTTGTTTGTTTGTTTTAAAAAAACCTCACGAAAATTCACCAGCATTTTCATGGCATTTTATCCTAATATACATGCTTGTATGCAATTTTGCCTTATACGTTTTTGCAAACAATCTCCTCCAATAGAAGGCATTTTCATGTTATTGTCATCAATATATGCTTCATGTTCTTTTTGCACACTTTACCCTGCTATGTGCATTTTTGTTTCGATTATTTGGATGAAGAACTCATCACTAAATTGGCAGAAGTGTGCATTTTGAAGGATGGCCATGGGCTTGTCCACCCTGCAGCTGTTTGTGTTCCCATTTAATTTGCATTGTCCACATAAAATTACCTTCAAATAACAGTCCCCTGTAAATTCAGGTTTATTCAATTTGGGGATAATCTGAGAAACTGAGGTAAATCAGGCTCCAAACAGCTTTGCCAGACTTTCCTTCTCTCTCTCTCTCTCTCTTGTTGGAGAAGGCAGAAAAGTGGGGTAATGATTGTCATACACATCCCATTTACAAGTGAAGCAGTTTGGGGGGCTGAAATTGTCCCTTCTGGGTTTCTTGTCCAGATTACATTAATTTTGTTCCTCCTCCTTCCCATGTATGTTTCAAGAGATGACAAGAAGCAGGGAACGTGTATTACATAGACTGCTGCCTAAGGGGCAAGGTAAGTTGTTGCTCAGTGCTTCCTCTCCACTCTTATGCCTTTCCACATATCTCTTCAGAGTTCCCCACAAAGAGGGATTGACTATGAAACCGTTCTGAAAATTGTAACTCTGTGAGGGTAATAGGGGTCTCCTAACAACTCCCAGCACTTTTAACAAACTACATTGGGAAAGGGGCGGTGGTCATTACTGAGTTGGATTTGTTTTAAGTACTTGTGTTTTTATCTTTTAGTTTATTCTTAGAACTGCCCTGAGCCCTTGTGATGAAGGGTGTGCTCTCTCTCTCTCTCTCATCCATCTATCTGTCATCATCTATCTATCTATCATCTATCTATCTATCATCTATCATCTATCATCTATCTATCTATCTATCTATCTATCTATCTATCATCTATCTATCTATCTATCTATCATCTATCATCTATCTATCATCTATCTATCTATCTATCATCTATCATCTATCTATCATCTATCTATCTATCTATCTATCTATCTATCTATCTATCTATCTATCTATCTCTCTATCTATCTATCTATCTATCTATCTATCTATCTATCATCTATCATCTCCCAGGATTCCTTGGGGGAAGCCATGACTGTTCAAAGTGGTATGAAACTGCTTTAAATATATAGTGCAGATGAGGCCTAAGTTTTACTCAGAGTAAACCCACTGAAATTAAGTTAATTATGCTCATTAATTTCAATGAGTCTGTTCTGAATATGACCAACAATGAATACAATCCAAACTTATCTTTGTAAAAAAAAATACTTCAATAACTTAAAATGTCACTGAAAATATATGTAACAAAAGCAAATTAAAAATGGAATCCAAAAATGAGACAGCCCCTACTCAAACCTGCCTTCAGGCAGATGTCTTTCATAATCCTGCTAGCCAAGGTCCTTCAATAAGAGATGTCATGGACCAGTCCTGGCATCTTGCCCCAGTGCAAAGGAGGCGCTCTTGGCCTCTCCATACAGATGTAGCCTACTTCCCACAAGGCAGCCTGAACCAATTACCTTCTGAGCTGGAACCAATTACCTTCTGAGCGACATCACCATCCAACAAAGCAACCACAGCGTATAGATGTTCACAAAACCCATAGGGAAATAGTATAAGCTACTTGAGACTGTCTTGCCCAAGACCTCCTCCCAGCATGTGTCATGGCTAAGTGTTGATCTGAAAGTATTGCATACAAAGTCAGTCCTCTGCCTTTGTACCCTGTTTTCCCATTTCTGTGTTTTGCTTCCCATTTTCTTTCTTTCTACTTCAAGACTCATGACCCTTGGAAAGCACGGGGAATTGTTTTCTTGCTCTCCATCAACTGACAAGCTGTATTCACGGTTGATTATATTATGATACATTCACTCTTTACAAGCAGTGATTCAGTAGACTCCAAACCCTATTGACAGTTGCCATAGTGAACATATTAATAAGCATCGTCAAGGAGCTATTGCAGTCCTGCATCGGTGCTAATGGTAACAGAAATGTGGAGAGCACATGGGGATCGGGAAAACCATAACCCCTTCAAGCTGCTTTCCTACCACCAATCAGTTTTTGCTTCGGCATCTGTGCTGGGATGTTTTGTACGGTCCCATTTATTATGTTGTCAAATGTTGAAAGCGGCTGAAAAACTGGGAGACGTGCAATCTGATGTCTGCAGAGAAGAGAGGAGTTTGACAGGTTTGTAATAGGGGAAACGTTGGGCTATAACAAGCCAGCAGAACAGTAGTTGAAAGGTTGGCTGTGCCTTGGCATGGCATTTCTTCATGAGTTGGGAAGGAGGAAATGCAGCAGTTGCAGAACTTAGTTTTTATGTAGCTAAGAAGCTTTGACAGGCCAATGATAGATTAAATCATCGAGAGGACATTTTTATGAGAGGCCTCCAGATGGCAGAAGTAATGCATTGTTGTATGTCTTAGATTCATGGCTCTGCTAGAGCTATTCTCTCCCCCCCCGCCTCCCCCCCTTCATTAACAAGATATGTTTTCCTTTCTCTGCAATAAGACTTATAACAAGTTTAAAGAAAAAAGGGTTTGGGAAGAAACCTGAGAAACCAACTCTCAATAATGCTGGGCAACTGGGATTTTCAAACCATATTCCATTGTATACAGCTTGAATTTCTTTCTTTCCATTCCTTTCCTTCCCTTCCCTTCCCTTCCCTTCCCTTTTTCCTTCCTTCCTTCCTTCCTTCCTTCCTTCCTTCCTTCCTTCCTTCCTTTCTTTCGACATATTTCTTACTTTCTGCAATAAATCTGTTCTAATTAATACCAATTTCCCCTGCAAATATTAGGCAAAAACTCAGGTGATCTCTAAAGCCTCATTTGACTCTGAATTTCTCCAGAACTGTGCACTCAGTAAGAAGTCCTGTTTTCCACTCTGCAGCAATCTATTTTCTCCTCTTCTCTCTGCTGATACATCCCATTTTCTTGTCATAGGAGAAATCGCTGTTGTATAATCTTTCCCAACAAGGAGCACATATCTTGTTTGAGCCTGATTACGCTGAAACGTTGAGACTGGCTTCTTTCTTCGCTCCTGTGCTGAGCTTAAACTGCAGCTGTTCAGCATCTGGTTGCTACTTTGGAACAATATTGTGAATTCCAAGGGTGCTTGAAGATGTCATTTCAGTTCTACCGGTAATAAAATATATTAGGAGGGAAATGTGTCTTCTGCATAACACTGCTATGATCAATGTGTAAAACCCAGAAGGATATGGTGAGAACAGCCACATATATTTTTTTAACTTTTATTATTTATTTATTCCCCATTCAGCATCTGCTTATATGGTGGGACAGAGCCACGGAGCCCCTGTCCTGAAATTGACATTGCTGCTGCTTACCTGAATGAGACTGGGCAGTGGCGAGGTCAAGGCCACAACGTTGCACCAATGGGAGCACTGCTGCCCATCTGGTGCTCTGGCCTAGTTGTCAGTACAACCTTGCTGCTGCCCCTCCTCAGCATCACCCAGGTAAACAGTGGTGATGTTCAGAATGAAGCTCAATGCTTCCACAGTACCACATATGCCACTGCTGCAAGTCAACCAATTTCCAAAGGAATGTACGTGTCAGGCTTTGGGGATTCGGATCCCTCCCCCGGTGGCAGTAAATAAGCAAATCAAATGAAAGGAGCGCTCTTACCAGATAAGTTATTTAATAATCACAACGAGAAACAAAGGAATGCATATCTCTCTAAAAACGGTGTTGCTCCCAGTAAAGGTGTACCCCCTCCGTCCCCATTAACTTACATCACTCCTACATTGGGTAATCTGAACTTGTTGCCAATGCGCTTTCTGTTCTATCAGTTTCAAAGCCTGTCTAGTCTTAGGTGAAGGGGGGGGGGTCAGGAATGCTGTCCAAGGAGACTGAATCTGCTAGCTCTCTCTCTCCTGGTGTTTCCTCTTCTAGCTGTTCCTCACCCAGTTTTTCCCCTCTGGACTATGCCCCTCTGCAAACCACTGTTCTAAATCAATACTGTACTGTCGTCTTGCCCTTGGGAAGGTTTAGAAAAGGGGGGGGGCTCCCACCATTCCTCCTACATCCAGTCCCTGACAGTACATCACAGTAAAAATGACTAAAAATGCGAAAAAGTACAGATAGTAATACAAAACTAAAAAAAAATATCACAGCATATTAAAACAGCAGACAAAGCATCTAATTCAGCCACAGACCAAACAGTGCAAAGTAGCAAATAAAACAGCATATTTTGGGGTGTGTGTGTGAGTTTTATGGAGACTGTGGTGCAGGGTAAAAGGGTAAACTACCCACTCTGCCTGCTGTTGTCCCAATCCTGACTGAGCTCTCCGCATGGCTGTGTTTAAAACAAAAGCAAAAAAACCCCAGACATGCTAAATGTGGTTGTATGTAACATGTAGTTTGTCCCTTGGTCTGCCAGACTGCGTTGACTCCACAGTACAACCACCCCATGGAAACAGTAGAAAGATGCTTTCAAATTTCCAAATACAGTGGTACCTCTGGTTAAGTACTTAATTCGTTCTGGAGGTCCGTTCTTAACCTAAAACTGTTCTTAACCTGAGGTACCACTT
Organism: Podarcis muralis; assembly: GCF_964188315.1. NCBI lineage: Eukaryota > Metazoa > Chordata > Lepidosauria > Squamata > Lacertidae > Podarcis > Podarcis muralis. Next base: position 53,920,401 of record NC_135656.1, read on the forward strand.
TGGCTAATGGGGCCTCCCGCTGCCGCCGGAACACAGTTTCTCTTCTCATCACGAAGTAAAGTTCTTAACCTGAGGTACGACTTCCGGGTTAGCAGAGTCTGTAACCTGAAGTGTTTGTAACCTGAAGCGTTTGTAACCAGAGGTACCACTGTACTAACAAAATAAACCTTTCTTCACAGCACCAGATCTCATCTATAAAGATGCCAGTAGTTATAGAAAACAAATATCTGGCTAACATTCTGACATGTGTGGGTAACCATAAGGAATTTGGGTGAAACTCCCAAGCCAAAAGACTTTTAACTCTGTTTATAGGGTTGGCATGGCTGTAGAGACACACAAGGGCACCTAAACAAGAGTGGTTTTTGTCCTGTTTGTGCAGCACCTCAAGTTGTCCGGGGACAAAGATGTGGGAATTTCACCCAGGATCTTACCTTTTGCTTTCTCACCTGTGCATGCACAATGAACATATAGCCATCTCTGCAGTAACATCTTTAAGAAAGAGTTTATGCCACCCCTGTTTATACACAGCTAAAGGAGATTCATTTTGCCAGGATTTGGAAATTCAGAAGAGTCTACAACTTTCCCATGGGATAGTTGTGGTCTGGATGAACATACAGTGGTACCTCGAGTTACAAACGCCTCAGGTTGCAAACGCTTCAGGTTTCAAACTCTGTTAACCTGGAAGAGTTACCTTGAGTTGAGAACTTTGCCCCAGGATGAGAACGGAAATTGTGTGTTGGTGGTGCAGCGGCAGCAAGAGGCCCCATTAGCGAAAGCACGCCTCTAGTTAAAAACATTTTCAGGTTAAGAACGGACCTCCAGAACAAATTAAGTTTGTAACTAGAGGTAACCACTGTAGTTTGATAGGCTGAGAAGACTGTGGAGTAGGGAAGTCTGGAATTTGCAATTCTGTGCTACAAAGCCTGTATAATATTTACTTCTTATCTCACTGTGTCTCCCACCCAAACCTCAATAAGAACGTTAGTTTGCCTGTTTGTTAGATTTGTAATTGGCAATAAAAGAAGACACATTTATTTTTCTACACCATCATGCTCACATCAAATGCTATGGGAAGGCTCTCCTGCAAGGCTGAAGGCAAAAGAAATTACAAAAACAAGTTGTTTGTAGCATTTATATGGCAAAGCAACACCAGTGACTACAGGCAGAGTGCAAACAGCATCCATTCCTGGGAATTAGAGCCAATCCTGCAGATTTGATAGCCATTGAATGTACTTGTCTATTTCATATTTTGGAAGCGGAGAGAGCACAGAGCATGGCTTTTCAGATCTCTCTTATAGATAGCTTTGTGACTGCATGTTGTTGAGCAGCTTTGTCAGTCAGAGCAGCCATGAGGATTTGTGGGAGAAGATTTGAAATGCCTCTCTCAATGTTCCTGGAACATCATTTCTGTTTTCTTGTCAGGGATTTCCATTTGGCTGGAATTGTAGATAAACTTAAGGTGAACAAAGGGAGGATTTGGCAGAGACTAAATCCAGCTTTACCTTTTGCTGGCTTTCTGCACATTTTTTTAATAAAAAAATATATCTAGCTATTAATATGAAATGGACCATTATTACCTGTTTCATAGAATCGGGAGACTATTAACTTAGTGTTAAATGGAGAAAGAAAGCATGTCACAGGTACATTTTCACAAAAGGAATGCTTAACGAAGTGAGCAAAACTGAAATGTGTTAGCATTCAACCCTTGTTTTACATTTGACTGCCACACAAATTGCAAGTTGGGATGGTGGAAGAACTAGGCATCCAAAGTAAAGATGAACTTGTTTTTGCTTTCAAAAATATGTACTGCTGAATGTCATACAGCAAGTATGTAAAAAGTTGGCACCAGTTGCTTTGTATTTTGGTCAACATTCTTAGCTCCCTATTTTATACCAGATTTGACTGTACAGTGGTACCTGGGGTTACATACGCTTCAGGTTACATACGTTTCAGGTTACAGACTTCGCTAACCCAGAAATAGTACCTCGGGTTAAGAACTTTGCTTCAGGATGAGAACAGAAATCATGCAGCAGCGGCGCGGCGGCAGCAGGAGGCCCCATTAGCTAAAGTGGTGCTTCAGGTTAAGAACAGTTTCAGGTTAAGAACGGACCTCCGGAACGAATTAAGTACTTAACCCGAGGTACCACTGTATAAGTGATATGTGGTGAGCCATCCCCATTCATTAATGTGGCCTGTTGTCACTGTTGCAGCTCTAAATTGGCAACTCAGGCTAGGATATACAGTGGTACCTCGGGTTAAGAACTTAATTCGTTCTGGAGGTCTGTTCTTAACCTGAAACTGTTCTTAACCTGAGGTACCACTTTAGCTAATGGGGCTTCCCGCTGCTGCCACACGATTTCTGTTCTCATCCTGAAACAAAGTTCTTAATCTGAGGTACTATTTCTGGGTTAGCGGAGTCTGTAACCTGAAGCGTCCGTAACCTGAAGCATCTGTAACCCGAGGTACCACTGTAATGTTAGACCTATTCTGATAAATGCTCAAAATGGATAACGTCTTAAATCCGGGGATGGGGGACTGTCCCTCCCTCTGTGAAGGGAGGGAAGTGAGTGGGCTTTGTCTGCCATCTTCTAAGCTTTGTTGTTCTGGCTGAAAATGTATCGTAGGATGGCACAACTGTAAATGCAATAACAGCATCGTGTACCAGTTGCCTCCTTAACCTCAGCTATTGATTATTATTGCAACTCCCTGGGAAAACTTCGATTGTAGAAAGAAAGCAAAAACAAGTGCAACTCATCTGAAAATTGACCCTAGGGAGTGACCCATATAGGCTCAGGATTTTCCTCTTGAGGATATCATGCAGCCCCACATACAGATGTCTGACACAAAAGTGAAACTGTGTATTCTGGTTCACTCACATGGCCTGCTTGTGCTGATGCCTTCGAGGCTCGCTTCTTAAAGAGTCAGTACACAACAGAAATCAAAGTTTGGCACTCTACCCAGAAGCTGTTACAATGGGAGTGACACTGTTGCATGACATCTTCCAGTTAAAAGTCAAGAGAGAGAGAGTGCCTCTTCTCCACACTTCTCTACTTTCAGCCAACTCTGAGCTGTGCTGCTCAGAAGCTCATACTTGCTCTGAGAAAATAAAGGCCTGTGGATGGGACCAATTCCTGATACTCATCATTTATTTATTTATTTAAAAAAAATATTCACAGCAATCCCAAAATAAGGTTTCCACATTATTCCCCCCCACCCCTGCCTCTACAACACAAACACACAGTAGATAGATGATGATAGATGATAGATAGAGATAGATAGATGATAGATGATAGATAGATAGATAGATGATAGATAGATAGATAGATAGATAGATAGATAGATGATAGATAGATAGATAGATTATCACCACTATATCAAAAAAGAGAAAAACATCAAAGTGCTTTATTGCAATAATACATAAAACATAGAATAAAAAGCATACAAAAAGTTAACTGACATGAATTAACATCAGACATCAATTGTGGGAAGATGTATTCTTAATTGCCTGCATAGCCCTGGCAGAATAGAAAAGTTTTCAGCAGGTGTTTTAAACTTGACACAGAAGGTGCCTGCTGAATTATGTCAATATCCACATTGGTGCACAAGCAAATTTTATGCCAATTCATGCCCTCTTTACAATTACTATTATAGTGATTGTGTTTTTCCTTTTTTGACTATCGTAAATCGCCACCCTAGATTAGTGTGTCATTAACAGCTACAAAACAGGCAGAAATAATTCAGATTCCCCAAGGGATCTGAGTAAAAGCCAGATCTAGCAGAATTATTTTGAGTCTTTTAAAAGCATGTAAACCTGAAAGAGGATGCGGGGAAGAGTGTCACTCTTCCAACTTCTTCCTTCAGCTTCAGTTATTTTCAAGAGAGAAAGAACCCTTACCACCTGAGAGCCAAGGAGGAAATAGGGGGGCACATGCCCCAGAGGCTTTTCAGGCACGGGACTGGGCAGAGACTTCAAGGGCATCATTGCACCCTTAGATGCTATGCTGGTAAATGCTGAGGGAGCATACATGCAGAATAACTTGCATTTATTTAAATGTATAAATAAATTTAAACATTTAAATTTATTTAAATGCATTTATTTAAATCAGGGACACGGGTGGTGCTGTGGGTTAAACCACAGAGCCTAGGACTTGCTGATCTCGGCAGTTCGTATCCCCGTGACGGGGTGAGCTCCCATTGCTCAGTCCCTGCTCCTGCCAACCTAGCAGTTCGAAAGCACATCAAAGTGCAAGTAGATATATAGGTACCGCTCCGGCATGAAGGTAAACGGCATTTCCGTGCACTGCTCTGGTTCGCCAGAAGTGGCTTAGTCATGCTGGCCACATGACCCGGAAGCTGTATGCCGGCTCCCTCGGCCAATAAAGCGAGATGAGTGCCGCAACCCCAGAGTCGGCCACGACTGGACCTAATGGTCAGGGGTCCCTTTAACTTTTTATTTAAATGTTTACTTGCTGGGCAGCTGTGTCATGCCCAGTAGGAATAAAAGCTGTAGCCATTGATAGCAAGTTATTATCTTTTCTACTGCCAATAGTGGGAACCTGATCATGAAGCCATAATTAGATTTAAAACAATGGTTTTTATTCTGTACCAGACAAGAAACATACCCAAGCACAACAGCTGTAGCATTTTCTCTTGCCATCTCATTTCCGAAATGCTTTGGTCTTTTTTGCAGGTAATGAGGAACTCATTACTAGGCTCTCTTGAAAGCTTTCCAGTCACTTTGAAATGATTACATATTACTGAAATATTACACTCTGCTTTAATATCATTTTAATTGAGGGGCATAGATCATTATTTTAATAATGGTCTCCCCCCTGTTCTTCAAGATTTCTCTTTACCTGTACAAAACATTTCTACAATGGCCAGCATTCATATAGCATCCTCTAAGAACAGAGCTCTGTCCAAGGCAGCCTGTGATCAAGGGGATATTTTTAGTGGTAGAAGGTGATAATTCACAATGCTATTAGGCACGCAATTTCAGGGCACGTTCATGGCTCACGAGTAACGGAAAAGCACCAGATAGAGGACATTTCTTTGTCTCACACTCAGCAAAAACGTCTCCAGAGAGCACTACAGAATGTGAGTTGCACTTCCTTAGCAGATCAGCTGATGGGATTTCGTTGACCATGTTAACATTGAAGGGACGTACAAGATATAGAATGTGATTTCTTTCCCCCTTGTTCTTTGGAATTCTATATCCAGGAGGGGCTATGCTTCCAGTGAAATGAATGCGTATCTTTATTACTATCTGGGGATTACTGGTTTAAAAAGAAAAGAAAGGGAAGGTGTGCTAAACTCAGATCTTCTGAAGCTTATATGCCATTTAATTTCTTGCAGAGTTGTTGCACAGTATAGATAATTTATCTGAAAATAGCATGGGAGAGAGAGAGAGAGAGAGCGCACGACAGAGAGAGAGAGAGAGAGAGAGAGAGAGAGAGAGAGAGAGAGCGCACTGTTGACCATTAGGCTAGGGAGAGTCCACATAAGCAATGAGATTTGGATGAATAAAATGGCTATGAGGCCATTTGAAAACTATGAAGTCTTAGGGACATTGAGTGGGGCAGTAGAATCAAAGGGTTTTAAATACTTTGGGAATAAAGGCTCCCTACTATTCTCATGATTTCCCCCCAACTCCTTTTCCTTTCATCCATTAGCCTGCATTCTTTCTTGTGAGATTTCAAATTCAGAGATTTCATCTACTATTGGAAGTTTCTACTTCCTGTCTTAGTGTACACCGCTGTGCAATTGCTACCCTAGCTGCTAGCTACTACTACACATCACCTCCTGTGCATAGATTAAGGGCATTATTAGTCCTCCACACAAATGATTCCTATACACTCTAGGCCTGGGGCAGGGAGCCTGGTGCCCTCCAGATGTTGTTTTTCTACAGTCCCATTGTCCCAGAGCATCGGCCATACCAGCTGGGGCTGGTGGGAGTTGGAGTCCAACAGAGGTGCCAGCTTCTCCAGACAACTGAGGGGGCCTGACGCAACTCCTTAATGCCACATGTGTGGCCCTCTGAACCTTGAGGGGGCCTGGCCTCCTAAAAACAACAACCATCAGCGGGACCCAAAGTACTACCAAAGTTGTATACTAAAAGTGTTCTGGTGTTTGGTTGAGCCATTTTAATACATTGTTTTCCCATCAGCCAGGCTTTCCTCCTGCTGATGTTGCACTATGCAGGGATAGTGATATCACAGCAGAAGGTGAGACGAAGCTCAGTGCTAACCACCTGCAGCATTGCTACCAGAGGCAGGCTTGGAAGAACCATGGGGGCATGTTGTGGTAGGCCTTATTGAGTAGCCTGGGAGTGCATTTTCAGAACTGTTGTTCCCTGTTCTGCAGATATGTGGAGTACCACAAGCTCATGTGGCTGTCAGGAGCCAACGTGAGCCATATACAGTCTAGCCTGTTCCTGTATTCTTGGGTTTTATGCAACGGTATCTTGTGCTATATTTTGGAATTTAACTGGGAGATTATCAATTCAAAGACATGTCTAGCATTTTTTAGTTGTTGGGAATGTCTTGAGGGAACTAGGGCTGCCATACGTCCCGGTTTTCCTGGACATACTTGGGATTCCACTCCTGAAAATGGTGTCCGGGGAGAATTTTTGGAACTCAGCAAAATGTCCATATAGTAGCGGGGGTGATTTCTTGCTGAAATGCTGATTTCTTTCTCAGCGCAGGGCTGGCTCATGCCAGCTGCCTCCCTCCCCAGTGCCCTTCGACGTTGTTGTCTCCCTTCCCCTCTCTCCCTTCCTTCCATCCCATCTATCTCTCTCAGCGCAGGGCTGGCTCACGTCAGTTGCCTGATGGCGATGCGCGATAGTAGTAGTGGGGTGCCCTGATGGTGGTAGTGGTGGGGGCTTCTGGGTTTTTGCTCTTTGGAATATGGCGACCCCAGAAAGAACTCTTGCTACTTCTGAAGATCTGGGAGGTAAGTTTCTTATTAGCTGCTTAAGAAAAGTTTTAGCATCTTATATGAATCTTTTTTCCCCTTTTTCAGTTTCAAAGACATGTCTTTCCTGTATTGGTATCTACAACCACAGCAGGCGCTGTAACTCTCCAACGGTTTGACTTCACCCCTGAAGGCACACACTTCCATTATCTCCCAAGACAGGCTGAGGCCAACAACTTTACTATTACAACAATAATACATTCTTTATGGCAAATTAAACATAAAAGCAAGTCATTCTGATACATACATCTAACAATATATACAGCAAAGGTCTGGCCATTCTGTCCTAGACATTACTAAACACTAAATTCATTTAAATTGTTCTTAAGGCTGCATATTATTCTATATTTTATTGTTTTGATATATGCTTCATTTCTTATATGAATCTTTTCAAAGGACTGCTGATTTGTGCCCACCATATCCTAACTAAATTGTTATATTTAATAAGCTGAAGAGAAAATTACATTGACTTATGTG